>NC_134540.1:149205073-149570698 GCF_050624435.1 Tenrec ecaudatus
CAAGCACCCTACCCCAAGTCACTGAGCTTAACTCACTCCACGGACCAAGCAGCCCACTGCTCTGACTCATGCTCTGTCTTGTGGTGGTGGTGGTGATGGTGGTGGTGATGCTGTTGCTCCTTTTTCATTTCTCCATGCAACTTCTTCCTGCCCTTGAATAGAGGAGTTTCAATAAATAGGGATTTCAAGTTGAAATGATGTGCCCCATTCCTGGCTCTTCTTTCTTGATCACAGTCAGAGACTCCTTTCCTGCTTCTGAAATCACTCATTTTATATTCAGTAAATGACAAAATTAACCCATTCTCATAGTAAGAGCTCCTATCCTATCAGCACACCTCCCACTTTCTCTTACCCAGATCCATCAGGAAAAAAATGTTTGGTGGTAGTTACAAAGGCTACAATGGCCGTAGAAAGTACTTTACTACTCCATAAGCATCGTGCTTTTTCTCTGCCTTCCCACTTTCCCACAGTTTATAACTCCAGAGAGTCCTTTATCTTGGTAACCCTCTAGTCAAGCTGCAGCCTGATTGACAAGCTCAACTCTGACCTCATGTTCCTAGGAGAGCCATGTTGGCACCAAAAAAACCTAACCATCACAGTCCACCACTTGCCAACTTGGCACTTGTACACAATTCTCTAGTCATATATAATTTTTAAAACAAGGACAATAGTAAAATCATATTTTTCCCTAACAGACTAAAATGCATACAACTCAAAATGCACCAGTCTCATTTAAACATAATATTCTAAATATTCCATGCCTAATAATTTCAGTTATGTGAACACCTACACCATAATCCTATAATCCTATCAACGTATTCTTCCATCCATGAAAATGTTTAGGCCAATCACCTCATGGCTTTTTCCTCCCCATTGTGGGTATCCAATATCTATACTATACACTTCATCAGCCTAGTGCTTTGAGGAGATAAGCATATTCTCTGACGTGAAAATCTTCATGCCAGTCGGAACCTTGTGAGTCTGCATTCATAGCCAACTCAAATTATGACAGGCTGTCCATGGAGTCAGAAGCAACATGCACTAGCTCACAGGTTCAAAATACTATCTTCATCTGGTTGGAGTCTGGTCCACTCAATGTAGGCTGCCTTACTTAGCCTTATCAGGGTGCCCTTGGGATATAGGTTGTGAACTTCAAACCAGCCAACCCACTCTCGTTTTCTCCTCTAGTGTCTGTGAACCAGGTCCATGGGAGTCAGTGGTCAGACTCAACCCACCTCTTTATTACTGCATTTCTCCCACTAAGCAAGTGGATCCAGGTGGTCACTTAGCAAGCATTTCAGGCTGCCCACAGGCTCCATTTAATGTTCAGTCCTAGAGATAAGAGCTTCTTCGTGGCAAAACATTTTTCCACCTTCAGGCACAAACCACTAATTCAGAGTTAAAAGGGGCCAAATTCCTTTCTTCTTCCTTCTGACACCAGTCAGCAAGTCTTTTTGAACACAAATGTCCTGAGAACTCAAAACATTAGGTGGGGCTTATCTTTTCAGAAACTTCTTCGCAGGTGTGTCCTATGCCCATTTAAAGATCCAATTTTAATGGCTGAAGGCAGTGAGCTTGCAGATTATTGTCATACTTCCCAATAACCATTTCCACCACAATTATATCACTAACGATGGTTAGAAAAAACAAGTATCATCCTAGTATAGCCAGATGCTAAACACATTCTTGAAATAGTCCAATCCAATCTTATTTAAATTACTCCACTCATATATTCATGTGCAATATGGTCTTGGCCTGTGACTGCATCAGCCAGGGCCAGGGATTCTGTCGGCCATTTTGACTAAACAGCTTGATCTCAGAGAAATTCAAGGGGCCCTTTGACCCCCTGAGATCTAAATACACATACATCACATTCATTTTCACCATTTTGAACAGGATTAACAAAAGACAACTTCTGGGAATCAAAGCCTTAACTTCTAATGTCCTTTCCAGAAAACAATCAAGTAAACTATGGACTTATCTGAACTCTGGCTAGCCAAAGTAAAACCACCATAAGGCCGAGGGCAAATGAGCATCTACTCTCTATCTTCATGATTTATTTCTCTAGTATTCCACTCCTGGTACCATACTATGTCAGGCTGGTTTGACTAGAGAAGCAAATCCAAAGATAGTCATATATCTAAGAAAGAGCTTGACATCAAAGTGTAATAGTATATTAAAAAAAAACAACAAACATCCCAGCCCAATCCACATCAAGTTCATAAGTTTGATATTAGCTCATAAGTATGATACGCGTCCATAAATCTCTCTTCTGGCTCACGCAGCACATGCAATGATGCAAAACTCCAGGGAATCACATGCCAGTGGGTGCAAACTCTTGTAGCTAGAGTGGTGGCAGAAGCATCTCTAGGGCACTTGCAGGTCTCAGAGAGAGATGGAGGCCAACTTCCAGAGAGCCATTTGTCACAGTTGCCTTCCAATCCAGCTGTGACCTGATTGACCACATGTTCCTACAGAGGCTACGTGGGGGCGCACACACACACACACACACACACACACACACACCTAACTATCACAATACATTCACCAATTTATCAATTAGCTGAATAATCCCCTTCTTTATATTTTACTTGTCATTTTACTTGTGCCCAGTGGCGCTGGTAGTAAGGATACCTGGGCCACTGCACTTTAAGAAACAGAATTTGGTATTTTCTTCCTGTGCTTATTGCAATGTCACCCCGCTCCCAATGTCTTCTTTAAAATGAATTTCCCCATAACTTCCTAACAGCTACTGGCATAAAAACTAAATATATACTTCTCTCTCATCTCCCACACAAAACCTTTATTAGCTTCACCAACCCTCCTAATGTCTCCAGAAAGATTTCTAACCTAACATGGCTATTTAAATCCAATGCTCAAGTCTAGCTTCCAAAGCTGAACACAGCTTCCCTGTAGAGACGCCCAGAAAAGTAAACTGTAGGCATGCATCATATTCCAATATCATCCTCACCTGCTCTCTGTAGAGACAGACAGCTGCTGCCTAAGGCAGGATGCCCTGACACAGGACAGTTTATTCTTTGGAAGTCTAAGAAGCTTTGTTGCTCTCAATTGTTTAATTTTCTAGTCACTGCGGGGGGAGGGGGGCAGCTATTTTAAAAATACACCCTATAATGATATTAGGCATTAGTATTAGATGTAGCAGGACAAGGACAACTTCCTTTCCTAACGTGTGTTCACAGTCACATTCGCGCGCGAGTGCGTGCGCACACACACACATACACTTCTGAGAGGTTGAATGGAGGTGACCAACGTATCCTTACGAGCGTGGTGAGACTGTGTGTCAGGACTCCTCCTGCACTTGTAACTGTCAAACACAACCTTTCCCAGACATATTGTTTCTGGGGGTCAAGAAGCAGACGAAATAAGAGAGGCAATTTTGCACTCAGAGTGACTGTCTTTACTATGCCTTTTCTCTGTAGGTTGTATTCATCTCAAAATGTCATAAGAGATGTCATTTAGACTGATTTTCACCCAAAGAAGATAAAATACAGGTGTTGTTGTTGTTCGGTGCTACGGATTCGGCTCTAATTCATACCGGTCAAGCACAACTTAGAGAGACGCTGCGCGAGCCCACACCCTCCTCACAGAGCTGCCACGCTGAAGCACACTGCTGCAGCCCCTTCGTCTCTCCATTCCCTTGAAGCCCTTCTTTTCTGCTGCCCCTCAATTTTACCAACACACGACGTCCTTGTCTAAGGATTTGTCTCTCCTGATAAGATATCCGAAATTGATAAGGGGAAGTCTTACCATCCTTGATTCTAAGGAGCATCCTGGCTGTCCTTAATCCAAGACAGATTTCTTTGTTCTCTGACACTCCAGGGGCCAGTAGAGGTATATTACAGGCAGGGACTCTCACGTTAATCAGAGCCAAAGGGTGGTGTTAGGTGGTTCTGGATGTTAGAAGGCAAAAGCCTGGGCTACAGTCAAAGTGTTAGCAGGCCTGATCCTCTGAGGAGAAAATATACTTCCTTTCCTTTATCAACTTCCAGGGACAAATTGTCATGCTTAGTTTGTGGTCCCTTCCTCCAGCTTCAACATACATCACCCCAGTCAGGTCTTATCTTACCACATTGGCCCCTCCTCTTACTGACTTCACCTGCATCCCTCTTGTAGGAACTTTTGCAGTAAAATCAAACCTCTTTGGATAATCCTGCACACTCTCCTTATAAAAATAAAAAAATCCTTACATTATTGACATCTGCAAAGTCACCATAAAAAAAGAAGAATAGAGGTGGTACATGACCTCATCTTACTTCACAAGGGGGAGGGAGAATCCAACTTCACATCTTCATTGCCTTCACCTTCCAACCTTCTTACCAATTCTTATTAATGGTTCCTCCCACAGCACTCTATGTCAGCTGAGCTCACTAACGCACAACTGATAAACGACACTCCAAATTACAGGGTTTTCTCAGGCAGCAAATGGGTTACAAATTTTCAGAATACAATTCTTTGGACAGGAAAGCCTGTGCCCACGGGCACACGTCTCTCTGGTCTTTGGCTTCTCAGCTACATGGCCCCTTGGCCTCTGCCCTCTGCCCTCTGCTCAGGAAGCATTACAGAGATCTTTTAGGTCTGTTAATAATGCCCAGAGGGCACATCACTCTGCCTTAAACTTCAGCCCAAAGGCACTCAACTCTAGCTCTGTGGGTCAGCAACCCTTTCTCCCCAATTAGACCCCATAGGCACCCCACTCTGCAAGCAAGCCTCCTCCCCAAAGGCTTCACTCACTGTGTGGGCTTGAAAGCCCATGACTCTATCTTGGGCTCTGGTCCGCGGTTCTTCTGCTGCTGGTATCTGCTGCATCTCTGATGTGTTCACAGCTTTCTGCTTCTAGAACAAACAGGTTCATTCAATAGGAACCTTGGAGTTCCAAGGGCATGCTCCACTCCTGGCTCTTCCCTCTTGTTAGTAGTAAAATCCTGGCTCCTTCTTCTGAGATGACTCATTTTATATTCCCAAGGAAGGCACATTTGAACACTTCCCACGTTGGAGTTCAAAGTTTTAAAAAATCATAATTAACTTTATTGGCAATAACCCACAATGTTATCATACACCAGCATCTTGCCCACTTTAGCTTACCCAGACTTAACAGGAGCCAGTCATTGGAGGGATGTTAGATAAGCCAAAGTAAATCAGTCACTGTACTGCAACTCCCTTTGCAATACAAGGTCATGGTCACAGACTTCATTGATTAGGGCATAGACATTTTGGAAATCCACTACTTACTTATCCTACCGCAGTTGTCATTTTAAGCATCTCCCCCAATCTCTCCTTATGTAAGTCAGCAAGCCACTGTGATCTAACTTTTGGATTGGGATAGTTTCTGCTAGCTTATATTATTTAAGTAATCATGTATGTTCAACACTAGTCATTGCATCAAAGAACAACATTCCTTATCCTAATTAGTGGCACTCCTGTTACAGATTTGGAGTGTTCAAAGCCTTATTTAAACAGTTCTGCATTATAAACATCAGGTTATGTGAGTATGTTTGTTAATTAGCCCATCAAGAAGTAAATTTATACTGACACGTATACACATATCACACTAACACTAAAATGCTTAAAGTACATTACAGACAATATGACAATGTGTGCATCACAATTAATCCTAACTTTCTTCTGTTACAATACATTTTATTTCTTATATATAATATCTCTCATAGACAATAATGACAATAATCCTCATAGATAATACCTGAAATACAACTAGCTTCAAGGCCATAAGTCTTAGAAACAATAAAAAAAGTACTATGATGTACTAAAGCTGTATTATGTGTTAGGTGTTTATATGCAGTTCCATGGACTTTGTCCACATTAGGAATACTAATAATGTTAATACTTAATTCTAGCCATGATTTTAAAGATGGTCTATGTTGTCAGATTTCCTCCTTACAATGGCGCTTTGAGGTAGATATTAGTGTCCTCATTTTATATAATTTACGATGGGCTCTAAGGGATTTGATCTAAAACCTTCTGGCAACCCGCCCTGTGATGAAGAAATAGTGGTACTGGGTCAACTCAGGGAAAAATGACTTAGAACATGAGGGTCCTGCAGACTACCTTCAATCACAGGCCCCAGGCTGTAAAGCTTAGAACACAGTCAGCCTCACCCTAGCCCCCCAGGGGCCGGGTCAGGTGACTATGTAATCCTATTCAGACTTTGATATCAGCTCCCAAGACAGCTGTGTATTTGCTGTGGTGGAAAGGTTAAGGAAAGAGGTAGAATGGGTATTTAGGAAATATTTCTCATCCTGACATCTTTTGAAAAGACTGCCCTTTCAGGGAGAGGACGTGTTTTGACACCTGCAAATTTTTCTTGTTGACATCATTTCCGAAACGTTGGGTATACTTAAAGTATTACGTCACAGTTTTCACCTAGAACATTCTTTGAGTCACTAATTTATATAGAAGAATTAAAAGCATCCTTTCCCAAGGGTTGGCTGGGATTGTAGCTGTAAAGTGCAGTTGATTCTGACACAGTAGTGTATTACCCAATAAATAATATAAGGATGGACTTACTTGTTTGTGCTGACTTACTGTGCTGAACAATTTCCCATGGGCTTCACATCAAAACCCATGTGTATTGCTCATTGCAGATTAGTAAGTAAGCACAAATAAGCTTACGTTTACCTTGCTTACTGGGTGTCATAGATTGAGTTTGTGTCCTCCCAGAATATACATCATCTTGACTGGGCCAAGAGTCTCAGAGGCTTGGCCGTTCTGAAATGATGTAAAGTAGCAGTTACATAATGATTCCCCATGATGTAATCTGATAGGACGAATTAATGAGAATATAAAGGTGAGGTGCAACACCCTTAATCCCATCACAGCCCTGAGCTAATGTTAATAGAATTTTTCTGGAGTGCAGCCTACAATACCTTTGATTTTTAAGAAGGTAAAAGGGGAGAGAAGTGAGCCAAGAAAGAGAGAGGACATAGCTCTAAGAGAAAGAGTTAGTGAGTTCTTTGGACCTGGGATCCCTGCACTGAGCAACTCCTAAATCCATGAGAAGGCTGATGCCAAGACACATAGTGCTCTCCAAGGAATGCTGGGGCTGCAGATGCCAAAAGGAGACAGGATCTTTCCCTGCAGTTAGCCAAAAGAGGTCTTCCCCTAGAGCTATGAGTTTGAACTTCTAACCTCCTAACCTGGAAAAGAAGTAATTTCTGTTTGTTAAAATATATCTAGGTGCCATGTGACTGTTTTGGCAGCACTGAGAGGCTGGTAATCCATCCCTTTCAAGGATTATAAATTTGAGAAGAGGTTTCGATTCTGTAGAAAGGCACTATGCGGTTGGGACAAAAGCAAGTGCCAGACCAGTGGTACCTAGATGCGCAATTTTTAATGTGGGAGAAAAATATGGAGTGATTCACTACAGACTATACATAAGCAGAAATAACCCCATTGCTTATTGGGTAATTTGACACTAAAAACACAAATTTGTGAGAAGCAATTAATTTTTAACAGACAATACCCATTAGAAAAATATAAACTGAAGAAAATTCAGTCGTGGAATTATTTTTTTTAGTAAAAGAGAAAGAAAGCGATAGACAATATGAGTGAGAAAATATAGGATAAAGAAAGAAGAAGAAAGAAAGAAGACAATAAAGAAAGGAGACAATGAGAATGCAGAGGCTGATATGTGGGCCTGAGGAATCTCTATACCAGAACTGGAACTGAAGCATTATGTATGTGAGTTGCTAACAAAGGCTTTCACGGTAGAGAGGCAGAAACTGACTGTATGCTCACCACTCTTATGATTTTTGTTCACTTAGTTTTCTTAAGAATTTAGAAATACTAGATTTCCTGGACTCTCCTCCAGTTAGATTTGGGCCATATTCGCTTCTAGGCATCACTATTGCATCACTACCTCACTGTCCCCCACTAGAGCTGTGACCCAAAAGAGCACAGGGATTATGGATGGTATTGTGTCCCCAACAACATGCATTGTGAATATATGACAAAGAATATTACATTTCCCATGAATTTACAGAAGGAACAAATCTGTCTTGGAGGGAATACAACCAGAATGTCCCTTAGAAGCAAGGATGACAAGCTGTTGTCTTCTGCAGGTTGCACATGTTATTAGGAGGACATCATTGTTGGTAAAATAGAGTGTCAGCAAAAAAGAGGAAGATCTTCAAAGATATGGACTAATCTATAAACTACCTGATTGGTTCAAACCTGAAAAAAGATGTGAGGATGGGTCAGGACATGGCAGCGCTTGACTCTGTTATAAGCAGGGCCCCAATGAGTCAGAACAAGAATTCGATGCCATCTAAACAATCACAATAATATACCGATGGCTGTAATCTCATCTGGGAATAGATTTTCCTTTGTAATATTAGCTAGGCTGAGTCCATTTAGAGTGTGTCCTAAACCAGTTATGTCTGAGATATAGAAGAGCAGGTTTGACATAGAGAAATGACAGACACGGACTGAAGAGAAGAGCAGGCCAGTTACCTAGCCCAGGAATCCAAGGATGGCCAGTTAGTGAAACTGAGATAAGGATGTTCCACAATATAGACAGAGAGCCTTCCCGGAAATCAGGCCTGAAATCAAGCTTGTAGTGTCCTAAACCGTGAATGAAAAGACATCGTGTTTGGAAATGAGAAGGTCAGCCAACAAAATGCAGCCACTCAACAAGATGGATTGACACAGGAGTTGTAACCATTGGGACGCTGGCACAGGACAGGACAGCAGGTAGCCGTGTTGTCCCGGAGTCAGAGCTGACTCGACTGTACCAAACGCAACAACAACAAAGTGTCAGAAAATGCATCACTGTGTTCAAGCCATCCATTAATGACATCCCTGCCAACAGTAGCACAATATTTCTCTCTTCCTTTAAAAACTAAGACAATGGCTTTAAATGCCTTCCTTAGCAAGCTGGGAAGAATAAAATCATCGTAACACCCTTTGTACTGATGTCTCCAAGGAGATCCTGCAGCGGACATGACCACAATAAACTCAGCATTTTGAATCGCTGGGAGATTGGTACCATTTGTTATAGAAGCCAGCGTTCATCATCCTGACCAGTAGCTAAGTGACATGGGCGCATTTTTGTTTTATATAAAAATCTCTGACGCTGTATGAGAATACATTTAGGAAGAAATGAAACTGAATACAGGGAGAGGGACTGCAATACTGCTGCCAGAGGACAGGCAAGAGGAGAGGAGGGACTGGGAAGTGGTGCTCAAATAGGAGCGCAGGCAATTGTTAAAGGAAGTTAAATGAGTATAACTTGAAGATGGATTCATGTCAGTGTGAAAAGTGCAGAAAGTCAAAGCTAAGCCCCATGCTTCTATGTGAGGAATTTGCAAATATTTTAGAGCATAAACATAGACAGATAATACTGAGTATGAAAGGGAGTTTGGGATGAGCATGAAGTCGGGTTTGGGATGCTCATTTGAGATATGATCTTCTCTCATTTCCTATACTCACCATATTCATTATTTATCTATGTGATAATTAATTTTAAGATTATTAAATTGTAAAGGTTCATGAAGGTTTATTTCTTTTTTTATTAAACTGTGCATGCCCTAGTACTGAGCCACAAAGTAGATCTACAATAAATAACCTGTTGAGTGAGTGATGTGGATAAGCTTGTGTTTACTTTTCTTGCTGGGTAATCCTCCTCTGTCAGGGATTGTAAATTTGAAAAGAGGCATTGATTCCGCAGGAAAGTGCTGTGGCGCTGGCAGAGAAGCAGATGCCAGCCATACCTAGAAACAGAATCTTTGATATGGTGAAAAAAAATGTGAAATTGCTCACTACAGAGTAGTAGGTAAACATAAATGAGCCTGTGCCTATTTTTGGCTTTTATTAGGTCCTCTGACACTGATGCAGGCATATAAACCTCAAGGGCAATTCTGATTTAGAAATTTAGTATTAGAGTTGTGCAGTCATACATAGACCAAAATCACAGTGACTCTATAGGACAAGAGAACTACCCGAAAGGCTTTCCAAGGCTGGACTCTTCATTGAAGCAGGTTGACACATCGCTGTCCTATGGTGGATTTGAAACATCGACCTTTCAGTAGGCAGCCAAGTGCTTACACTGCACCATCAAGATCTTTTTACCCAAAATAGGCAAGTGGAATTCTGAGTGTGAATATAATAATCCTCACGGAGAAGAAGGAATGAAGAACACAGAGGACAAATGAATAAAAGTAGGGATTTTATTCTGTCATATGAGAGGACTTTATGAGAGGCTGGTGAGATGAAAAAGTTTAAGAAAAAAGAAATGACACAGTATGACATAGGAAATAAATAAGAAAAACGGTAGCAGAATGTCAGTGAGAGAATGCCCTCGGTGGATAGGTTGATTGATTTGAACAAAGAAAAACATCTGTCTTCTTAACATGGAAGAGGAATTAAGGCCCTACAGCTTGGCTGCTAACCAAAAGGTTGGCTGTTCAAACTCACCCATGTCTCCATATCAGAAAAGACCTAGGGCTTTACTCATGTAAATATCACAACTCAAGAAAGTCAGAATTATCTCCTGGACCCAGAAAAATAGCATATGTGGATCTACCTCCCATATTTTGATAGCTGAAATACAAGAAGCTCTGTCACTAATATTGTGGTATTTCAAATACCAGGAGGGTCACTCATGATGGACAGGTTTCAGCAATGTTTCCAGGTGAGGTAGTTAGTTTATTGTGTCAACCTGGCTGATAAACACATGTGGGGTTAATTGAAGGGCGGAGAGATAAGTGGCTCCGTGAGCCTCGCCTTTCTTGTCTCGCTCTTTGATCATCGGACCAGTGTGCGGCTGCCTTGCTTTTTCTGTGCCTCAATTTGCAAGCTACACTACCTGTGGGACACCTAACCCGTGGACTGTGTTGCTGTAATTTGAGGTTCCTTTAAGACCTGCTTCACCACACCATTGGAATTTACATCTCTTGAGCTGGGGACTGTGGGACCCTGTCATCTGGCTGGCTGTTGGTGACTTGCCTTGCTCTTTGCTGCCTGTGCCCAGATAGCCTGAATTGCTCTACAGAGGACCCCCGGGCGGCCCTCAAGACTTGGAGGACTGCCAGTGTCTCACAGCTGTCTCACAGGAGTTGCACTGAGCCATTTGTACTGCTTTATAATTTAATGAATTGTTTCTTTCTTATGTTATCTATTTATCTGTGTAAATATATATATATAATTATTAGCATTCTAGTTTTGTTTCTCTCAAGAACCCTGTCGAACACACCAGGCTAAGACATTCTAGGCAAAAAAGCCCGCTAATCTGCTTAAGAGAATGAGTCCACGAAGACCCTGTGGATCACAACAGAATATTGTTTGAAATCATGCTGGAAAATGAGTCCTTAGGCGGGGATCCCTTAGGATAAACAGTGACCTCAACAGAGACGCATGCACACATCTGCATTCATGAAGATGGTGCAGGAGCAGGTAACATTTCATTCTGCTGCATATGGCGTGATCACAATTGTAGTTGACCTGACAGCAAATTGACAAGCCTGTGTGGATAAGAATTAAATTGAAAGAGGTTAAATGAATGAGAGCTACATGAGTGGAGGCAGGTCTTGAGAATTGCCAAGGTTTGGTCAATCATTTAAGGGAGAGAAAGAAAAAGGAAGGAAGACTGAAAAGCAGTACTAAGGGCAGACCTTGGAAGAAGTACAGCTTGAATGGTCCTTTGAAGCCAGGTTGGCCAGGCTTTGTCTCTTGTACTGTGGACATGTCAGGAGACGTCAGTCCCTAGAAAAGAAGATTAGACTTGGTAAAGCAGAGGGCCAGCAAAAAAGAGGAAGGAGATGGATTCACTCAGTGGCTGCAACAATGGGCTCCTACTTAAGAACAATTTGGAAGGTGCTGCAGGACCCAGCCGTATTTCCTTCTACGGTACATAGTGTTGCGGTGAGTCGGAGCCAAGTCTATAGCACGTAACAAAGTCAGACCTTAGGCTAGTCTACAAAAATGTGAAGGCCACATATTAAACTTCATCCCGCATTCAGCAAATAACTTTTTAGCGCCGTCTACTGTAAAGTGTGTTAATGAAAGTGTGTTAATGAGGTTAAAGCTTTACATGTAGTGTGACGGAGGCACTAACAGTCAGTCATGTGAGTTAAAACAAAACAACTTCTAATTGATGGCAGGTAGACAAACTTATTGGCTGAGGGAAATTTCCCCTTTCAGCCTCTTGTTTTATTACAGAGTTACCCACAGGTTCCCTGCTTGATTTTCTGAGGTAAAGTGTTTGGTATTTTCTCTCCGTGACCTTCATTAAATAAATCACAGTGAACCTGACAGAGATGGAAAACAGGGACTGATGAAACCAGGCGCTGAGAGAGCCCACAGTACCTACCTTCTCTACCTTCTTCGACATCATCTCCCTCCCCAAGCAGCATCTTCTCTTTGCCTAATCCTTTCCCCTCATAGCCCCAATCTTCACTTCCAAAGCCTGATAAATGTGTTAATTTAGCCTGACTCTCAGGCTGGGGATTTCTCTGAAAGGAAGAGAGCTGCTGAGAGGGATGGTTAAGGATGGTATTCTGGGACCATCCAATTGGACCCCAAAAGGACTGCCTTCACAATATGGATATAAGGACAGACGTGCTGCCTGGCAAGAACATTTAAACCAGTTTGTTGTTAGTTTTTCTTTCTCCCAAGCTGGAATCACAGCTTAAAAACATTAAGAGTTGACCATATTTGTTTGCTCGTGAGAAAGAGGCTGACTAGGATGTCCTGCCTCACTTATAATTAAGTGAGCTTTCTGGTCGGAATAATGACTGACCCACAATATGCATTTCCCATTGTTTCCCGGAATATTATTGACTTAATTAAAGGGGTTTGGTTGGTCTCTGAAGCCATGGGGATTTTTTCTCATAATAGGAAATCTGCACACTACTGCACAAATAGTATTATGCAAATAGTTCATTGATAACCTCATTTTCCATTTTATTGAGTGTTGTTTTGAGGGTGTTAAATGAAATTCCATTCTGAAATATGCAATTTGCCAGGAGGCTTTAGGGGGACATTATTGAACTGCAGTGGTGATTTTTATGCTGCCTACCTTATCTACCTGCTCCATTAGTGAATCAACTTGAATGACCAGCAAATTATTCCGTGAAATGATGGAATGGTAATATCAGTCAATTAAACTAATTTCTAAATCCCCCTGCTGACTTTTATCAAGGTCATCCAAGGAAACAAGGTTTCACAAAATTAATATTCTGTTTCTGTTTTATTAAATCATTTTTGAGGTCTTAGAAAAGAGAAGTGTTGGATGTCGATCTAGTTTTATCTTTTACATCCTCCTTCTCTACAGAACTGAAACTACTGTGTGGGCTTATTTAAAACAAGGCAGACAGTGCAACCCACACTTATAATGTGGGAGAGAATAGGATACTTGAAAATAGTTGCAACCTCTGGGTTTGCTATTATGTTTATCTCTTCAACATCGATGATTCTTTACACTTCTGGGTTGCTCACTTGCTTGGCATTACAAGTTACGCCTATCAACTCTAAGCATCACCCCTGATTATAGCTCTTTCTTTATCAAGAGTGCTATTTTGTGCGGGAGGAAAAAAGCTTTGGACAACATCCATTCCTGTACTCTCTGTATATTAATATTGCAGTTAATTATTGACATTTATACCCCCATAAGTTTAAGTTCATTTCAAAACTTGTTTTCATTTAAAATATTAACATGTCATTTCTGAGCAGATACTTATATTCTCCCTCTTACATGCCAATCTTATGAGTCCACATATTTTTCTGAACCTTTAAGAAGCTTAATCTAATCCAGAACATCACCATCACCATCCCCATCATGAAACTAAATTAGTATAACAGTGTTGTACTTGGGTTTCCACCTTCAAATTCACTCTTGCTCTCTTAATGTTGTTGTCGCACAGTGTCATCAAATGGGCTCCTCTAAAGAATAGAATTGCTTGTTTCTTATTTTCAGTATTTGAAGAAGCTTAAATTTAGGTTCTCTGACAGTTGTAGGGGAAAATCCTTAATTTTATAGGTGTTCTGAGTGATTCCTAATATGCCTTGGTGTGTAAAGGATGTTCACAAGCTGTGTTCTGTCTATGTCTGACTCTTCACTTATAAAGCACTTAGTTTCCCCTTAATAACATCACATCCCATTCACCTATGCAGAAGCTAGACCTTCAACACACATTTTTTGAGGACACAATTCAATTCATAATAAATGTATTCATTATCCTTTTAATCAAGTCAATAAAATATTTCATTGACTATTCATTGTATATTCAATGTTAAATTCCATTCTAAACACTCAGTAGAGAATAGTAAACTAAGGGGAAAAATCCATATTCTCTGAAAGCTTACGATGGGACCTTTCTACAAAGTCTATCTGCTTACGTCTCTCTTCTTTGGATGTCAGGAGACCTTTTGGTACAGTGGGTTAAGCACTTGGCTGCTAACCTCCAGGTTGGTGGTTCAAAAGCACCAACACTCCTTGGGAGAAAGATGAGGATGTCCATTCCTATTAAGATTTACCGTCTAGGCAACCCTATGGGTCTGTTCTACTCTGTCTGGTAGCATTGCTTTGAGTCATAATGGATTTGAAGGCATTAAATGTGGGTCCTGAGATGTATTCTTATAATACTAACAGTGAATTTAAGTCACTTTAACTTGGTTTGAGGAACCCTGTACAAAATGGTCCCAAATAAATTAGTTTTACTCAGATCATGATATGAGGTATGATAAAATTAATAGAGCACAGACTAATAAATACTAAATAACCTGTTTTCCACATTTTTGCTCTATCCTGATATCGTCCCAGTGGTGTCAAATGGAAGATGAATTGGATTCATAGGACATCCAAAGGAGCGAAAGTAATTTTTAAAAGGCTGCTGACAGGGGCTTTGCTTTTAACCAAGCTGAGTTAATAGAGACCAGATTGACTCTCTGTCTTGAAGTAACTAAAAGTATAAGATTTTTTTAAAAGGAAAGAAAGATGTGAATAAAATATATAGAAAGAAAAATTACTTTTCAGACAGTTTATACCTCCCAGCATTGACCTGCCAACTGGCAGCCAAGGCCTAGCCTACAGGAATCACCAGAGCTCCTTAACAAATTCTTAAAAGTGAGGTTCAGAAGGATCAAACGGATCGCAAGAATGTAACTGTGTGCCAGGAAAAAAAATTAACATTGATAGGAATATATTTTTTTAATTGAGCACACAGGAAACTAAAAATCATGAAAATAAAATAAAAATCCAATCAAAAGTCAGATAGGCAAAGCTAAAAATTAGTATCATAATAAAAAGAAAAATTAATCCATTAAAACTGACCCAGAAGTGTCCCAGATGCTGGAGTGATTAAACAAGTACATGAACCAATTATTATAACATTATCCCACCCCCCCAAAAAATTGTCCCATATATTCCAAAACCTAGTGAAAAAAATTGAATATGTTCAATAGACATGAAAAAGACCTAGATCAAACCTCTTGAGTAAAACTACAATATCTGAGATGAAAACACACTGGATGAGATTATTAGTAGCTCTGAGATTGCAGACAAAAAATATTCAATTTGAAGACATACTAGATTAGAAATACTAAAATACTATTAATAATATTAGTGTACTGAGAGTCAATTTTAAACAGGTTAAAATCCTTTGTAGTTGGAATCCCCAGATGAAAGGAGAAAGAAATATTTAAAGGAATTGTTGTTAGTATTTTTTTTAATTTAGCAAGAATTATGAGGGGGTACCCGGCTCCCCCCCCAAAAAATTTTTTTTTCAAAGCTCTGTATTTAATTTTTTTAACCACACAACCTTAAACCTTCAAAGTACTCTAGATTACACTAAATACATTTGTAAAATCTGCTATTCCATTCTGGGAAACAGTTTTCAAACACATCTGTTTGGATGGCTGACAGCACCTCCCTCATTTTTTCCTTCAGCCCTTCTATGTAGTAATCCAATTGCTGTCTTTTCATGTCTCTCATTATTCATGGAAGCAAAAAGAAGTCATACGGAGTGAGATCAGGTTACTAAGGTGCATGGAGAAAGAGAAACATGCTGGGTTGTTTTTTTTTGCCAAACACTGGTGCACTGAGATGGCTGCATGAGCAGGTGCATTTCACAGCAGCACGTTGTTCTGTTAAATCAACCATCACAGAAAACGAGGTTCGAGAGATACTGCTTTTATGAAAAAATTCACTGTGACCAGCGAGAAGCTTCCCAGGTGACACCACTGCATGCACTAACTCAGAACAAGTTGCTAGATGCTTGCCTAGCAGGAAAAACACAAACGTTCCACCCACAGTAGCTTTTACTGGTATTTCTGAGGAGATACCCCCTCATAAATGTAAAGAATTTTAAAAATCATTTTATTTGGGGCTCTTACAGATCTTACAACATTCTATACAACAATTTTGTCAAGCATATTTATCAAGCATGATGCATGGCTATTAATCATTATTAAATCACTTTATTGGGGGCTCTTACAGCTCTTATCACAATCCATACATACACACATTGTGTCAAGCACATTTGTACATATGTTGCCATCATCATTTCAAAACATTTTATTTTTACCTGAGTGCTTGATAGCAGCTTCTCATTTCCCCCCTCCCCCATCTTCCCTCCTATGTAAAAAATATTAATGAATCTGAAGCTCAAGATACATTAAGAAATGATTCCATATTTGGCTAGATTCTCTAGATAAATAATACCAGTAACATATGTTTATGTGTATATAAAATATTTATATCAAGAAATGGCTCACACAGTTCTAGAAATAGTTAAGTACAGTCCAGTTCAAGCCTATCAGCCAGATGGTAAGTGGGAAGCATCTCCTGATTTATATAGCTGGAAGGCCTGGAAAATCAGGAAGCAGGAAAATGAAGCAGGAAGATTACAGGCTAGTGCAGGCCACCTCCAATGAACCCAAGATTGCCAGGCTGCTGCTGATTCCTGAGGCCAGCAGGCAACATGACTGGTCAACAAATCCAATGCAGGCTCCAGATCCCCTTAGAAATGAAGCTTTCCCCTGGAGTCAGCTTAGAATGTAGCAGACTACATGTGCAAGGAGTCTTTCTTCCAATTACAACAAGACTGTGACCTAATCAAGGGGCTGTTTTCCACCAGAGCTGTTCCCTGCACACAGACTTGATGACATTATACTAGATTCTGTCATGGCGGATTACTGCCAAACTACTGATAACTGTGGTCCCAGCCCATTGACACAAAGCCCGACTATTATCAACTCAGTTCACAATAAAATTGTTCAAGATCATTGATAAAGAGGCAAGTTTGAAAGCAGGCAGAGAATAAGGACAAATTAAAACCTGAGAAACAGGTCCTAGGATGATAGTACATTTCTCATCAGAAACCACAAAAGTGAGAAACAATGAAGCAATGAAGTGTTCTGGGGTCGGGTGTCATGGTGTGGTATTGCTGATCTAGAATCTTATAAAATGTAAGAATATCTCTAAAATTGAAAATGAAATTTTAAAGCTTCGGATATATAAATGCTGAAAGGATATATCACCTACAGACTCATATCTTAATGAAACTGCAAGAAATGAGAACATATTTTAGGTAGAAGGAGAACAAAATGAGATGGAAGTCTGAATCTGCATAAATGATAACCAAAGCCTAGTGACCTCATCTGATTCAGAGTGGAACTTCTCTAGGGGGCTCTCTTTGCTGTAATCTGTACAAAACATATCACAGGTCTTGCTCTTACTTTATACCGAGTGAGTAAAAACTGCAAGCTTTTAGGTTAATAAACCCAACAGCAACAAAAACAACAACAAAAAACCTAGTCCCAAAAAGTGGATTTCAATTCAAAGTGACCAGGTAGATTAGAACTTTTCCAGGGGATTTCCCTACGGGATCTGTAAATTTGTATGGGGCAAACAACCTATTCGTTCTCCTGCAGAACAGCTAGTGGATTTGAACCACAGATTTTGCAGTTAGCAAATGGCAGTTAAAACTAATTGTGCCAGGTAGGGGGCCTGTCACCTAGGAGCCCTGGTAGTATAGGGGTTAAACATTGAACTGATAATCACAAGGTCAACAGTTTGAAAACATCATGCCCTAAGCTTTCTACTCCTATAGAAAATTACAGTCTTGAAATCTCATAGAGGCAGTTTTACTCTGTCTCATATATATTCACTACAAATCAGAATAGAATCAATTGGAAGTAAGATGATTATTTTAGTTTGTTTGTGTTTGGTTTTGGGGGTGAGGCACCTATCATAAAGGAATTAAGGGCAACAACATCAGTAACTTCATGGGTAAACACAAATTATCATATTATTAAAATGTTGATAACAAAAACATAGCTGACTTGATTGACTGAGGGACTGTGATATGGATATAATGAATAGTTTATTACTTAATTTAAGTATCGAATTCCTACACAATGGCTATTTCAGTTCTTTAAGAAATTGACATTTAATAAAATTGAGATGCTGTAATATTATTCTAATTTCTGCAATTCTGACCATTTAGTATATTCTTTACACAAAGATTATAATTTGATTCACCTTTGGTTCATTACTATAATGAATAGCCATCATCTTTGAAAATTACTCTTTTTCCAATAAAGGAAATTTATCAAAAGTACCCCCGAAGAGTTGATTTAAGTATCTTTGATATGAAGAATAACTGGCCTAACTCTCTTTTAAACTTTTAAGATATATGAACTTCTTTCCCCTATGAAATCTGCAGCTGGAATAGCTTCTTCTAACTATCTATGCATATTTAGAAATTCAATTATCTTGGCTAAAATTTCCAGAACTATATTATGCTTAGCTGTTTAAATTATTGATTTGCTTAGATCTTCTTAGATAGAACTTTATCATTATGAGTTTAATTCAATGTCATTTCATAATGGGTTGTTAATATTAAGGAATATGTGAACCTTCATTTAGATAAGCAGTTTTCTCAATATTTTTTAAATCAATTACCTTGGATTTTTTTGTAATTAATAGACTGAAACTCCGAAATTATTTAATTTTGAGTAACTAGATAGGTAAGGCCAAGATAATGACTATAATAATATTTGGGGAATTTTCCAAGGATCATTCCAGGCAAAATAAAATGAGGGGTTTTTTTAGACAGAATGCTTAAGTTAAAAAAAAAAAAAAAGTAACAAGAAAGATGGTGCCCAGTGATCAAAAGTTATAGCATCAGACAGCACTGAATTTGCAGCTCTTGGAGAGGGACATGTCTGATCAGAGCACACATGAGCAAATGAAGGGGGAAGAAGAGCGAGTGGAGCACATCCTGGCCCACCAAGCCTTGAGGACGATATTCGGGCTCAGAGCAGCCAATTCACAGAGAAGATCACATGGCCAGTCCTAATAGAAGACACAACATCCTTCACTGACCCATAGCCCAACAGGGGACTACACTGGAGACACGGTGTGGGCATTACACCCGATCTGATCCCACCACACCAAGGCAAAACACTAAGGTCGTGCAACAGAACAGCAAGGGGAACAGAGCAACGTAGTCACTAGGGAATACCAAAAATAGACTTTGGGGCCAGGGATTGGCACCCCATCAGAATCGACCAGAAAACACACCTACAGGCCAACAAACAGTCCTTGAACTAACTACAAGCTTTCCTTTCCTGTTGTGTTCTGTTTTGTTGTCATTGGATTATTGTTATTGTTTTGTTTTATTTTGTTGCATGGTTTTGCTCTTTCTTGTTTTGTTTTTTTGCTTTTTGTTTTATTAGGGGCTCATACAACTCTTATCACAGTCCATATATACAGGAACTGTGCAAAGCACATGTGCACATTCATTGCCCTAATCATTCTCAAAACATTTGCTCTCCACTTAAGCCCCTGGCATCAGGTCTTCATCCCCCCCCTCCCTCTCCACTCCCCCCTCCCTCATGAGCCCTTGATAATTTATAAATTATTATTTTGTCGTATCTAGCCCTGCCAAGCGTCTCTCTTCACCCACTTTTCTGTTGTCCATCCCCCATGGAGGAGGTCACATGTAGATCTTTGTAATCGGTTCGCTCTTTCCAACCCACTCTCTCTCTCCCCTCCCATTATCACCACTCTCACGACTGGTCCTGAAGGTTTCATCTGCCCTGGATTCCCTGTGTTTCCAGTTCCTATCTGTACCAGTGTACATCCTCTGGTCTAGCCAGACTTTCAAGGTAGAATTTGGATCATGGTAGTGGAGGGTTGGGAGAGGAAGCATTTAGGAACTAGAGGAACATTGTATTTTTCATCGTTGCTACATCGCACATTGACTGGCCCGTCTCCTCCCCTAGACCTCTCTGCAAGAAGATCTCCAGTGGCCAACAAATTGGCTTTGGGTCTCCACTCTGCACCTCCCCCCTCATTTTTACCCCTCTCTCCATGATCTCCCTCCCTCATGAACCCTTGATAAGTTATAAATTATTAATTTGTCATGTCTTGCCCTGTCCACTGTCTCCCTTCACCCACTTTGCCTCCCAGCTCTTTCCTCTATTTTCCTTGATTTTCCTCCTGTCCCACTATCATGCTCAGTCCCCACCTGGGTTTCAGTAATTCCTCTCAGTTACATTGCCCTTGAAAACTCCCTACCAGGCCTCCTACATCCTCCTTATCACCGATTTGGGTCACTTGTTGTTCCCTTGTCCCTGGGTTTGTTAACACCACTTCCTTTCCCTCAACCTCCCTTTCTCCCATGTCCTTGCTGGAACTCTTGGTTCTGTTGTTTTCTCCTCCAGATTGCTCATCCAGCCTATCTTATTTAGACAGACCCATGGAGATAATAACACGCACAAAAACAAAACGGATAGCCAGGCACCATCGGGGCAAGATATGACAAAATAATAATTTATAAATTATCATGGGTTCATGAGGCAGCAGGGAGAGGGGAGGGAGGGGAAAAAATGAGGACCTGATGCCAAAGGCCTAAGTGGAGAGCAAATACTTTGAGAATGATGAGGGCAATGAATGTACAAATGTGCCTTATAACTGATGTATGTATGGACTGTGATAAGAGTTGTATGAGCCCCTAATAAAATAATTAAAAAATTAAACAACAACCCCAAAAGATATAGCATCTGGGGTCTTAAGGCTTGAAGATAAATAGGTGGCCACCTCGCTGAGAAACAACAAAGTCCATATGGAAGAAGCACACCAGCCTATCCTGACACGATTCCTGAAGACAAAGCTGGTGCATAAGCAAATGCAGTCAAGAAAGCCCGGCTGTCAAAAGATATAGAATCTGGGGGTTCTATAGGCTGGAAGATAAATAAGGCGTCATCTAACTGAGAGGAAAAAAAGGCCCACATGGGGGAAGTACACAGACTGTATGATCACAAGACATCAAAGGGATCAGGAATCAGGCACAAAGACCAAGCATATATATTTGGTCCATATATATATATATATATGTGTGTGTGTGTGTGTGTGTGTGTGTGTGTGTATAAATCATTGTGAATGAGTGGGAGTGTGGAGTGGGGACCCAGGGCCCATCAGTGAGAAACTGGACATCCCCTTGCAGAAGGACCATGTGGAGGAGACAAGCCAGTCAAGGTGGAGTGTAGCAATGATGAAACATACAATTTTCCTCTACTTCCTAAATGCTTCCCCTCCCCCCACCCCCGGTCCCATTATCATGATCCCAATTCTACCTTACAAATCCGGCTGGACCAGAGGATGTACACTGGTGTAGATAGGAACTGGAAGCACAGGGAATCCAGGACAGATGAACCCCTCAGGACAAGTGGTAAGAGTGGCAATACCGGGAGCGTGGAGGGAAAGTGAGGGAGAAAGTGGGATCCAGTTACAAGGGTCTACATATAACTTCCTCCCTGGGTGATGGACAGCAGAGAAGTGGGTGAACGGAGATGTCAGATGGCATAAGATACGACAAAATTATAATAATTTATAAATTTATCAAGGGCTCATGGGGAAGGGAGTGGGGAGGGAGGGGACAAATGAGGAGCTGATACCAAGGACTCATATGAACAAATGTGCTTGACACAATGGATGGATGTATGGATAGTGATAAGAGTTGCATGAGGCCCCAATAAAATGATTTTTTAAAAGCAATTAAGAAAAAACAAACAAACAAAAAATAACAATGAGTACAAGAAAGAAGAAAATGTTTTAAAACGGATTGTGGTGATGATTGTGGAACTCTTCTTGATTGTTGAACTGCTGAATTATATGAAAATAAAACTGGAGGAAATTTTCTCTATATATGCACATATGTAGTAAATTATATATAAATACACCCACATCTCCCTTTTTTAAAAAATCCTATTTCCATAGAGACCATATATAGGAGTTTTGCGCCTATAAATCTTACTATACCTCTCTTTTTCTTTCATTCTCCAAAACACCTTTTGAAATGTAGGTGGTATTGTTTGCAACTATGTGAAATTATTTTAAGTTGTATGTTATAGCAGAGAATTATTGCATTGTACACGTATCTATTCATTTCCTGTGGAGATCTTCTATAATTGTGGAGGATTTTTCATTGAGAAACTAATTCAAAAAAGAAACTTATTTCTCTTTAACATTTTAATTTATTAATTTATCTGTACCAGAAAGCAGCTTATTTATTTCCGAAATACACTGATCATCATGAAGCCTCTCAATGGCGAGAAAAATATGATTAAGGACAGCATTTACTCAAGAGCAGAAGGTTAGGATAGAAGGTGGAATGGAAACAGGAAACATGAGAGGAAGTCAGGTACATGATGGCTCATTGTTGGGTGTGATAACGAGGCTTTCTTTGTGTCTTCTTGGCTCCTATAGGAACATGTGGGTTATGTTTAGACTTTCAATCAAGTTGCAGTTTGATTGGAGGGCAACTGAGATAAAGGGCTCTCTGGAGGCCAGCCTCTCTTCCTCTCTGCTTCTATCTTCCTGTTGATGAGTCACTTCGAGCCACACTGATGGCAGCCAGAACCCTGGTGAATCTTCCACTGTCGTAGGATCCACAAGACTTTGCAGCTACCAGCCTGTGATCTTCCTGCATTCTGCATCATTGCATGTAGCTGTGTGAGTCTGAAGAGGGATTTATTGACTAGAATCGGACTTATGTACTTGATCTGGGATGTTTTCCTGATATATACTTCTAGATATAAGCTTTCTCTTACACATAAATGAGTGTCTTAGGATTTATTTCTCTAGTCAATCCAACCTAACATATGGGGACTGAAAGGGATGAATTAAAAGAAAATGCGTATAAATTACAGAATGTAAACTTTGTGATCCACTCTATATACCTTCATTTATGGTATATTACAATAAAAGTTGAAGAAAATGATATAAAAATAAAATATTGAAGTTACCTTTATGTCTGAGTTAACTCTACTTCATTGCCACTTCACATGCTGAAGGTATATCTGTTTGATTTTTCCGACGACTGTGACTTTTTATATCTGCAGGTCTTTTCGAACTGTCAGCCTTTTAGTCCGTAGCCATGCATTTGGCGGATTCAACTATTCAAGGACTACTTCAGTATTATAATCTCTATCAGTAATGAAAGGTAAAAGTTTAAAAAGCTAGCAGATATAATTCTAAAATTTAATTATATATAAACAAAGTGTAGAAATAATTATTTCTTCAGAATTCTGATAAATGAAGAATCCATGCAAATTAATTTTATCCAAAAGATTTTATAGAGAAAATGATCAAAATAGAAAATTAAATCTCCTCAAATATATCAAGATGCAAAAGTAGAAAATAAATTTGAAATTTCAACTACATGATTAATTTTCAAATGATTTAAAACTACATAGATTGCTAAAGTTAAATAATTAAAATAATCCATTAAGAATGAAGCATCTGTCTAGACCTCCATGAATGCCCTTTGACTCCTAGCTCTTTCCTCCATCTCCCTTGACCTTCCTCCTGCCCTACTACCATGCTTCATCACCACCTGGGCTAGAGTATACCTCTTCTCTAAGCAACCTTACCCTTGATCATTTCCCACCAGGCTTGCCACTCCCCCTTCTCTACCATTTGGGGTCCCATGTTTTTCCCTTGTCCCTGGGTTTGTTAACACCACTTCCTTACCCCCCCCTAACCCCCCACCCCAAGTCCCCCCGGAACTGTCGGTCCCGTTGTTTTTCATCCAGATAGTTCATCCAGCCTGTCCTATTCAGACAGACCTGTGGAGTCACTAACATGCATGAAAACTAGACAGAGGAAAACAAAGCAACAGTATACAACCAGACAACAAAACAACCAAAACAAACCACTGAAAAAGAACAGAACAAAACAGTTCACAAGAGAAAAGCTTGTAGTTAGTTCAGGGATCGTTTGCTGGCCCTTAGGAGCATTTTCCAGTCCAGTCTGTTGGGGCACCACGCCCTGGCCCCAAAGTCCACTTTCAGCATTCCCTGGGGACCTTGCCTCTCCATTCCCTTGCTGTTCCGCTGCACTCCCCCAGTGATTTGCCTCGGTGTGGTGGGATCAGGTAGACAAAGACATGTACATGCAAATATATATAGGAGGATGGGGAAATAGATCTATGTGTCTATATTTATAGGTCAAGTATTAAGGTGGCGGAAGGACCTTGGGCCTCTACTCAACCACGCCCTCAATGCATGAATACCTTCTTTTATTAAATTGGAACTCTATGATGCTCACTCTCCCAACACAACGGCTGGAGCCAAAGTGGGTGAACAAGTAAATGTGGTGAAGAAAGCTGATGGTGCCCGGCTATCAAAAGAGATAGTGTCTGGGGTCTTAAAGGCTTGAAGGTGAACAAGCGGCCATCTAGCTCAGAAGCAAATAAGCCCACATGGAAGAAGCACACCGGCCAGTGCGATCACGAGGTGCCCAAGGGACCAGGTATAAGGCATCATGCAAAAAAAATAAAAAGATATAAGTGTGTGTATGTATGTGTATATATGTGTATGTGTATATATGTATATATATATCATATTAAATGAAGGGGGAAGTGCAGAGTGGAGACCCAAGGCCCAAGTGTCGGCCAATGGAGATCCCCTCATAGAGGGGTTTAGGAGAGTAGATGGGTTAATTAGGGTGTGAGGTAGTATCGATGAAGAATACAGCTTTCCCCCAGATCTGGATGCTTCCTCCCCCCAACTACCATGATCCGAATTCTACCTTGCAGGGCTGGATAGGACAGAGGCTGTACACTGGTACATATGAGGGTTGGAGGTACAGGGAATCCAGGGTGGATGATACCTTCAGGACCAAGGGTGTGAGGGACGATGCTGGGAGAGTGGAGGGTGAGTGAGTTGGAAAGGGGGAACTGATTACAAGGATCCACATGTGACCTCTTCCCTGGGAGAGGGACAGCAGAGAAGGGGGGAAGGGAGACTCCAGATAGGGCAAGATATGACAAAATAACGATGTATAAATTACCAAGGGCATATGAGGGAGGGGGGAATGGGGAGGGAGGGGGGAAAAAAAGAGGACCTGATGCAAGGGGCTTAAGTGGAGAGCAAATGCCTTGAGAATGATTGGGGCAGGGAATGTATGGATGTGCTTTATACAATTGATGTATGTATGTGTATGGATTGTGGTAAGAGTTGTTTGAGTCCCTAATAAAATGTAAAAGAAGAAAAGAGAAAAAAATGATTAGGGCAAAGACTGTACAGATGTGCTTTATACAATTGATGTATGTATATGTATGAACTGTGAAAAGAATTGTATCAGCCCCAATAAATTGTTAAAAAAAAATTTAAAAAAAAAAAGAATGAAGCATCTGATACCACACTTAAAGAACAAAATCCACATTTATAAGATTTTAATGCTAAAAATGCTAATACCATCTCAAATTTATCATGACATTTTTGGTCAAACAATAGTGTATATATTTTTTACATGTTCACCATTCCAATAAATCTTTTCTCTGTAGATTCTGATCAAGAAAATGCATGAGAGCAATTTTTTTCCTGCTTAAGGTTAATTCATTGGCAAAAGATAATATGTAGTAAAAAAATAAACAAATGTTACATTATTCTTTCTCAATAGTTTTGTTGATGTTCACAAAATCCCTTAACAAGCCCTGTAAGAAATATATAATTTTTGTACTGACTGGTGGAACTGTTGAGTAGGTGGTAGACTGCTAGCCACAAAGTAGAAGGTTCAAATTCTTGACCTGCTCCTTGGGAGAAACTTGAGGCTATTTCCATGAAAAATGTATAGGGTCAGAAACCCTATTTAATTTTCCTTTGACCTAGAATTTACTCGATGGGAGTGCATGTGGGGTTTTGTGTTCTTCCTCTCTTTCTTTTTCGATCTGCTATGTACTAGATGTTTTGTTAAGTTTATTCCTTTAAGGTGCTTATAACTTAGTAAGAATGAATACATAAATTTCCTGTAACTTAAATACATAAACCATGTTCAATGTTAAAAAATAATGTTTAAAAATGTAAAACCAGTGACTTCAAGGGGCCACAACTGTGAGCCCGTGAACCTCACCTGGCAGCTCCAGATATCCCTGTCCCTTTTTCTGCTCTCCCTTTCCTCCCGAAGTTCTGAAACAAACCTCTGAAAGTATTTTCTACCTTTGCTTTCTTTCTTTCTGTTGCCAAGTCAACTTCACATTTGGTGGACAAAACCAGCGAGGAGTAAGGAGTGTCTTGACGTGCCCCCACCTGCCCTTGGGCGAGTGCAGCGTCCCTCTCTCCTCCATCACCCGCCTCCCTCAGACCAGGACCTCTCAGCTGCCATCCTCTGCATCTATGAGCAAGTACCTGACAATACCGACTACATTTTATTTGTGCTATTTAGGCCACTGCCCCTTGCTGCTGGGTTCTTTTGAGGCTGTGTTCATTAATTTATGAATCTTGAGCCCAAAGCAGAGTCGTGGTCAAAGGACAGCACTTAAGGATGCCTAAATCTCGCTGTTTCTCTTCTGAGGGAGCTGGGAAGCCAGGCTTTCCCCTCCACTCATTCCGGAGGCCCAGTTGGATACTCAGGAAGCTGATTGTCTAGCTCTGCCTCCTCTACAAACTCTTCAGGATGGGAAACAAAAATTCCAAGCCGGACACCTCCACACCTGGCTAATCTCTCAATCCTCGGCTTAACGCCAGATCTCTGGCCCAAAAGCCTTGTTTTATACTATCATTTGGTTTGGCCCCTATATAAACTAGGTAGTGTATCTCAATGGCCAGAAGACAGTACCTTTGATTTTAACATTTTGACTGATCTCAGTAACTTTTGCCAGCGAAGTGGCAAATAGACTGAGGTCCCCTACTTCCAAGATTTCTTTCTTCTTTTCTCCCATCCCTCTCTCTGTACTAACCTGTTACCCCCTTAAGTTCTTTTAGCCCAATATTCTCCTAACCAGAAACACTTACCAGCTCAAAAAGACCCACCCCTCCCCAATCAGGTCTCCAACAGTACAACCCCCTCATCTTTCTCCAAACTCCCTGACTTCTTGTCTGTGCCCCAAGTAAGGCCTCTGCCATAGTCTGGGTACCCTTCACCATCACCTCCCTCCACTACCCCTTCAACTCCCAACCACCCCTACGCAGATCCCCCAACTCCAGGCCCTAAGCTCTCTCCTCTGTCTTCCCCTGTCAGTCATTGTAATCATTTACACAAAACCGTCCTCTGCCCCCTACAGGAAGTTGTGGGCATTGACGGTCTCTTCAGCATCCATGTTCCTCTCTCTCTCTCTGACTTCTCCCAAATTGAAAGGCGCTTAAGTTTCTTTTCCAACAATCCCAGCACCTACATCAAAGAGTTTCGTTATTTGTCTCAAGCCTATGATTTATCCTGGCATGATATTTTTGTAGTCCTTTCATCCACTGTCACCTCAGATGAAAGACATCAGTGTTTTTACCACTGCCCAGCAGCATGCAGACCAGGTTCATCTCATGGACCCCAACATGCCTGTGGGTACTGAAGCCATCCCCAAGCAGGAACTAGGCTGGAGTTAACAAACTGATACTCAGGCAGGCTGTAACAATCAGGCCCACCGACCTAAAATGATCCAGTGTGTCTTGGCCGGCCTCAAGGCAATTTCTCACAAAGCAGTTAATCTTGATAAGCTCAGGGAAACTACTCAAAGACCGGATAAAAATCTGGTAGCATTTTTAAGTCACCTGACTGAAGCCCTTACCCAGGACACTTGCCTAGACCCAACCTCACCAGCAAGGGCCACTGTCCTTGCCACGCATTTCATTACTCAATTAGCTCCAGACATTAGAAAAAAGTTAAAATAGAGGAAGATGGCCCTCAGACTCCTGTTCAAGACCTGGTAAATATTGCCTTTAAAGTTTTTAATACCAGAGAGGAGCAGGCAAAGACACACAGGGAGTCCTGAAATCACCAGAAAGCAGACTTTAAGGGCCAAAACTTGATTGCAGCCCTAAGGCCCTTGGCAACCAGGAAGACATCAGCTTCCTTCTGAGGCCTGGGAGACAACAGTTTCAAACCACTACCAGGAGTCTGGTTCAAGTGTGGTCAGTAATGTCACTGGGCCAATCACTGCCCACGACCTTGCCCACAATACAGTCAATGGGACCACTCTTGAAGTGACTGTCCTTGGGCGCCCAGTAATGGAAGGCCAGTCCCTCCAAGCCCTGACCTGCCATTAACATTACTGGGCATGGCTACTGAGGACTTACGGAGCCTGGACTCGATGACCCCAATCACCCTTACTAAGCCTGGGTTAACAATCAAGGTAGCAGGTAAGGTTTTGTCCTTTCTAGTCGACACAGGGGCTGTCTTTTCAGTTTTGCCTTCCTTCTCTGGTTGTTTACACCATTCTTAGGTCTCTGTCATGGGAATTGACATCTGTCCCTCTCACCCGTTATCCACAGGTCCCTTACATGTTGTAAATATGAAGGGAATCAAATTGATGATTCCCTGGTAACACAGGCAAACAACAGAGCAGACAGAGCCACCTGCAGGGGAAGTAAATCAGACACAGTCACAGCGAGTCTGCTACTTCACAGATTGGAATGTAGATGGCTTTTTGCTACACAGAATTTGCACACATAAAATAACTGTTAATACTAAAAATGTCTCCTACCCTGAACAATTCTTTTGGTGCAGTGGAACTTTTTAACTAAATATGTAAATTCCTCCACAGCAGGGCCTTGTTTTCCAGTTACCCCAAATTCCCCAGCTGACCCTGCATGGTCAGTCTGAGGTAGCAGGGTTACTCTGTCTGAAGATCAAGAGAAGGGTATTACTTCCTTTAATGGTAGGTATAAGCCTTGCCTCTTCAATTACATGATCTGGAAAGGCTGGAGGCACACTCAGCCACTCCATCATGTCAACACAAGATTTTGAAGACCAGTTACAGGCTGCTTTGGAGTCTACCACAGCCTCCTTGGCCTCATTCCAACTCTAGATCAGGTCTCTGGCCCAAGTTGCCTATAAAACAGATGGGCCTTGGATCTTCTCACTGCTGAAAAAGGGGGTACCTGCCTCTCGCTGAGGGAAGAGTGCTGTTATTAGATCAATGAATCTTGGTTAGTGGAACAAGACATAAAAACGCTGACCTGCCTAAGTGAGGGCCTCCATGGTCATGGAAGGATGAATTACTCCCCATTTAGCTGGCTGCAATCCCCCTTGGCCACCTGAATGTTCCCCCTATTAGGACCACTAATCCTTATCGCTTTATATTTTCTCTTGGCTCCATGTTTTCTCAGATTTATCCAGCAACGCAAACAAGAACTATCCAGGGTCACAGTAAACCATTAACTACTTCACCCGTACACCTGCTTACCACTGCCCCCCACCCCCTTCTGACTGCTGCTGTGTCTAAACCTACAGCGCCCCCTACCAACAGGAAGCAACAAGATGGAATACGACACCCCTTATCACCAAAGCACTAAAATGTCAGGCAGAATCGGGGGTCAGCTGGGCAGGTGGGCTAGGAGATAGTGCTGGTGAAAACACTTCAAGGACGCTACAATAGGCCAGACCCTTTCCCCACTCCTCCTCCCTTTCAGTGGCCTTCAGGCCCAGGTACAGAATACTAAACATTACAGATAACATTTAATGTTGTTGCTTAGCTCCGGACCTGCAGACAACAGAGGTACAGTGGACAATTCCCCAGCTACACCCTACCCCCTGACCCAGGATATAAAACGCTCCACCTGGACAGTGTGACTTCACAGGGCCCCAACTGGGGGCCCAGGAACCTCACCCAGGAGCTCCGGATGCTCCATGACCTTTCTTTGCTTTCCCTTCCCTCCCGAAGCTCTGAAACAAATCTCTGAAACTGTTTTCTACCTTTGATTTCTTTCTTTCCCTCGACAAATCAACCTCACAATAGCATTGGTGACTGTATAAGCCAGCTGTTCTCAACCTTTGGGTCGCAACCCCTTTGGGGGTTGAATGACCCTTTCACAGGGGTTACCCAATTCATAACAGTAGCAAAATTACAGTTATGAAGTATCAATGAAAATAATTTTATGGTGGGAGAGTTACCACAACATGGGTAACTGTATTAAAGGGTTGTGGCATTAGGGAGGTCGAGAAACACTGGATAACTCCATTCAACCGGATCTGGGATCAATCGCAAAACAGAATTGTATATGAATGGATATATGGGATCGTGTAAGATATGGGAGAAAAAAATATTATAGAAAAAAAATTCCTGGGGTTACTGTGGGGGAGGGAGGGTCTAAAGGGGAGCTGATATCAAGAATTTCAAGAAGGAAGAAAATTTTTGAAACTGATTGTGGTAGCAATTGAATAATACCACTTGATGTGATTGAACTATGTAAATGTTATGATATTTGTAAGAGCTCCCAATAAAATGATGAATTAAAATTTTTTAAAATGTAAAACCATAAATCTCATAGAAATATAAAATGAATACTTATCAGATATTTTATTTTGTTTCTTAAATTCATGAGGGAAACGGTAAATGTTAAAATTGGCATGAAGGGCCAATAGACCAACAGTTAAATGACATATTAGGTTCCATCTGGTCAAATCCAACTCATAACAACTCCATGTATAATAGAGGACTGCCTGACACTTGTTGCAATATTTGGACCCATTGTAAACGATGTGTTCATCCTTCTCTTTGTGACTTCTCTCTCCTCTTTGCTGAACTTCTATATTTCCTTTTCTAAAGGCTATTCTCTCCTGATGATTCACCCAAATATGTTGGGTGAAATATCACCGTCTTTAATACTAATGAGGATTCTGGCTATACTTCTCCCAAAATAAATTTGTTCCTTCTTTTGGCAATCCATAGAATACTCAATATGCTTCAAGAACACCATAATTCAAGGGCAACAATTAGATTTCCATCTTCCTAACTTACTGTCCGAGTTTTACTTATATATGAAATTAAAAATGCCATGACTTGAAGCTTTCTTATTTTAGTCTCAAAGTGATATCTTTGTATTTGCACACTTTGAATGGATCTTTGACAGCAGAATTGCCCATTGCAATATACATTGATTTCTTGACAGTTTCTTCCATGGGCATTGATTGTGTATCTCAGTAAAAAGAAATCCTTGATGTTTTTGTATATGATGAGGCATCATGCTTATTAAAGTCTTTAGTCTTGGATCCTGAGCAATAAGTGCTTCAAGTTCTCTTTACTTTCAGCAAGCATGGTTGTGATGAGTCTTCCTTCAAACCTGATGCCACATTCTTCTTCATCTAGTTTCTTGGATTACATATTAAGTATATAGATTGAATAAGTATGGTAAAATTATACATGCCTGTCAAATGCTTTCCTGATTTTAAACCATGCACTACCCCTTGTTCAAACAACTTGTTCAAATAACTGCTTCTTGGTCTATGTACAGGTTATACAAAAGCACAATTACATCATTTGGAATTCTTATTTGGGGGCATGTTATTCATAACGTATTGTGAGTCCCACAATTGCATAGTGAGTAAAACAGAGAAACATCTTTCTGGTATTTTCTCCTTTCAGTCAAGATCCCTCTGACATCAACAATGATATCCATCATTCCTTGTCCTCTTTTTCATCTGGTTTGAATTTGACAGTACACTGTAATGTGCTATTGGAACTGTTTTTAATATGATCTTCAGCTTAATTTTACTAACTTGTGATTTCAATGGTGCTGTTTAATAGTAATTCCCAGATTTCTTTGAATCCTATTTCTTGACTGAGCAAAAATATGAATCTCTTACTGTCAGCCAAGCAGGTAGTTCTCTTCCAAAGTTTTGGCATGGGTGAATGAGCACTTCTAGGATTGCATCAGTTTGCTGAAATATTTCCATTGGTATTCCATCTATTCCTGAAGCCTTGTTTTCCATCACAACTTTGCCTTTGCTTGGAGACCACCTTACTTCACTACTATAATTTCTTGAGCAGATACTACCTCCTGAATGGTTGAATGTCAACCATTTATCTTTGGTATTGGGACTCTGTGTTCTATCTTCTTTTGAAGCTTCTTGTATTTTTTTATGCATTGTGTTCATCGAATCCAGCAAATTGCAACATGAAGACTGAATTTCTTCTTCGGTACTTTTGGCTAAGGAAATTCTGGGCTTGTTCTTTTCTTTTGATTTCTAACTCCAGATCGTGGCACCTTTTATTATAATACTTACTTTTCTAGGTAAACGCCCTTTGAAAATCTTCTGCTCAGGTTTTAGTTCTTCGTTTCTTGGTTTCACTTCAGCTACTTTCTGTTCAAGAACAAGCTTCACAGTCTCATCTGGTGTTCATTTGGTCTTTTATTTCTTTCCCTTCTTTTATCTTTTTATTTTTACTTTCTTTATAAATGATGTTCAGGATGTCATCCCACATCTCATCTGGTCTTAGTCCATTAGTATCATATCTACTCTTGAGATTATCTGTGAACTCATTTGAGATATATTCAAGGTTATTCTTGTGCACTTATTTTACTTTTCTTCAATTTCAACTTGCACATGGGAATTGACGGATTGTTCTGCAGTCAGCCTCTGGCTGTCTTCTGAGTGATAATATGGAGCTTCTATTTCTCTTTCCATGGAAGTGGTCAATTTTATTCCAGTTTATTCCACCCAGCAAGGTCTATGTATATAGTGAAAAATTGTGTTGTGGAAAAACATATATGAATGAATAACTATTGGTCTTGCACACTTATACAATGTAATCTCCAACATTGTTTCTTTCACCAAGAGTATATTTTACTTTTATAAAATGTACATCTATGTATCTATATAACATTATTACCTAGTTATATGTACAGAATTAGACAGGCATACACATTGAAGAATGCAAAAATGACCTTGCTTAGGACACAACGTTAGGATACTTCTGTTAAGAGGAACAAAAACTAAAAAAAAAAAAGAGGAAGAAAAACTTAGGAAATAAATAAGCGTGATGGTTGAACAAAATGAAGAATGCATTATCACTAAAATGTACAAATTTATTTAATTGACATATGCATTAGTATATGTATATTTACCATAAAAACACACAAAATAAAGCTCCTTGTCCTAAGAATCATATTTTCCAGTGACAGTGTGAATTGTACCTTTGGGGGAAATTTCATTTATGTTTCAGAAGTTAGAGTAATTTTTTTTTCTTATTCATGCTCTACTGTTTATAGATTTACAATATAGTCAAAGATAATGAAAGGTTTACAGAGTTCTGGTTCCATAAGTCTTAAGAATCAGCAAAACAACCAAATAAAAACAAACATCCCTTAATCTAATAAGCTTAACAATTAATTCATAAGAACCATCGAGAAATAGGAAAGTATATCGTAGTCACACACAGAGAGGTCATGGCCTTTCAGCCACACAGATATAATGGCACATGAAGAGGACATAGTTTAAAATGTTGAGCTTTAATTTTCAAAATTATAAATATGTTACTCTCAGAGATATAACATATTTTATCCAATTCATTAAGGAGTGAGGGAGCCAGTAAGATTTTAAAACACGTTCAAAATAGAGTCTGGATAACAAACATCTACATGAGTCACCAAGAGTCTGAAATATATTTCCTAATAGATGTAAAATGGTTTAGAACCTTTAATTAAATAAAATGTAATGTTTGAGATCATATTTTCTGCAAGAAAAAAACAGTTGTATCTTTGCTGAAGAATGTTTATTTGCATTTCTGTGAGCAATAAAAATTTACATTAACATTATTTTCTACAACTTATAGAATTTTAAAATATTACAAAGATACATAGATCAATATCTTCAAAGGACATCCAGAAAGATTGCAACATTGTATTGAAAGGAGGGATATTCATTCATTCTTTTCCCCAGTTAAATATTTTTACTTGTTTTCCAAGCAAGATGAAAAATAGGTTCCCAAATACTAACTCTCATAAAAAAAAATAAAACAAGCCTTGAGTATATTCAAAACATTAAATGGGGGTGCAATTAGCACCAATGAAACATACAACTTTCCTCTAGTTCTTTAATGCTTCCTCCCTCCACTATCATGATCCCATTTCTACCTTACAAATCTGGCTAGACAAGAACATGTACCCTGATACAGATCAGCTGGAAACACAGGGAGTCCAGTACAGATAAAGCCTTAAGGACCAATAATGAGAGTATCGAACCAGGAGGGGAAGGGAAAAGTTGGGGAGAAAGGGAGAACTGATCAAAATGATCTACATATAACCCTCTCCCTGTGGGACAGACAACAGAAAAGTGGGTGAAGGTTGACATCAGTCAGTGTAAGACATGAAAAAATAATAATTTATAAATTATCAAGGGTGGGGGAGGGAGGGGAGTGGAGGGAGTGGAAGAAAGAGGAGCTGATACCAAGGGCTTAAGTAGAAAGGACATGCTTTGATAATGATGATGGCAACAAATGTACAAATGTACTTGACACAATGGATGGATATATGGATTTTGATAAGAGTTGTACACCCCACAATAAAATGATTTTTTAATCAGGTGTGGAAATACTGCAAAAAAGGTAGTAGAATTAATCATAGTGCTATGAAAGACTGAGCAATCTGCAGAGTACACTGAAAAATCTAGTCATATGTTTTGAGTCAAGGAAAATAACATTGGAGAGATTGAAATAACACTTTGAATCAACGTTGTTACAATTATTTTTAAGAAGTGGACAATGTAATGCTTTAATACTACACACTTTCTCTCCCAAAGATGACTCTATACGTGCTGATGTCCAGAGTCATTGAATTCAGGAATACCATTCATGGGTGGAGAAAACATGAAGTTCTGAAATTGAATAGTGTTGGTGGGAATAGGGGAAAATGTCAGTGCAAGCGTAATTCCTTAAATAGAATATTACTTGATGATTTGCCAGCTGAAGGCTGGAAATACTTTATGAAAAGATAAGTATCAGAATAAAAACTGGGTTTTCAATGGCTAATTTTTGCAGTAGACCAACAAGTCTTTCTGCTGGGATAGCTTTGTATGACCTCAGACTTACATTCCTTTGGTTAGCCACTGGGCAAATTTACTGGGTTTACCATCCAGGTAATCCGCTATCACCTAAGCCCTCGGGCAACATGGATGAATTTGTTGCAACATACAGATGAAATCAAATTTGGTGAGGTAAATCTCGACATTAATATTTTTGCCAGATGACTCATGCCTAATTTAAATGTACATAAAAGAAGTTGCCAAGTTCATAACTTCCAAAGGAATCTAATTACAGCCTGACATAGTTTAGAAATAACTAGCATAGTCATAGATCAAGCAGTTTCTTTTGCAGAACATATTTGCATTAATTTAAAACACAGCAAAATATGAATTAATAAGCTCTAGAGTTGAATCAACGTGTTTTTATTTCATCATACCAAATAATATTTTATGAATGGAAACAAAGGTTATGAATTTTGAACTATTCTTTCATCCTTTTGTTCTATAGATTTGGGGTCATTTTTCCCCCTTATAAAAGCTTGAGGCAAATACAAGATCCTTCATAATTTATGACTGTTATTTCTACAACAATAACTTGATAGTGTAATACATTCCCATCTATTTTTTTAATTTGCTATAAATATGTAAGCTTGTATATCAATCTTTAAAAATAATAGGTAACTATCACAAAGTGTGCACCAGTTTTCAGCTGGTAGAGAATTATGTTTTGAAACAAATAGTATTTTCTGCCACCCCCAGAATATTTTTAACTGAGAACTCATGGGGGAGATTGTAGCAATAAAAACACAACCTAGCAATGAATTTATTATAGTAGAATTTTTATTATAAAGATGTTAAGTCAGGAGGAAATGGTTTATGAGACTGCTGATTCTTAAAATATGAAGTTTTCCCCACCTCTGTCTAAGCAAAGTCTGATAAAGAAGACATGGAATATAGCTGAAAAAGTAGTGCTAGAACTATTCTTTTATTTCTTAGACCTTCAATCATGAATTTCAGATATGCATTTGAGATGTGAAGCACATTTTATTAGGATCGTTTTATCATTGAAATCAACCATCTCAAAGGTTTTTTTTTCTTTTTGATAAGTAAATTAAGTTCCAGTCTAATAATGGAATGTTAATCAGTTTTGTTCTGTCTTTGAAGGTGGGCTGATTCTACGTTAGAACAAATAATGCATGGGGTTATTTAACAAGCAATCTAAAGCAGAAGCAAACGTGTGGTCTGAGTCCCTCTAGACACCTAACCCTTTCCCCTTGCAGACACTACGAATGTAGGCTTGTACTACTCATCTCTGATGGTGTAAAAGATCTCAGAGTCTTTTTCAAATCAGTTTATATTATCACACTATAGAAAAGCCTTTTACTAGCCCTGGTTTAATGGTCCTAGCAGGAGCTGCTAGCCCAAAGTTTGGTGGCTCAAACTCACACAGTGGCAACCTGGAAGAGAGAGCTGGAAAACTGTTTCTATAAAGATTACAAACACAAAATCCCTATAGAGCAGCTCTACTCTGCAACTCATGAAGTCAGAATCAATTCGATGGTCCCCAGTAATCAGCAAAACAATACAATGCACTATATCGCTGAAGTTACTCTATTGTTCGGAAAGGATGAGTGTGTAGACTACAGTAGCCAAAATAACTAACCTACAGACATAAAAGTTGAATAGCAATTGTAATTACAGAATTCAATCATCCATATTTTTTATTATTGACACTTCCAATAACTTAATGAGGACACCGTGTTTTGTCTTTCTTGGAATGGCTACTAGATATATTGATAGGCTGTTATAGTTATACATTTTCTAGTTTTATGTAATATAGTTCAAAATGTACCTCGGATTATGGAATGTACTTACCAGGAAAACTAAATAAGTGCAATAAATGAAAGCATTTTCTAGATTATGCCGATAATGTCTTATTATATCCACACATACATGACACGCATATAAATATACATATGTAATGATGCATGAGCATATAAATTTAGCACTGCAAAAATAAAACCGCCAGGAATCTTAAATTTTTATATTGGCCCTTCATATGAAAACAGGTAACAAATGATTTTTTTTTAGTCAAGAAGGTATTCTGGACATTAGAATAAAAATTCTGTTTCTTGCAAGTGAGGCAGCGATATGAGCAATTGCAATTTTGACTTACAGCGTTAATAACATAGGGTTTTTATTTGGATTTAAAATATACAGATGGCAGAACAATTTGTTATGCAATAAATTTCACCTCTTATTCATTTTATGAGAATGATACCATCGTTTCTGGTGAGCAAGAAGCATATCTTTATTTATACTGCCATCCTCAGATTTAAGACAGTACCAGACTTGATAAAGATCTCTGGGAAGTCATGAATGGTTCATACGTTTTCCTAGTGGAAAGAAACAATTGTTGTGATTGATTGTATTTATTGCCTGAGAGCAAAGGTAGCTTTGGGAATGTTGGCCACATGAATAAATGTCTATGTGAGTTAAGAGACAATGACAACAAGAGGTATAGTTTGTATGGTGCTAAATCAGAGAAAAAGAGAAAACAAGAATAGCCCTATCAGAATGACCCTTTTTTCCCGCCTTCATACAGTACCATCTTATGATGAGAGCCTGCCCACACAACTTCTGAGAAAGACAACTAAATTAGTATAAGGATCTCGGGGATAGATCCTTGAAATGGCAAACTCTGAGAATCCTAGACTTTTCAGTCAACTAAGAAGTGCATTTTTACAACCAAGCAGGACCCAAACAAAAGGTCATCCAGAGTTTTATTTCACCACACAACGAGTGGGTCCAATGCTTTCTAACTTCTAATTTGGAAGATAGCAGTACTCTGTGGGGAAAAGATGAAGCTAGCTCCTCCCATAATGATTTATACTCCTCCAAATCCAATCCAAACGCGTTGCCATAGATTTGATGTCAACTCACAGTGAACCGTGATGGATCTGCCTCAGTGAGTTTCTGAGACAGTAAGTGCTGCCTTTATGCCATCGAGCAGCTGGAGGCGGGGGAGGGGCGGGCGGGAGGGGTAAGGTTCTGACCTTATATGCAGCAGCCCAACACTAACCCATAAGGTTGCTATGAGCAACCAGGATCCACCTCTGGGATTCTTGGCAATGCGCTGCCTTTCTGATTTTAAGGAAAAGGTTTTTCATGATCTTATATTGTTGGCTTATACTACAGGATCCTATAAAGAAAAACATTAAAGATAGTAGATATTCATGGATATTTAACCTTCAGTAGTATCATATAATCATGATAATTGATAGAGTACATGCTAACATGAGGATCAACAAAGAGCTTTTTTTAAAATTTGGTCTAAATTATTTTTGTGCCTTTGATATAAAATCTTTTTCATGGCCATAGGCTTCACAGAAGTGGGAAGCAACAACTGTCCATTGCTATGTAATAGAACTGCTAGAAACAAATGCTAGTATCCTTTCATTTTCTTCCCCGTTTTTGTCTCCTTAGGTGATTGTATTGGTGCAGCCTACTTCCTATCATTCTCCAGGCGCATAATACACTGGAAAAAGCGTAAGCAGAATGTCCACTCAACACAGAGCTTAATTCGTTTTCAGTCTTTGCCAGTTTGAAAATTAAATATGTTTTATATTTTATTAATGTTGGGAATAAGCATGGCAGAACATACATCAATCCACCGATTTCTGCAGGAACAATTTAGTGACACAGATCACATTCTTGAGATTGTACAACCATTTTCACCCTTCTTCTCTAATTGTTCTTCTCCCATTAACATAAATTCACTGCTCCTGAGGCTCCTACTTACTCTTTGAAGTTGTTCTCCATTTGGTCTCCTGTAGGCAATACTTAAAACAACAGCATAATACTTGGGGCAGACATAAGTTCAAAGCTAGTAGTTTAGGGAGATAGGGTCAGAACCCAAAATGTTTATTCTTCACAGCTGCCTCTATTTTTCAATGAGATTTAGGAACACTAAAGAAAAGAATAATCCTCATATACTTAAATGAGCTATGACTAGCAGTATACCCATGTTTTTTATTTAAATATTTTTTGTTGTTGAGATTGTACACAGCAAAACATATGAATTCGTACATAATTCAAATTTCCAAATTTTTAATTCAGTGAAATATATTACATTTTTAATAAGTGTGAAACATTCTCACCCTCATTTTCTGAATTATGCCTACACCACACATGAACTAAAGGCCCCTAAGACATGTACATGTGATTGTTAACATTTCCCAGCAAACAGACCTAAGTCCTTGAATATAAATTCTAATATCACAAAATAATAAATATACAAAATTAAGCAGTTCTTGTTCACAGATAATAACTTGGTGAAAATCTAAGTCAGGTTTTCTCATTCGAACTGAAATGAATTTCATTTATTTTGAAAGGTATGATCATCTTCTTTAAATCAGAATTGATATTGTATTTTAAATTAATATCCATGCAACATATGAACAAATATGCTCGATACAATTGATGTATGGAATGTTATAAGAGCTGTAAAAGCTACCAATAAAATTATTCTTTTAAGAGAGAGAGAAATGAAGGTTTATTTCTGCTGTTTGTTGGCAACTAAGGTGCTGAATTGTATAACAAAGAACCTAAAAATTTCTCCAAACTCTCCAATTATAGGTGCTATCATGATAAAATTTTACTCCCCAAAATCAAAGCTTAAAACAACTGCCTTGTTTTGCTCTCTGAGTTTTCTTAGACCCTTGTCCTCCAATTGAAATGTAGTCAAATCACCAGTATTAGAAAAGACAATACATGCACACATGAAAAAGTAAAAAAGAATTTATTATTGAAAATCTGGCAAAAAATACAGTGATTAGAGCAGAGTCAGCAGGACAATCCAACTAACAGCAAAAGTAAAAATTAATAAAATCAGGGTGGAGACTCATGAGAGGGAAAATAACAAACTATGGGGAAAAAATTAATGCTGCTAAAAGTTGGCTCTTTGAAAGGATTAACAGAACTGAAAGACTGCTGGCAAACCTAAGCAAAGAAAGGAAGGAACAAAATTCAATAGTAAGTAAGGGATGAAACAGTAGACATAACAATGGACCCTAATGAAGTCAAAATGATAATTACCCAGCACTATGACAGCCTGTACTCCAATGAATTCAACAATTCCAAAGACAGCGAAAAATATTTGGAAAACCAATCCCATCCTAGACTATCCCAGATGGACATCAAGAATCTCAACAGACCCAGACAATAGAAAAAATAGACAATGCTATCCAAGGGTTATCTACAAAAAAAAACCCTGACCAGAGGGCTTCACAGGAGAATTCTACCAAGCATTTAGGAAAGATCTGATATCAATCCAATACAAACTCTTCTAGACATAAAAAAGATGGAAAACTCCCAGACTTTTTCTATGAAGCTAGTATAACCCTGATACCAAAAACGGGCAAGGGCAAGGATCCTACAGGAATTGAGAACTACAGACCAATATCCCTAATGAACATTGGTGTAAAAAATCCTTAACAAAACACTGGTCAATAGAATACAAAAGCATATAAAACAAATAATTCACCATGACCACCTGGGATTCCTACTCGGGATGCAGGGATGGTTCAATATACAAAAGACCATTACTATTATTCACTACATTGACAGGGAAAGTTATAATAACTACATGATAATATCGATAGATGCAGAAAAAAACATTCGAGAACATCCAACACTCATTTTTGTTTGAGACACTAAGAAGATAGGAATAGAAGGAGAATTCCTCAATATAATATAAGCTATACATGAAAAACCAACAGCAAACATGTGTAGTCAATGGAAAAAAGACAAAAACAATCGCTCTGAAAAAGGGGGCCAGACAAGGATTTCCCTCATCCCCATTCCTACTTAACATCATACTGGAGTTCCTTCCTAGCTAATAGGTAAAGAAAAGACATCAAAGGTATTCATCTGGAGAAGGAAGAGGTAAAACTATCATTTTCTGCAGATTATACGATTTTATATATGGAAAATCTCAAAAACTCCACAAGGGGTGTGCTGGAATGATAGAGGGATAATGGCAGAGTGGCAGGATACAAGATCAACAGACAGAAGTCCATTGGTCTCCTTTATACATCGGACAAGATCATGAAAGAGGGGATCACAAAAGTACCACCCTTCACAATAGTCAAGCACAAACGGAAATACCTAGGGGTATATCTGACTAAAAAAAATCAAAAGATTTGTATGAGAAAACTACAGAACACTATTACAATAAACCAAGAGTGACCACAACAAATGGAAGGGGTTATCCCATGCTCATGGATTGGAAGTTCATTATAGTAAAGATGTCAGTTTTGCCTAAGGTACTATACAAGTTCCATGCCATCCCATCATCTTTCCTTTAAGAAATGAGAAAATTCATTACCAGCTTCATATGGAGAGGGAAGAAACCCAGTATTAGCAGAGTACTCCTCAAAAAAAGGGCAAAGTTGGAGGACTTGAGGTACCTGATGTTAACACCTATTATACAGTCACAGTGTTCAAAACTGTGTGGTATGGGTATAATGATAGCTACTCAGACCAATGGAAAAGAACTGAAAACCCAGATATAAAATCATCATCATACAGACAACTGATCTTTGATAAGGGCCCCATAATATCAAATGGGAAGCAGATGCCCTCTTCAACAATTGATGCAGGAAAAAATGGATATCTACTAGCAGGAAAATGAAGCAAGACTCTTACCTCACTCCATGCACAAGAATAAACTCAAGGTGGAACACAGACCTTGTGGTAAAACCCCAAATTAGGGCCATCAATGAGGAAATTAGGACAAACCTGAGAACTTTGGCACAGAAAATACATAGGGGGGAAAAGGAACTCTTTGGATTTTTAAATTTTGAACTAGTGGTTTTTGTCAGAAGCTGGAACCATGAAGAAAAATCCTCTATAAAACTGAATGTTAAAGCGAGCTTGTGGTAGCCTAAAATGCTTGCTAGGCGACCACCTTGATCCACCTGTTGAGTAGAAGTGGGAGAAAAGCAGGAATAGAGAGATGGGTTGAGTTGGGTCACTGACACTCATGGACCTGGTGGTTCATGGGAACTAGAGGAGAAGATGAGAGCAGGTTGACTAGTCTGAAGTTCTTGACCTAGCACAAGGTGACTTAGGGTGTTGACAATTTGTGGCAGTGCCCATTATCTAAAGGTGAGGTGACAATGGGCACCCCGTTGAGGAGCCCACATTGAAGAGGCTAAGTGAGGAGCCCACCAGGTGAAGAAAAGATTTTTGAGCCTGTGAACTAGTGCATATTGCTGTTCACTTTATGGATGGCCTGTCTTGATTTGAGTTTGCTTATGGATGGAGACTCACAAGGTTCCAATTGGAAAACAGATTCTTCACATCAAAGAATATGATTATCTCCTCAGAGCATTTGGTTGATATAAGTGGGCAGTATAGAAACTGGATACCAAAAATGGGGAGGATAAAGTGGTTGGCTTACAAATTTTCATAGGTGCTGGAATATATTCATAGGATTATAGGATTATGGGGTGGGTGCTCACATATATATAGAATATCTATATTTTGTCCACTTATAGAATGTTATATTTAAATGAGGGTGGCACATTTTTAATGGTATGCATTTAAGTTTTATCCTATTAGGTACAGAAATGATTTTATTATTGTTTGTTTAAAAATTATATATGATTAAAAATCATATGAAAGTGTCAAGTTGACAAGAGGTGGTCTGTGGTAGTTATACAATCTGTTGACAACATGAGACCATTAAGAATGAAGGGGTGGGGTTTAGCCTGTGAATAAGCATGCATCTTGGTGACCTCATTTGGAGGCTCTAAGGAGATAAATAGCGCCCTGGAGGCAGGACAGACAGATATTCCCTGCAAGACATTTCTGTTGATATGTCACGTGGAGCTACACTAGAGCCCTGGAGGTGAAGGAACCATAGAGTCTCCTGACAGTGCTGAGATGCACTGGATCCACAGGACATTATACCCACTTGCCTGTGATCTTCCTGCATTTGGCATCATTGATAGCTGCATGAGTCTAAAGAAGAATTTATGACTGGTATTGACATATGGGGTAATATTGGACCTAATGATTTGATCTAGACAGAACTGAGATGTAGTCTTAATTCAAATTTTCTCTTTGATATAAAGTTCTCTCTTACATACATATGAATGTCTATGAATTTGTTTCTCTAGTCAACCCAGACTAACACAGGAAATAACAAAGTATCCATTATAAAAGGTACAAGATGACAGCAAAGAGTTCACAGATGGATGGATATCCATGATCTGAACTCAATTATTAAAGGAAAAAGACTAATAGACTGGATTAAGAGACAAAACCCATCAATCTGTTGTCTGCATGAAACACATCTGACTCTCACAGACAAAAGCAGGCTGAGGATCAAAGGATGGCAAAAGGTATATCAAGCAAAGGGCAATGTAAAAAAAATCAGGAGTTGCAATTCTGATCTCTGACAAAATGGATCTTAAGGTACAGGTCATAACAAAAGGTAAGTATGGGCACAATATAAGGCTTAAGGGATCAGTAGACCAAAAGCCAGTGAACATAATAAACATGGATGTGCCAATGAGAAACCCTTCTAAATTTTTCTTTCTTTTTTTCTTTTTCACAGCTTCATTTTTATTCTTATATAATAAATTCGCACTTTAATATCCCTAAAATCCTTTAGAGGTAGGTTCTGTGATTTTAATACATATACACACAACCTCAAAATCAAATGTTTAATAAATTATTGGAATACATGTGTATTTCACATCATTAGAAACATTTTTTCATCTACTGTGAGATAATCAAATTAAAAACAGACCATGTTTAAAATGCAGCTAAGGAAGAGTACTTTTTCCTCCTCTTTTTAGGTGAGTGTTCCAAAATGGGGGTAACTACTACCTCCTCATTGTGTTTTCATTTCTTCTTTTTCTTTGTGTGGTCACTTTGGTAACCACTGACATCACTGCCTATCCTGATCTTCATGGTGATTTCTCTTCTTCCTCTTGCTCTTCTCCTTCTGGGGCTCCTCCCCACCATGGCCATCCACACTGCCATTCGTCTACAGCTTGGTTTCTCGCTTTGCCAAGACAACGGCCAGCTCTGTATTTCCCTCTTCTACTAAACTGGCCATGTTTAGTTTTCTTCAAATGCAAAAGACTCCATCAGCATCAGAGTCAATGCAGAACACTTCAAATTCAAGTTCATCTCCCACATTTGTCTCCAGCGTTTGCCACTGCTCAGGTAGCATCTGCTCTGGTTTAGGGATAAAGGCATTGATATAGCCATGTAGTAAACAACAGCTGGAAGACACTTTATTCACTGTGCCACAAGTTTTTGTCCAGGTTCAGTGCAGAAAATAACAAAATCTGCTTCAGTGTTAAGATGAATGTGTCCTTGATCATCATAAATATCTGCCAGTTCTCCCACGACTTTGATGTAGTCATATAAAATAGGAACACCTAAAAGATAGCATGCAAGCAGCAACGTACGGTAGGTTGGCAGCTCTAGGCAAGCCATGATGCCACCTGGCACCACCACTGGCTCTTCAGTAGCAGCCTTGGGTTGCCGTACTTCTGAACAACCAGCCACCATGTTGCTATGTGGCTCGTCAGGTTTCCCCCTTTCTAAATTTTTCAATCAAATCCTTAAACAGACGAAAACAGAAATCACAGGATCGACTATCCTAGTAGGAGACATTGATACACCGCTCTCCAAGAAAGACAGATCTGTGGGATAAAAACTCAACTAGGAGGCTAGAGAACTATACAATCCGACAACTCTACCTGATAGATATATTCAGAGCTCTCCACCCAACAGCAGTACACATTCTTTTCGAGTGCACATGAAACATTTTAAAAATAGGTCACATGCTGTGGCACAAGTCAAGCTTGAGTAAATTCGCACATATGAAAGTCACTCAGATTTCAATAACCAGCATGAGGGATGAAAGGGGAAATAGTAACAGACCCTAATGAAATAAAAAAGTTAATTACACAGTACTATGAAGAACTGTACACTAACTAATTCAACAACTTAGAAAACATGGGCAAATACCTGTAAAAACAAAACCTCCCCAAATTATCTCATTTGGATGTCAAGAACTTGAACAGACCCATAGCAAAAGAAGAAATAGGTGAGGTTATCAAGAAATTGCCAACTAAAAAAAGACCTGGCCCAGATGACTTCACAAGAGAATTCTTCCGAGCATTTAGGGAAGAGCTGACACCATGTCTACACAAGCTCTTCCAGAACCTAGACTCTAGTAAACTCTGAAGCAGATCCTATGAAGCAAGTATAAATATGATACCACAGCTGGGCAAGAATCCCACAAAAATAGAGAACTACAGGCCTATATTTCTAATGAACATATATGCAAAAATCCTTAATAAAATCTTGGCCAATGGAATACAAAGTATATAAAAATAATAATACATCATGACCAAGTGGAATTCATCACAGGGATTCAAGGATAGTTCAACATCCAAAAAGCCATCAACATTATCCATCACATTGACAAGAAAAAGGACAAGAACCACACGATAATATCAATAGACTCAGAAAAAGCATTTGATAACATTCAATACCTATTCATAATTAAGACACTCAAGAAGATATGATTGGAAAGAAATTACCTCAATATAATAAAAAGCTATATATGAAAAACCAAAAGCCAGTGTTATGTTTGATGGAGAAAAGATGAAAACATTCAAACTGAAAAAGGGTACCCTATAAGGATACCTCTGGCCTGCTTCAATCCAACATCATCCTGGAGGGCCTAGCTGACAAAAGAAGGATCTCCAAGGCATATGTGTGGGGAAAGGAATGAACTGTTTGTTACTTGCATATGATATGACTTTTTGTATTGAGAACCCCTGAGGCTCCACAATCGGATAGAGGAATATAGGAGAGTGTCCGGACATAAGATCAACAACTTAAGTCAATTGGATTGCTATATACAACTGATGGGACTATAGAAAAAAGAGATTAAAAAGACAGTACTTTCACCATAGCCAAGCATAAATTAATTTATATAGGGATACATCTAACCCAAAACACAAAAGATCTGTACAAGAACTACAGAATATTATTACAAGAACCCAAAAAGGACCTTCACAAATGGAAGCATAGCCCATGCTCTTGGATCGGAAGACTAAATATTGTAAAAATGTCAATCCTATCTAAAGAATCATATAAATTCAATATAATTCCTATATAAACACCAGCATCAGATTTCAAAGAAATGAAAAAAACTGACAACCAAGTACATATGGAAAAGGAAGAAGCCCAGATTGGCAAAGAACTCAAGAAGTAAAGTAAAGTGGGTGAGGTTGCAGAACCCGACTTTAAAATTTATTATACAGCCACAGATGTCAAAACAGCAGGATACTGGTATAATGATAGATACACAAACCAGTGGATAACAACAGAAAATCCAAAAATAAAAACAGCAGCCTACAAACAACTGATCTTTGAGAAGGGCCCAAAAATATCAAATGGGAAGCAGATGTCCTTTTTATCAAAAAATGCTGAAAAGACTGGATATCAGCATTCAGAAAAATGAAACAAGACCCTTACCTCACTCCATACACAAGAAGTAATTCAAGGTGGATCAAAGACTTTGAGGTAAAACTAAGAGTATCAGCATCGTCAATGGGAAGATTGGGACAAAACTAAGAACCTTAGTGAAAAGAAGACATGAGTTATCAGAAATAAGGAAGAATATAAACCTAGAAGAAGGTAAAATAGACGAGTGGAACCTACTAAAGATAATACACTTGTGTACATCAAAAGACTTCATCAAGAGAGTAACATGAGAGCCCACAGCCTGGGAAAAGATATTTAGTAATGACATCAGACAAATGAATTATTACTGTAATCTTTAGAATCCAGCAAGCTTACAGCAAACAAACAATGAAGAACCCACTGAGGAAGTGGGCAATAGAGTTGAACAGAAGATTCACAAGGCAGGGAACCCAAATGGCCAATAAACATATGAGAAAATGTTCCCAATCTTTACCCATCTGGGAAATGCAAATCAAAACAACTATGAGATACCACCTAACACCCTCAAAGATAGCCCAATTAAAAAAAAAAACCAGGAAGTAACACATGTTGGCAGGGGTGTGGTGAGATAGCAACTTCCATTCACTTGCTGGTGGTCACAGCCACTGTGAAAGCAATTTGGCAATACTAAAACAAACAGAAATTGGCCCCAGTCACTGAGCCGCCCTGAGGACTCAGCAGCCTCCCCCTCGAGCCGCCTCGATTCCCGACGCTCCATCCCCCCTGCCCGCCGCCTTCCGCAGGCCGTTTCCACCGAGGAAAAGGAATCGTATCCTATGTCCGCTATCTAGAGCCTCCACTCTTTCGACCCCTTTGCTGATGCAAGTAAGGGTGATGACCTGCTGCCTGCGGGGACAGAGGATTATATCCATGTAAGAATTCAACAGTGCAACGGCAGGAAGACCCTGACCACTGTCCAAGGGATCGCTGATGACTACGACAAAAAGAAGCTAGTGAAGGCCTTTAAGAAGAAATTTGCCTGCAATGGTACTGTGATTGAGCATCCAGAATATGGAGAAGTGATTCAGCTCCAGGGTGACCAGCGCAAGAACATATGCCAGTTCCTTGTAGAGATTGAACTGGCTAAGGACGACCAGCTGAAGGTTCATGGGTTTTAATTGCTTGTGGCTCACGGAAGCTTAAGTTAGGATATCCTTGCAATGAGTAGAAAAATACCCTCTGTTCCTTGTCACAAGTTTAAAACCTCACAGCTTGTATGATGTAACCATTTGGGGTCCACTTTTAACTTGGACTAGTGTAACTCCTTCATGCAATAAACTGAAAAGAGAAATAAAAAACAAACAAACAGAAATTGAGTTACCATATGAACTAGCCATTCCACTACTGGGCATATGCCCATTAAAAATAAGAAACAGGACATGGCCAGCTATTCAAACTACCATGTTCAATGCTGCAGTTTACAAGAAAATAAAAAAAATTGGAAACAGCTTAAATTTCTGTCGATAGACAAATAGATTTTAAAAACTCTGTTATATACACCCAATGGAATACAACATATCCGCAAACAAAATAGTAATAAAAAGATGAAACACCTCATCTTGTGAAAAATGTTGGAGGATATTATGCTGAGTGGATTTAGTCAAGCAAAAAAGGTCAAGTACAACATGAGTCCACTAAGATAAGTTCAAACAGCAGAAAGGGCATAAAGAAAAAAAACACACACAGCACACAATTCCCAGGCTAAGGACCAGATATTCTGGCAAGAGCAAAATTAGACCCAATGACTCATATATCACCAACAACAGATGCAGGGAGAACCTGTGCTCAAAGGCATCTTTTCACCCCTCTCCTATGCCTTTAAGGCCCACAGAGGGGAGGGGGAAGAATCATGATGGAAATAGGGGGTCAGGGCACTAATCAACCCAAGGAAAGGGAAATATATCCACAGGAGTGTATATCCACAGGAAAGGGAAAACAAGAGTAGACCTCATTCCAGCATGTCAATCCATGAGGACAATGCCCTTTCCCCAGAGGACAGCCTTACAGAGGACAGCTCTGAAGATACAGTTGTGGGAGGGCAGCAATTCTGACCTGTCCACATGGGGACAAACCAAGAGGGGAGTGTAACAGTGATGAGAATGAAGCCAGGAGGTTCCCGAGGAATCCCAATCATGGACTTCTGACTCAGGGGGCAGCACTTGGCACCCCCATCTGAACTGGTTGGGGATTACGCACACTGAAAGCCTAAGGCATAACTGAGGGACGTGAGAGGGGGAGTCACTAGGCTGCTCCAACCCTGTGGGAATAAAAACATAGACGTATAGGATGCTTGTCTTTCAGACACAAATGCTGCTCTATGTCATGATTCCTGTTAAACTGATGACTACCTGTATGTTGTTTTCTTAACCTTATTATTAGTGTTTATCTATATAAGATATGCAGAACAGACATAGTAGCTACATCAATGGTTCCTGGGGGCATGGGAGCACAGTGGGGAATGAGGCCATGGGAGCTGAGTGAAACGTGAGCAAAGAGTCAACAATGATGGGTACAGGGGAACAGTAGGTGTTCTTAAAAGGACTGCGAGGAGTATGTAGCTTTTCTGATTCAGTTTGATCAATAAAATTGTATCTGAGAGGAATTACTGATAAGTCAACAATAGGCAAACGTAATAGTGTGGTAGGAGAAAACAAAACCCAAACTAAAAAGCCCATCTATAGATAGACATAGATATATATGAATAGATGTGTATTTGTTTATAACTGTATATCAATGTGAATTCAATGAGGGAGCCATTGGGCTGGGAGCCTCTACTTAAATCGTACCTCAGTCCAAGAAAAGTTTGTTCTAATAATGTGGCATTGTATAATACCTACCTTCCTGACACGATGGCTGGCGACAAAATTGCGTGCTTAAGCAAATGTGCTGAAGAAAGCTGATAGAGCCTGGCTCTCAAAAACAACAGCATCTGGAGTCTTAAAGACTTGTAGTTAAACAAGTAGCCACCTAGCAAGGAAGCAACAAAGCCCACAAGGTAACTTTTGGTCAAATATCTCCATACCCAAAACTAACCCTCCCCATTGGATCAGGATGGTTCTATCGAGCAGATAAACACAAGATCATTCAGTTATCATCTCTAGCAGGAACTTTGCACACACTTATCTCACCAGACTGCCTTGAAGGTCACTTACAGGTCAGAAACTGAGGTGCTCAAATTTGGGGACTAAGTTGTATTTAATTGTTTTAGCAAAACATAGCTCAACAATTGTAGAACTTTTTGTTTGTGTGAATAAAGTTAGGTGAAGTATTTATGAGAAGATATTTTCCCATTTTTGAAAATTTTGTGTAACTATGTTATATTTTCTTCAAAGCCATTGTCCACATTGTTTGCGAAATAAATATGCGGCACTTTTTGAACTTGAGAGATTCCGTAATACATTTCTTTTATCCTAACAACTTCAGTCTGCTTTGTTGCGGTATGTATTGTATATACGCAATGTGTACATATTCAGCTGGAGTAGTAAGTAGACTCACATCTTGTAAACTTATGAGAAGTTTCTTATACTGTATATTGGAGGCAGTAGTTTCTGACAACCACAACTTTTGTTTTACATGAGTTAGACTATTTCTGGAAGATGAAACTAATTCTTGGAAAAGAGTTCAAACAAGTCTAATTTTAGAAGGAATATGCCCTATCAATATATTAGAAAGAATGCAGAAAAGGGTTTCTTGTCCTATTCTAGATAGAAATAGTATGCAAGTAGATGCTGGATTTTCCCTGTGCCTCATACCCTTATGGGATTATGACTTGCGTTGGGGTCTGTTAACTGCTGCTGTTAGTAGTCGTTGTGGCGGTGCTAGCAAGTAAGTGTTGGGCCGCTTTCCCTAAGATTGGCCATTCAAGCCCACAGCTGCTCGGAGCTCTATGGAGGAAAGCTGCAACTATCTACTCCTGTAAAGACAGTAGTTGCTAGGAGTTGGGATGGACTCATTGGCAGTTAATTTTGGGCCCCAACTCATGGTGACCCTACACAGAACAGAACAATGCAGTGTGGGGTACCAGCCCCCACAGTCGAATGGGACCTAGGGGTGGTTGTGTAATTGAGGGGTAATATTAAAGAGACATCAGGCAAGATAAAGCATACCAGTGTTCACCTCTGGGACCACCATGATCTCAACAGCCAGATACACACAGAGAGAAAGAATGTATTTCCAACCAAGGCTTATATACTCTCAACGGGTGTGCAAGCCGGCCCCCCTACCACCAATTACAGGCAACCACATGCATAACAGGAAGGGGTTGTACAATAGGTATATGAGCGATAGGAAGGGGATGAGCTAGTGGTATACACACAATAGGAAAGGGAGGCAGTAGGGGCATACATGTGATAGGAAGGCACAGATGTAACAAGATGGGCGGGTTCTAGAGTCAAGATGGAAGCCCTACCTTGGGTGTCCCTGAGTTGGCTTGACCTTAGGTATCTTTCGGCTCTCCTACAGAGTAACAATCCACTATCCTTATCAGAAGGGAGTGGGCTCTACTTAGTTAGGTTGCTCTAGATGGCTGATAACCTTTGGGCAGATGACCTTTAAGCAGTTGACCTCCAAGTGTGCAGTCAGGGTCATGGGCTTGGCATATATTATTGGGCTGCAACCTTGGGAATAACTCTTCTTGTTTCCCACCGTGCAGTGTTATTTTATGCTGTGCATAAGGGTTGGAACTGACTAATGGCACCTGACAACAACAATCCTATGGCTTCTTCTTGACCATTAATATTTTGGATTCCTTTGTTGTGATTATTCCCTAGGGAGTAAGGATCTATTTCTGGTCTGAAAACCCTCATGGTTTGTAGCCTAACTGATATTCTTTACTCTACAGACAGTTAAAAGATAGTCGGGGCTGGAGGAAACTTCAGAGTGTTGCAGTATGATCACCCAACCTTCCCCATTTGATTGACAAACGGTTCAGAGCAGTTGAAAGAAGGAATAGCAATTCCCAGCCCCGGCCATTCATGTACACTGGTGAGTGAACAAGGTGAGCTTCAAGAGGACAAGAGGGATAGCATATCTTAAAATAAAATGTATTATGGAATACATAACCAGAACATGATAAAATACCTATGTATATTTCAAAGAAAATCAGCCTGGAAGATAAAAATGGTTAACAACTAGATGATCCAATGCCATTAATGTCCAGATGTCTTACTATTCCCATGCAGGGAATGGAAACAAAATAATAAAAAGAACCATCTCCAGGGAGGGAGCGAGGTCTGAGAGAATTCTTATACTGCTAACTTTACTTTTTTTTTTTGGCAAGGTTACATTTTCTGCTAGAAAGTAGAAGAGAGACTTGCAATAGAATTTAAGCTTCATTATAGGAAAATGAAAGCTGTTTCATTTCTTACACCTGAATTTGTAGCCTGTGTAAATTTCTAGCCATTACACAAATATAAACTTTTCCATTTAAGTGGTACCAATTGCACTGCACAATCATTTTGCATGATAGTTAACTAATCTCCTATATCATCTTGAAAAGAACATATTCCCCACACAAAAAATTAGAAAAAAAACTTTAGAATTTTTGCAAAGTCCAATGAATTCTTGTAATGACTATCTCAATTCAGTGCTATGATGTCCCGTACTCCTGTTGAATGGTGTGATTCATTAAGCTCTCATTCATTATGAAAATAGACTGACAAATTATATTCTTTGTAAGTGAAATCATTAAGGAAGCAATTTACAAAATACATTAAGCCCTTTCATGATCTTTCTGAAGGAAAAGCCAAATAGTTTTAAACACATTGCAAGGTCATTATCATTTTAAAATCTTAGTTTTTTTTTTAACTTTTCCATGGTTATTTTGTAAAATCATTGTTGCACAAACAACTAAATTTGGTTACACTTTGCATAGCACAGACTTTGCTCCTTTGTGCCCAGGAGAATCATGGTTTAACTGTGCTTTCACGAATTTTAAAATAACGATGAAATTCCTGTGTGCAAATGTTCTTTGCTTTGCCTTTCAAATTTGTGTAAACAGCCTTGCTCCTTAGAGACTGTTACATGACCCTTCATCTCTTCAATTTTTCTTCTAAATCATCATTTAATGCTTGCAAAAGCAACATATAAGCCAGGCAGCATGTTACAAGCTTAAAAGGAGGCTATCTAATCCTCTGTGGAGTTTTAAAATCAGTTTTCTACTTAAATTTAAGGTGGAAGTTGGAGCAGATTTAATACCCTCCTATGCTATGCACACTCACAATATTGTTCGTTACCGGGAACTCGCCAGTACATACTTGTTTCCCAGGAAAAACAGCCCCATTCATTATTCATAGAGGTCCTTCCATGCTGTAAAGACATCCACTCTCTTATGACTTTATGACTAGAGTGCTGTGAAACCCAGAGATATTATTTTTGGAATATAACTTAGCAATTAAAAGTGAACAGCAACAGCTTGCTTAATGCTGTCCTCAACATTGATTGGCTATGATTGCAAGTGAGCATCAGGAGAAATTGAAGGTGCATTCCTGCTGGTTCTTTGCTTGCTTGGGACACTTCCTGGGAAACACATCATGAGTTGATGCAACTCCCAACTTATAATCTCTGAATTCTCTGATCCCCACATATGCCAGGTTTATCTAAAATAAAGATTCAATTATTTCCCTTGAAATGTAATAAAACATGTGAAGTTAATATAGAGGCAACTCTCAAACATGATGGCTTGACAGTGAATTCCAGTAATAGACTTATAAAAATAAATGTATTATTTTAACTTCACAACCATATTCTTCAAATAAAAATGATATTATATATGAACTAAAAGATAATATACTTTTTTTTCTTGGCAACCATTTTTTTCTGATGGTCAAAGTATTTTCTTTTTTCTTTTTTAATCGTTTTATTAGGGGCTCATACAACTCATCACAATCCATACATACATCAGTTGTGTAAAGCACATTTGTACATTCATTGCCTTCATCATTCTCAAAACATTTGCTCTCCACTTAGGCCTCTGGCATCAGGTCCTCATTTTATCCCCTCCCTTCCCACTGCCCCCTCATGCACCCTTGATAATTTATAAATTATTATTTTGTCATATCTTTCCCTGTCTGATGTCTCTCTTCACCCACTTTTCTCTTGTCCATCTCCCAGGTAGGAGGTCACATGTAACTCCTTGTAATCAGTTCCCGCTTTCCAACCCATCCTCCCTCTACCCTCCCAGTATTGCCACTCACACCACTGGTCCTGAAGGGATCATCTGCCCTGGATTCCTTGCGTTTTCAGTTCCTATCTGTACCAGTGTACATCCTCTGGTCTAGCCAGACTTGCAAGGTAGAATTAGGATCATGATAGGGGGGTGGGGAGTGGGCGGAGGAAGCATTTAGGAACTAGAGAAATGTTGTATTTTTTTCATCGTTGCTACATCACACCCTGACTGGCCCATCTCCTCCTGGAGACCCTTCCCTAAAGGGATATCCAGTGGCCTACAAATGGGCTTTGGGTCTCCACTCCACACTCCCCATCATTCACTATGGTAAGATTTTTTGTTCTGATGGTGCCTAATACTTGATCCCTTCAGCACCTTGTGATCACATAGGGTGGTGTGCTTCTTCTATGTGGGCTTTGTTGCTTCTGAGCTAGATGGCTGCTTGTTTACCTTCAAGCCTTTAAGACCCCAGACGCTATATCTTTTGATAGTCGGGCACCATCAGCTTTCTTCATCACATTTGCTTATTCACTCGCTGTATCTTCAGTGGTTGTGTTGGGAAGGTGGCATCATAGAAGGCCAGTTTCATAGAAGAACGTATTCTTGCATTGATGGAGTACTTGAGGGGACGCCCAATGTCCTTCTGCTATCTTAATACTAAACCTACAAATATATGCACATAGATCTATTTCCCCATCCTCATATATAAATATATTTGCATATGTACATGTCTTTATCTAGACCTTATAAGTACCCTTTGCCTCCCAGCTCTTTCCTCTATTTCCTTTGACATTCCTCCTGTCCCACTATCATGCTCAGTCCCCACCAGGGTTTCAACAATTCCTCTTGGTTACATTACCCTTGACCGTGCCCTTCCAGGCCTCCCACAACCTCCTCACCACTGATTTGGATCCAGACTTCAACCTAGTGCTCCAAGATGTGAATGCAACATGCTGGCGTGGAGTAGGGAACTAGTGGAGAGGTCTGGGGGATCGGCCCCAATACCAACTACTAAGTAGACACCTGTCCCTCCCCACAGAAGAATTTATCTCAAAGGATGGAATTGAATCTACAGCTCGGGGAGAGGGACATATCTGATCAGAGCACACGGGAGCGGATGAAGGGAGAGGAGGAGAGAGTGGTGTACATCCTGGCCCACCCGTCCTTGAGGACGATGTTCCCAATTAGAGCAGCCAGTCCACCGAGAAGACCACACAGCCAGCCCCACTATGAGACATGATGCTTCTCACTGACCCATAGCCCTACAGGGGACAACACCGGGACAACACCGGAGACACAGTGTGGGAATTGCACCTGATCTGATCCCACCACACCGATGCAAAACACTAAGGGGGTGCAACAGAACAGCAAGCGAATGGAGTGGTGAGGTCCTCAGGGAATGTTGAAGGTGGACTTTGGGGCCAGGGTGTAGTCCCCCAACAAACTGGATTGGAAAACACTCCTAAAGGCCAACAAACAATCCTTGAAGTAACTACAAGCTTTTCTTTCTTGTTGTGTTGTGTTTTGTTTGTTTGTTTTTGTCATTGGTTTGTTGTTGTTTTGTTGTATATTGTTGCTTGGTTTGCTCTGTCTTGTTTTTGTGCATGTTATTATCTCCACAGGTCTGTCTTAATAAGATAGGCAACAATGGATGAACAATCTGGAGGAGAAAACAATGGGACCGACCGTTCTGGGGGGACATAGGAGAGGGGGAGGTGGGGGCAAAGGTAGTAGTGTTATCAAACCCAGGGACAAGGGAACAACAAGTGATAACATACTTCTTATAATTAATCAAAAATGGAGGATATTGACTGTCTTTGTTTTATCTATTAACTGCAATTAACCTAGCTTAGATTTTGACTTACTGATAAAAAAAACATGATCATGAACAGTGCTATACTCTCAAAAATAGATCTAACAATTTTTGGTAATTTGAATTATGTAGGATACAAATCAAGTAATGTATTGTTGTTCTACTAGGTCTTCACTAAGCTTTTAAAATGAGTCACAGCGGGTATAGGATAAGTATATAATAGTTAGGAAACTGCACGATGTGGGGGATGAACGTACATATATAAACATTTTATGAACCTAAACATTAAAATGGCAACAATACTTATGAATTAAATTCCATTAGAAGCATTAGTATTGTAAAGGAATATATTGCAGTTTTTGTGTGGTCACATTGAAAAGCTGGTTTCTAACTTGGTACTTAATTCTTGTGTTTATTATTCTTAGGAATGATTAAGTCAAGAAAAAATTATATATGTGTATATATATTTAATATTCACACTCTTTTAGTCTGGGTAGACTAGAAAATCAAATTCATAGACACTCATATGTGTATATGAAAAAGAGCATTATATACAAAAGCAATTGAATATTGAGAAAATATCTCATCCCAGCCCAGATCAAGTCCATAATTCCAATATTAGTCCATTTGTCTGATACCAATCTATAAATTTCTCTTCAGACCAACAAAACAGAAAAATGATGCTGAATGCAGGAAGATCACAGGCCAGTTGTTATATAGTCTTGTGGATCCAGCGATGGTGAAAGCATCTCAGCGCTGGCGTGGGTCTCCACATGGCTCCTCCAGGTCCAGGGCTCTTTCTGCTGTCAGCATAAATTCATGTGTCTTGTCAGTAGAGAGTCTCTCAGGGAGTGAGCCCAGAGACAGTGTCTCCTGCCTCCAAGGAGGAAGACAGCATTTCCAGGAATCCTCAGGAGAAGGCCATGCCCACACAAAGGCCTCATTGGCTATGACCTGATTGATGGCCTAGACTTCACCACTTCACTCTAAATCCTCAAATTGATACTAGATTATGTAACAACTAAACACACCAACCATGAAGGTGAATCATCATAGCTGAAAAAGTTACATCAATAATAATTATTATTCAAAACTATCTATGAAACTCACCTAAGAGGTGAGATTCACTGTAAAAAAAATCAGTCAACTTTGAGGTATCAGTCAGGCTTCTTCTAATGCTATCATGAAAAACATATAAGTGAAAAAAGAGGGAAAGTTATCCATGAAATTGCTGGTATGCTATGGAATTAACACTGTTGGCCCAGTTCCACTAAAATCTTTAAGGTGAATTATGCTTTGTTGAGTGATATATTACTGCCAGTCTAGTGATTTTCTCCTGTTTTCTCTTTCTTACAACCAATAATCATTTTCATATTATTCTTTTGAGATGAGCATGAATAGAGAAAAGCCGACAGTTCTGTTGGGTCTTAAGAATATTGTCTCTTAGAAAAGCATTTGACAACATTCAACAACCATTCCTAAATAAAACAAAAGAAATTCAAAAAAGATAGAATTGGAAGGAAATTACCTCAATATAACACAAGATATATACAGAAAAACCAACAGCCTTCATTAGAATCAATGGAGAAAACACAAAAACAATTTCACTGAAAAATGGAAGCAGACAAGAATGCCCCTTGTCTCCACTTTTATTCAACATTGTTCTGGTGGTCGAGCTAATAACGAAAGACAATGGAAGGACATCAAAGGTGTTTGTCTGGGGAAAGAAAAGTGATACTATTGTTATTTGTAGATGGTGTGATTCTAAATACTGAGAACCCCAAAAGCTCCACAATAGGAGTGCTGGAAGCCATAGAGGAATATGGTAGAGTGTCAGAATAAAGGATTAACAAGCAGAAGTCAATCCAATTTCTATATACAACTTATGGGATGACAGAAAAATGGATCAAGAAGGGAGTACCTTTCACAATTGCCAAGCACACATTGAGATATCTAGAGAAATACCTAATCCCCACAAAAAAATCTGTATGGGAAAAACTACAGATCATTATTATAAGAAACTGAAAGGGACCTTCACAAATGGAAAAATATCTCATGGTCATGGATTGGAAGACTCCATATTGTGAAGATACTAATCCTACCCAAGACACTGTATAAGTTTATTGCAATCCCTATACAAATACCAGCATCTTTTTTTTTCAAAGAAATGGAAAAACTGACTACCAACTTCATATGGAAAAGGAAGAAGCCCAGAACTGGCAAGGAACTCCTCAAGAAGAAGAATAAAGTGGGAGGGCTTGCATTACCAGTTTTTAAAACTTGTTATACAGCCACAGTTGTCAAAGTAGCATGGCACTGGCATAATGATAGATACATGGACCAATGGATAGAACCACAAAATCCAGAAATAAAATCAACAGCAATACAGACAACTGAGTTTTCATAAAGACCCCCAAAGTATCAACTGGGAAGTAGATGCCCTCTTTAATAAATGATGCTGGAAAAACAGGATATCTACATGCAGAAAAATGAAGCAAGAACCTTACCTTACTCCATACATAAGGACAAATTCAAGGTGGATCACGCACCTCGAGGTAAAACCCCAAAATATCAGGATCATCAATGAGAAAATTGAGACAAAGCTAAGAACATGAGCACGGGGAATACATGGGCTGTCAGGAATAAGGAAGGATACATACTCAGAGGAAGTTAAAATAGATGGGTGGGACATGGTAATGATATAACACTTGTGTACATCAAAAGACTTCATCAAGAGAGTAATAAGAGAGTCCACAGACTGATATTTAGCAATGACATATCAGACAAAGGGATTATTACAAAATTCTTCAAAATTCTGCAGATTTGCAACAAGGAAAAATGCCCACTGAGGAGGAGGGCAAAAGAGTTGAACAGAAGATTCATAAGGGAGGAAACCAGAATGATCAATAAACATATGAGAAAATGTTCCTGATCATTAAGCATCTGGGAAATGCAAATCAAAACAACTATGAGATACCTTGTAACAACTCTCAAAGACAGCCCAATTCAAAAATCAGAAAGCAGCAAATATTGGTGTGGCTGTGGTGAGACAGGAACTCTCATACACTGCTGGTGGTCTTGTAGATACAGACAGCCACTGTGGAAGGTGATTTGGTGATACCTAAAACAGATGGAAATTGAGTTATTTTACGACCCAGTAATCCTCCCACTGGGCATATACCAAGAAGAAATAAAAAACAGACCACGACCAGACATCTGTGCTCCAATATTCATCGCTGCACAGTTCACAATCCCAAAGAATTGGAAACAGCCTAAATTTCCATCAATAGATGAATGGATTAAAACACTCTGGTATATTCACACAACGGATTACTACACATCCCCCAAAGTAGTGATGAAAACATGAAGCACCTGGTCTAGTGGAAAGAGTTGGAGAATGCTATGTTGAGTGAAGTCAGCCAAGCGCAAAAGGACTTGGGACCACATGAGCCCACCGAGGTAAGTTCAAGCAGCAGACTGGCCTAGGAGAAAATGCACAAATCTCACAGTTCCAGGGCTGAGTACTAGATACTCTAGCATGCGCCAGACCAAACCCCATGAGGCATTTGTCATAAAAACCAAATTAATTAATTATAAAAGATGCAGATAGCACCTGTCTTGAAAGCCCACGCCCACCCCACCTCCCTGCCTTATATACCTTTAAGACCCACAGAGGGATGGGGGAAGAAGAGAGATGGCAATGGGGGGAGGGGTGTCAGGATACTAATCCACCCAAGGGGAGGGTGTTGTATATGTCTCCACAGGAAAGGAGAGAGAGAGAGAGAGAGAGAGAGAGAGAGAGAGAGAGAGAGAGAGAGAGAGAGAGAGAGAGAGAGAGAGAGAGAGAGAGAGAGAGAGAGAGATCCTCATTCCAGTGCGCCCATCCTTGAAGGCACCGTTCCTGATTGGAGCAGCTTGCTCACAGAGAGGACTGCAGAGCTGGTCTCAGCTTAAGACATGACATCCCCTCCCTAGAAAACAGCACTACAGAGGACAGCGTTGAAGATAGAATTTGGGGAGAGCAGCTGACCTGCCCCACCCACATGGGGGCAAACTAAGCGGGGAGTGCTACGGATCAGATATGAGAGCAAAGCCATGACGTGCCTGAGGAATCCCGATTGTAGATGTCTGATTGGGGGGCAGAGCTTGGCACCTCATTTGAACTGGCTGGGGGTTATTCAAAAGGGGGCCCCACTGCAAATCTAAAAGTGTAATGGGTTCGTGGGTGGAGGCACTGCTCCTTTCCTGCCTGCAGGAAGAACAATGGGGGTTTATAGGTGGTGCGCCCTTTTGGTGTCAAATGTGGAGTCCGAAAAGGTGCACGTGTTGATAATGGGTCCTGGGATACAGAACCTTGAAAGAAATGGGGACAGACAGGACTGATGGTGTTATAATGTGTCCTTCTCTCTACTTAACAGACAGATATTTTCTTTCTCTCTGTTTTCTTTTGCATGTCTTTTTTTTCCTTTTGGTATCTATCTATATATATTAAGGATAGGCAGGATAAGCAAGCCGTAGACAGCAATGAGAACTATGGTTGGGGGTTAGGGGAAATGGTAGGGATGGAGGTGAGGTGAAGGGAGTGGTGAGCCAATAACAACAGGGACAGGAGAATAGCAAGGATTCTAAAATTGACAGTGAGAACGGTGTAGCGTTCATGGTCATATTGGATCAATTTAAATGTAGCTGAGAGGAATTACTGAGAGGTAAAAGATGGGTAAACATGATGGTGGGGCAGGAGGAAAGAAGAACAAAGTAAAAATTATATATATAGGTATAAATATAAATATGTATATATGTAAGTACATAAATATGTAAAGATAGCTGTACTTGTATATATATGTGTTAGTCTGAGTACCTTAGAGAAACAAATCCACAGCAACTCATGTATTAGAGTTTTATATAAAGGTTAAGTGCACATCAAGAAACATCCCAGCCCAGTGCTGCCCAAGGCCACAAGTTCAGCATTAACCCATATGACCAACACCAATCCACAAAGTCCTCCTCCATCTCAAAAAACAGATGCAATGATGCCGACTGCAGGAGGAAAACTGAGTCAGTGAATGTGTTAGCATCTCAGCTCTGGCAGGGGTCTCCACACAGGTCCTCCAGCACCCAGGGCTGCATCATGGTAGGTCCATGTGGCTTCTCCTCAGGGATATCTTGCAAGAAGTCAGCCTTGCAAGCTGAAGCAGGGAACTGCTAAGGCAGCTGCACCTTGGTGCAACCAGCAGAAAGCAAGAGACCCGAGAACTAGGCAGGCGAGGTTCACTGTGCCATTTTTCTCTCCTCCCTTCAATTAACCCCACATGTGTTTATTGGCCAGGTTGGCACAATAAGCTAACTAACTCAATATATAACAAGGAAGTAGATTGACTCTGGGCCTCTACTAAAATCTCACCTAGAATGGTTTGCTCTAATAAAGTGGCACTGTATGATGCTCACCTTCTGTGTGAGTCCGGGTAGACTAGAAAAACAAAGTCATAGAAACTCATATGTGTATAAGAAAGAGGTTTATAAACAAGAACAATTGAATATTGAGAAGACATCCCATCCCAGTCCAGATCAAGCCCATAAGTCCAATATTAGCCAATATGTCTGATACCAATCTACAAAGTCCTTTTCAGACTTCCTAAACACATGCAATGACACTGAATGCAGGAAGATCACAGGCCAGTGGGTTGGAAGTCTTGTGGATCCAGTGGCGTTGTAAACATCACAGTGCTGGAAGGGGTCTCCACATGATTCCTTCAGCTCCCAGACTCTGCCTGCCTCAGAATAGCTTCATGTAGCTTCTCCTCAGAAATATCTTGCAGGAAGGAAAACAGAAATTCCCAGAATCCTCAGGAGAAGGCCATGCCCACACAGAGGTCTCATTGGCTATGAGGCTAATGACAGAGTAGACTCCACCCCTTCACTCTTAATCCTCTCAAGTCCCAAATTGACACCAGATTATCTCTATAGATCCACTTATATAATTAAGATCATTTGATGCATGAAGGCCAAAATAGATAACTCTTCAGAAACAGTTATAGGAGTAGTGATTTCCTGAGCACATGGTAAGGGTGGGTCAAGAGGGCGTAGGGGAAACTGATAGCAATGATGACTCTACACCCCAACACGAGGGGAATGAACAATGGAAGTGCACGTGAAAGGATATATTGTTTGACGTAACATATAACAATGATAATAATAATAATAACAATGTATAATATTACAATTAAGGTTCCTAGGGAGTTATGCTGGGGAGGGAAGGGATAAAGAGCAGCTGATATCAAAGAGTTCAAGAAGAAAAAAGAACAGTTAGAAATTCATGATGGCAGCAATTGTACAGTTATGCTTAATTTAATTGAAGTAATTTAATTGTTATGATATTTGTAAGAGCTCCCAATGAAATGATTAATAAAAAAAAGAACATTATCTAAAATCTGTCCATCGCTTTCTACAGAAGTACACAGAGTGGAATTAATAATGGTGTAATATTAAGGATATTTACTGTAAAGGGTAAAACTAATATTATTAATAATATTACAACACTTAAGTAAAGATGTTTTATTGTTTTTTTCTTATCAGTGACTTAAGCAGAAACTATTTAAAATGTTCACTTGTTCATTTTTTCTCTCTCGTTAGCATCTAAGATATTTACAGTAAAATTGAATTTAATCGTTGCATTTTGGACTTCATAGAAATATAAACAATTAGGACACTTTAAAAATGCTAGTTATTGAATTTCAGGATCGTCAGATGGCCTCCCAATACAAAAAGTATCTCTATATCCTAATATGATCATAGATAAGGTCTAATCCTATTAGTGATTTAAAAATATATATAATTTCAGTTAATTCAGACCGTTTTAAATTTTATTTACTTAAGTAATGATCCTTGGTGTTCATTCTCTGCTTTAGGCTGCAATAACAGATTTTTACAAAGAACCTTAGAAAGAAAACTACTTCTCTTGACGCTCCTTGAGAGCAAGATGCTTTGACGCTGAAGTTCCTTCACCGGAAACCGGATGTGCGGCTGGTAAGTGAATTCCGACTCGTAGATATGAGTTAAAAGAGCAGTGGTTTGGCTGTACTAAAAGCGTTATTAAGAGCAATATTTTACAGATTCATTATGAGTTTTTTTCCAAAAACCACGTCTGTCATAGTGCTTATTTAAGTTTGAAACAATTACTGACAGTTCATTAGCACAGGGATGCTAATATCTGAGGAATCATTTGAACAAAGAAGGAATCTATTGATGAACGTTAGCAGGTGTGATAAATAAGCCTGCTCTGTCATTCACTTGCCTTAAGGAATGTTATTGTTGATGGTACCAGATGCTCTGAAAAGTAGGCAAAACTCACTCACTGCTCACCAAAGCAAAAGACCAAGAATAATGACGGCCAGGCTAAGATGTATGGTTCCAATAATATAGGTATGTCAGATTTACTGCTTAGCTAGAAAATTATCCCTCATAATGTTAATATCTAAATTTATAACAAGTATGACAAGGTTAAATGTTCTTCTTTTATGAACCACAAAAATGCAAGTTTATTAATGTGCAATAGAATTTTCATTTGTGTTACTCTTTGCATTTGCATATCTGATTTGAAAAACGCTTTAACAGCACGTGAGCTTTAAATAATGGCATTTTTGAAGGCATCTATTAATATTGTGAGCTGTAAAGTCAAAATGAAACTCCTAACATACAATAAGCTTCTCTGATGATGGTGTAAAATGACGCTCAGCTAGCACTGCAGTTCCCAATCATTATTCCAAGACCGAGAGTCGTCTTAACACCAAATTTTGAAAATAAAATCTTTTGTTAGTTAACATTTTAAAGTCATTGAATAACCAAAGAAGCATTTCTAAGCGTGGAACTTACTTAAAATCAATGGGAAGTAGGATCCTGGGTCATTTGTAAAATTTTTAAAAAGGTGAAAATAGCATTTTAATTGACAGTCGTTTTTTTCTTGAATAATATTTCTATTGACATATCTTACTCATTTTAATATATCCCTTCCCATTCCATACAGATCTGTTGTTCATTCCCATTGGGTGGGTCTGTGCAGTCAGCAATGCTGTCAACTCCCCTGTCTGCCCCACCTCCCCACCAGCCCTTCTCATTTCCTGGACCCTCTGGGAACCATTAGTCCTGTCAATGTCCTCGAGGGGGTCATCTATCTTGGCTACCATGTACTAGCAATCATATATATATATAATTTTATGGGTTTCTCTTACATCTCTTATAACAATCCATACATCAATTGTATCAAGAGCATTTATACATATGTTGCCATAATCATTTTCAAAATATTTTCTTTCTAGTTGAGCCCTTGGTATGTACCAGTGCCAGCAATCTTAAATGAACATGCACAAGTCTAACACAACCAATGAGGTATATCATATATGGACCACAATAGTAAGGGAAGGAAATGTTAAAGAATTAGATAGTTACGTGGTTTATCAGTGCCACACTGCACCCTGGATTTATCCTCTGTTGCGTGAGGCCCTACTAAGAGGGACAGTCCATTTGTCTTGGTGGTGGACTTTGGGTCTTCACTATATCCAGTCCCTTTCATATCAGTTTGCACGTGTGTTTTTTGAACTTGTCTTACCTCTACCTGTCAGCACCTCATGATCACACCAGCTGTTATGCTCCTTCCATGTGGGCTTAGTTGCTTCCCTACTAAATGGACGCTTCTTTAACTCTGGGGTCTTTAAGACCCCAGATGGTATTTCTGTTGATAGCCAGGCACCATCAGCTTTCTTTACCACATTTGCTTAACCACCCATTTTGCCTTCAGTGATCATGTCAGGGAAGTGGGCATCATACATTGCCACATTATTAGAACAAACCGTTCTTGTACTGAGGTAAGATTAAGTAGAGGCCCAAACTCCATCTATTTCCTTGTTGCATTTATACACACACTAACACACATATACATACTTAAACAAATAGAAACATATCCATATATGCATATTTAACATACACACGTATATGTGTATATACATATATATATGGTTTTGTTTTTTCCTCCTACCCCACTATCATGTTAGTCTGTTGTTCACCTGTCAGTAATTCTCAGATACAGTTCGATTGAGCAAACATGCCCAGAAAAGTTACACCCTCCTCAAGGTCCCTTCTAGAACTCTTTTTCTGTTTTTTTTTTTTTGAGACCTTGAACAGATATATTGAGAGAGGTCCATTTTAACATTCTTAACTATTCTCCTGTACCATTCACTGTTGGTTCCCGCTGCCCCCCACCCATGTCCCGCAAGAAGTGTGAGTCTGACCACTGTCTCCCAAGACTACCCTTCTGGCCTTTCTTGGACACATCATCACCAAAAAACAAAAAAACAACAAAATAATAATAAAATAATAAAAAAGAAAACAAACAGACAAAGAAAAAATATCAACATACAGATAGCCACCAGAATAACAGGTACCATGACATAGAGCCACGTTCATGTTGAAAAGGCGAGTTTCCCATAAGTCCATGCTGCTATTATTCCTGCAGTCCGGGATGGGCAACTCATGGTGCCCCCAACCCCCACTCCCCACATTTACGCCTTTGATTTTCAGTGTGGTCCCTTGTGAATGACTGTCACTCTGAACGTGTTTTCTGTTGATACCTTCTGGAAGACTGAGAGTAATGTTTCAAGTGAATAGGAATAGTACTTAAGATTATGTGACATACTTTCACTGTTTAAACTTCTGGCTTGTCTAAACATAATTAAGTAATTAGAGCTCTTTTAATCTCGTGGTTAAATCTGGACCCAACTATCATCAAAAATCTTATTAGACAGATCCTATCATTTCCTTCTCTGGAGCCAAACAGCTGAGGATTCCGTGTCTTAGAAGATTGCAAGGCAAGAAGAATCTGTTGTCCTTTGGACTTGTTTCCCCCCCCCCCCCCCCCCAAGAGATTATTAGCAAGTTAGGTGGCTCTAAGCCGTGGTTCAGATGTACTTTTAATTCATTTATGTGGACACTAGGTCTTTATGCTTGAGGTTCAATGCACACTCACGGACTTATTAGTATTTGCTGGTTGTCACCATGAAAGGAAAATGAAACATTATTTTCACCATTTCTGGTCATTATTCATCCAGTTTACCTTTTCTTTCCCTGAAACTCAGCAACCTTCCCATTATCCAAGCACCTGGCAGAGCTGCTGCTGTTACATTTCTGACAGATTTTCCATTACAGGGCCTGTTGTCAAGAGGCAGGTTAACTAAGCGATGTTGATGTGTGCCAAGCTGAGATGTGGAATAGACACTTGAAGTCTATTCTCCTGTTTTCATAAGATTCCATTTGAACTTATTTGGCCTATTTTGATCTAAACATACAAAGGAAAAAAAACAAGCTAAAATTCATCTAGTCATTCAATCATGAGTACATTTTGTATCTCTATTTTTTTAAGATTAAAAAAAAATCACAACAGGAAAAACTGTCATAACCCAAAGTTGTTATTTTATTTTTTTAAAAAAACTGCCATCTATTTTACATAGATCAGAGAAAGACTCCTTTGCCTTAAATTTGTAATATAACTGTGATATATTGTATTTTCCTATACTTGTCTTTTTTCTTAATCATTTTATTGGGGGCTTATACAACTCTTAGCACAATCCATCCATCCATACATTGTGTCAAGCACATTTGTACATCTGTTACCATCATCATTTTCAAAACATTTTCTTTTCTCTACTTGAGCCCTTGGTATCTGCTCTTCATTTCCCCCCCTGTGTCTACCACCCTTCCTCCCTCCCTCCCTCCCTCATGAACCCTTGGTAATTTATAATTTTCTTTTTCATGTCTTACACTGTCTGACGTCTCCCTTAACCCACTTTTCTGCTGTCCATCCCCCGGGGAGGGGCTTATATGTAGATCTTTGTAATCGGTTCCCGCTTTCTAACTCACCTTCCCCTTCCCCTCTTGGTATCACTGCTCTCATTATTGGTCCTGAGGGGTTCATCTGTCCTGGATTCCTTGTGTTTCCAGTTCCTATCTGTACCAGTGTACATCCTCTGGTCTAGCCTGATTTGTAATGTAGAATTGGGATCATGATAGTTGGGGGGAGGAGCATTAAAGAACTAGAGGAAAGTTGTGTTTCCTCTATGCTGTACTGCAACCTGGCTGTTTCTTCTCCTCCCCACGACCCTTCTGTAAGGGGATGTCCAGTTGCCTACTGATGGGCTTTGTGTCTTCATTCCTCACTCTCCCTCATTCACAATGCTATGATTTTCTGTTGTTTGATGCCTGATACCGGATCCTATTGACACCTTGTGATCACACAGGCTGGTTGGTGTGCTTCTTCCATGGGGCTTTTTCCCCAGCGCCATATGTAAATATATTTACATGTGTGCATACCTGTATTTAGACCTCTATAGATGCCCTTTACCTCCTAGTTCCTCCCTCTATTTCATTTTATTTTTCTTTTGTCCCACTATCATGTTCAGCATTCATTTGGGCTTCAATAACTCCTCTTCATTACATTCATGTATTTGTCTTTATTGTGGTCCACATACAGGTAATGAAACGTATTTCTACAGTCTTCATATATAATCAGTGACATTAATTATGCTTATCATGAAAGTAGTTTTCTCATTATAGATTTTACATATATGGTAGAAAATGTAGAAAATGCAGGTAAGAAAGAGAAAAAAAATTAAAAATCACACTAACAGGAAAGAACATATCGAATATTTATAGCTTTTGTTTTTTTGTCTAGTTTTTCATTCTTTCTGTACTCTTGGAAGCTTATTCTGGGAATGTCCCCTGACTCTCTTTCAGCCATGCAGGGAGGGCAGTGAATTATTTAATATTGCTTTCCTAACTAAAGTCTCTAACTCCCACCAAATGACCTGTCCCTGCATGGATATGGTAAGAAGATAGGTGGTAGTTTGTTGTGACAACCTGGCCAATAAACACATGTGGGGTTAATTGAAGGGCAGAGGGATAAATGGCTCAGTGAGCCTTGCCTTTCTAGTTCTCAGGTCTCTTGCTTTCTGATGGGTGGACCAGGGCGCAGCTGCCTTAGCCAGTTCCCTGCTTTAGCTGGCAAGGCTCACTTTTGCAAGACATCCCTGAGGAGAATCCACATGGACTTACCCCGATGCAGCCCTGGATTCTGGAACACCCATGTGGAGACCCCTGGCAGCGCTGAGATGCTTACACATTCACTGGCTCGGCTTTTTCCCTGCAGTCGGCATCATTGTGTCTGTTTTGTGAGATGAAGAAGGACTTTGTGGATTGATGTTGGACATATGGGTTTTAATATTGGACTCATGGGCTTGGGCAGCACTGGGTTGGGATGTTTTCTTGATGCACACTTAACCTTTATATAAAACTCTCTCTTACACATGAGTTTCTGTGGATTTGTTTCTCTAAATTACCTAGACTAATACATTATGGTACCTTGGGAGTGGGGTACTGGAGAAACAAATCATAAGATGGAGAGTAGATGTTTGTTTGGCCTCTCCCTCATGCTAGTTTTTCCTCTTTGTCTAGTCAGAGGACAGATAAAGTCACACTGTTTACTTGGTAGTTTTCTGGGGGAAAATAAGGGAAATATGAAAATAGAAAGCTTGTAAGCCCACTTGCTTTCAGCCAGTATTATTTGGTCTTTAGATGGGTTTAGGCCATGCCTTCAAAGAAAGCTTTGAAAAGTGATGCCCCACCCAGTGCTTTGGAGTATTCAGGAACCGGTGGTCTTTGTCAGAAGCTGGAAAAAAGTCTGTAACCATGAAGGAAACTCCTCTCGGGGACTGAATGTTAAAGGAAGCCCTGTGAGCAGGATGAGATGCTTGCTGGGTGACCACCTGGATCTACTTGTTGAGTGGAAGTGGGAGAAATGCAGCAATAAAGAAACAGGTTGAATTTGATCGCTGACACCTGTGGACTAGGTTTACAGGAAAAAGAGGAGCGTGGGTTGAATGGTTTAAAGTTCATGACCTAGCACGAAGGGGCTAGGCTTGTTGAGTATTGGTGAGAGCCCATGGTCTAAAGGCAAGGTGAAGAGTGGGGACCCTGTGGAGGCTGAGTGAGGCAGCCCACATTGAGTTGACCAGAACCCGACCAGATGGAGATTTTTGAGCCTGTGAACTGGTCCATATTGTTGCTGACTTTATGGATGGCCTGTCCATATTTGCCTTTGCTTATGGAGGCAGACTTCACAAGGTTCCAAGTTGAATGAAGATTCTTCGTGTTGGAAAATGATTGTCTCCGCAGAGCACTGGGTTGATATAAGTGGGCAGTATGTATATTGCATACCCAACATTGGGGAGATAAAGGCATGAAGTGGTTGGCTTACAAACTTTCATAGGTGGGGGAACATATTCACAGACTTACCCTGATGCAGCCCTGGGTGCTGGAGCACCCATGTGGAGACCCCTGCCAGTGCTGAGATGATTACATGTTCACTGACTCGGCTTTCCCCCTGCAGTCGGCATCACTACGTCTGTTTTGTGAGATGGAGGACTTTGTGGATTGGTGTTGGACATATGGGTTAATGTTGGACTTGTGCGTTTGGGCAGCACTGGGGTGGGATGTTTTCTTGATGTGCACTTAACCTTTATATAAAACTCTCTCTTATACATGAGTTTCTGTGGATTTGTTTCTATAAATTACCCAAAGACAATAGCGAAAGATACTGATAAGTTTCACCTGTAATTTTGGACAGGATTCCCTGGAGTGCCATCCTTCCCTGTATAAAGTGACACCTTTGAGAAGCAGGAAGAAGGAGCTGGTGGTCAGAAAGAGCCAGGACTGGAGTGCCTCTTCTGGACCTGTCATCTTTGCGCAATTAACTTCCTAGGTCCAAGAGACAGCTATCACATTAGAGGAGCAGCAGCAAACCCAGGAGCCTGAGCAAGGAACAGTCATGAACTTCTCAGCTCCCAGAGTAAGTAAGGAGGTGTGTGGTGCATCTGGGTGCCTAAATGAGGAAGCTGGACTGGCTGACTCCTGGGACTTAAGCTGAATGCCTCCCGGTAGAGGTATAGAGCAGAGCAGTAGGCCCTTTGGGCGTTCATTAGCAGACCTGACAGAACTTTGTAACTTGATCAACAACTCAACCTTGGGCATTTATCCCTGGCAATACAACTTTTTCACTTCCTTAATAAACCCTTTAATCCTGAATTGTGAATGTGGGTCCTGTGTCGTCTTTGTAATGGATATTACAACCTCGTGATAAAGTAGAGAATGTTAATTAAGACATTACAAACACTTTCACACACCATTTGTGTAACAGGCCAATGCTGACTCACTGCAACACCAGGGATTTTAACAGGTGTCTTAGCACACTGTCAAGGGTCATTCCTGATGTTTCCATATTCTCTCTGCTCACTTATTATGTAATTCCATGGGGATCTGGCATCCTTCCATTAATTGATTAAAATGTTTCTTTAAAAATATTCAGTACACCTCTTCCTCATCATCAAAGTACCATTTCCTTCATCTTCTTTATCTTTGATGTCCACTGCACTATGCTTCATATTTGAAATATTTTCCAACTTTGGATTCTATGATTCTATACAATCTTTCTTCTCTTCCGGCATCTGAAAAATAATTCTTGGCTCTTCCTTTAAATTCTTTTTCTTTCTTACACTTAGCTATGTTTGTTTCTGTTACTTAGTTTAAACTACAAGGATATTTATCGATTGTTTATTAAGAAGTCCAGAGGTAGGCAGGTCATTTGGGGCTTGGGTTGGTGACTCAAATAGGCCTCACAGGATCTTCTTTGCCTCTCTCTGTTAACAATGACTTTTCTCCTAATCACAAGAGTTCCAGCTCTACTCGTGTCACCTGAAGAAAGAAGACCAAGGTAAAAAGACACTGCTCTAGTTCTTTCCTTTTTTTTTTATCATGGAGGGTGTGTGTGTGTGTGTGTGTAGTGTCTAAGAAACCTTATCTTTAGATTTCATTAGCTAGAATTGAGTTTTGCCATTTAATGGAAAAGGAGAAAAGATTGCCAGGACTTCCTTGGCGCAATGGTGATTCATCCCATAATGAGGCCGCATTCCAACAAAACATAATCAGATCAGGGTAGACAGGAAGAAAGGGGCATGAACAGGCAAATTGCAGTGGTTACTTCTTAAGACAAAGCCTTTTCCCCCCTACAATTCAAACTCCTTGAGGTTCCACTCATTTTATGACAACAGAGATTTGTGTGGAAATCAGAAGAGATAATTAGAACTGTACTGCCATTTAACAGATACATCACATTTTCTCAATGAGACACAAAATTTTAAAGTGAAATTTTAGTAATTTCTATCAAACCAGGCAATAAATCATGTCAATCCTTTATTCAGAATTCATTTGCATCTTCTTTCCATTTCCTCTTCTCCTACTCAAGATATTAATGATCTCAAACCTTTACAATTGTGCCGGAATGCTATGCATTTCTCCGACTTGATTTTCTCTTGCTTTGATTTGCTTGATTCTTTTGGTGAAATGTTTTTCAAATGCTCTAATTTTTCCTTTACAACACAGAATAGAAACACTATTGGTGAGGGTCAAGCCCTTCCACAATCTGTCCTTCTATTAGGAGTCAGTGCTGCGCTAGAAATGTTAGCCAGAGCCAGTGGTCAACAAATATGAATTAAGGGAATCCAAGTGGACAAAGAAGACAGAAAGCTCTCAATATTTTCAGATGATATTATTTCATACAGAGAACAAGAGAGAGAGAGAGAGTTGAAAACAATAAAAAGTTAGGCCATGTGGCAGGGTACGAGATAAATGAAGAAAAAGCAATTGGATACCTGCATACTAATGAAGAGATTTCTGAAAAAGAAAGTAAGAAAGAAAATGCCATTTACAATCACACAAAAGATAGAATACTTAAAAATGAACCTAATGAGAGAAACGAAAGACTTGTACGAAGGAAACTACAGAATATTATTACAAGAAACCTATACGTAAGTTTATATCTTTCTGTCAGGCATATGGGATAATATGAGACTTATGACCTTGGACTGGACCGGACTGGGATGTTTTCTCAATGTTCAATTCCTCTTGTATATAAATCTTCTTATACACATACGAGTGTTCATGGATTTGCTTCTCTAGTCTGCCCAGACGAACACACCATGATTTAAAGAAATGGAAAAATGAATTGCTAATTTTATATAGAGAAGAGACCCAAAATAAGCAAAGATCTTCTTTAAAAGAACAATAACAAAATAGGAATCCTCTCGCTAGCTGACTTCACAGCCTACCACATAGCCACAGTACTCTAAAAAAACCTGGTACTGGTTCAGTGATAGGTATGCAGAGAAATGGAGCAGAATAGAAAACTAAGAAATACATTCACCTACCTGTAGATAACTTATTTTTTGACAAAGAGCCCCAAACCAAAACAATTAATTGGGGGTAAAGACAGTTTTATTTTGTCTGTGTGTTTTTAAACAAATGGTGCTTGCAGAAATAGATCTCAAGCAGTGGAAGTATGAAACAGGTCACATACCATACCCCGTGTACAGAAATGAATTCAAGATGTAGCAAAGCCTTACATGTAAATCCCAGAGCTTTAAAGATCATCAGTGAGAAAATAGGGACAAATTGAAGGGCATATTGCAGGACTTAGACATACTATGAAATGTAACAAAGAATGCACACCTAGTAGAAAACAAAATAGATGACTAGAACCTACTAGAAATAAGACACTTATGTACATCAAAAGAGTAAGAAGAGAACCCATAGACTGGGGAAAATTATTTGGCGTGGAGGGGACAAAGGACTAATCTCTAAAGTTTAGAGAAAACTACCTCAGCAAGAAAAAATGAAAACTTATTCAATTAAAAGTAGACCAAGGACATTAACAGATAGCTCAACAAAAAATGATTTTCAAATCGATAACAAACACATGGAAAAATACTCATGGTAATTAGCCATCCAGAAGATGCAAATCCAAGCAATGATGAACTATCACCTTACAGGGCAATGACAGCCCAAAGGACAACAATGGGGAGGGGGTTGTTGATGTGTGGTTTGAACTACTGAACGCAGGTTGATGATCTGAAATGTAAATTCCCACTTCATTTGCAATGAAAAAAATCATTGAAAAATAAAGCAAATTCAATATGAGTTCTCTTCTTACTAGTCAGGCCAGTCGATGAACATCCTTAATGTCCCTGTATGATAATTCCACTTTCCTCAAGCCTCCTGCTGCTCCCTTATTGGGAATTTTTGACTTTGTGACTAAAAATGCCACTTCAAACAGTGGTGCATTACCTAATAAGCAAACCACACAGGAGGTTAGAGTATCAGGAAAGTAAGTTACCTAATTCTTTGATATGCGTAAAGGTCCCAAATCTACCTTAATTGAGTTCAAGTTCCTTCCCCCTTCCCCATGGGATTAAAGTGATCTATTTATGCTTGCATAAATTAATAAGTCTTTCCACTAGCTACATTTTCAAAGATCCTAAGGACACTTTATAAGAGTATAAACTAGAGACAAAAGTTTAGGGCTGTACTTTTGCATTAAATGCTAATTAAATATGTAATGATTGATTTATTTCTGATCAATTTAAAACCATATAATGGGGCTTTTCACCTTTCAGTCGTCCACCTCAAGATTTGTCTTGTCTGCTCCATACTGTTAAAGCCAGGGTAAACTACAATGAATAAGCATAAGGGATAGATAATAAGATAATATTTGTGTGGTTAGCCCCTTACTTTAGAGTACAGAATAACTAATATCTATTCATAAGGGCACTGGGGTTTCAAGAAGGCCCTTCGTCAGTCAAATGTCATATCAGTAATGACTTGTTGACAGCAATTCCTGGTCCTGCCAGCCTCTTCCTTTGACCCTGCAAAGACACCAGTACATTTTATTATCATCTCGATTTCAGATTCTGAGGAAAATAAAGCCATTTTAGGTCTGCTAGGTAGGATACTATCTTAAAGGGAAAAAATACTAATAATTAAAGAGGGGGAAAAAGTCACATGTGCGATTAATAAAAAACCAACTTAGTTCCAGAGGTTTGAAGAAGTAAAGGTCATGCTATCCATAAGAAAATCTCACTTTGTAAAGGATTTTCATATATGAGGTTGGATGTTAAACTTGAGAGTCTTTTTGGTGGATGACGGGAGGAATGATTCATTTAAAGAAGGAAAAAGATGCATGTAATGTGCTGATGACGGGGATGACAAACAGAATGACTTAAATGTCACACGTCATGCTGGTGATTAAGAGATTCATCAGAAGAAACGTATCGTCATGTGTAGTCATCTAGGTGAACTCAAAAGAACGGGACATCACCCCCAAATCATCTCTGAATAATGTGTTGACCTCATCTATATCGGACCAACAAATATGCAGCAAAAGTTCGCAGGGATAACCATTTGTTTTGCTTCCTTGTGTGACTTTCATTAAACCACCACTTTCTATACCCTCACATCAAAATATGCTTATTGTGTGTGCTTCATGTTCCACAGATACTCCTGCCCAGCAGAATTCAGTGTGTCCACGAACAAAAGAAAGTCAGTGGACATTACTCAAACATGGATTTTCACTTTTGATCACACCACTGCATTTCAGTGTGAATGGGAAGCCGGAGAGATGAAATGAATTGATTCCTCATTCGAAAATTCTGTGAACTTACAAGAAATCGATAAGCCTGGTCTGTGACTGCAAGTGGGGAGAAGGCAGGCCGACACCGCCCCTCCCCCCACAATAGCTTCCTTTATGCGCCCCACTGACCCTCACTGGCTCTTTCTCATTGCCTGTGTCCCGGGGTTTCTCCTAAGCCTTCCTGTACCAGCACACACTAGAAACCTGAGCATAATGATGTCTGACCCATGCTCTTGGGATATTGGAAATGAAAACGGGGGAAATTCTGAGTCCAGAACTCAGAACTCAAAAAAAAAAAAAGTCTGCAATGCACACACAAACACCACAAACCAATCCGATAACCACGCGAGCGATAGCGGTGTACTCCCCAGCTGCTCCCCTGTTAATTTCGACCCTGGTTTGTGCTCCCATGGGTCACCAACATCTTGCAAGCAACAATTGGAATTGTCGTGTCCACTGTGCCCACAAACCATAGAGGTTCAAGACTTTAAAAACACTCTTCTTCCTAGACTGCTTCCTTAATACGCATTTCAGATCAGTGAGAAGGATGCGAAGAGAATGCGAAAACAGGGTCGTTTCCTTTATTATCTTTTTTCCCTCCGGAGTAGTGAGATCCAGTCCAGGTTTTGCCGTCGACTCTGCCTCCGAATTTCGGCTGTGCACCGGGTAGCACGTTTCTGGCTCGCTCGCGCTCTCTCCTCCTTTCCCCTTCCCTTTAGCCTTCCGTGTCTGTCTCCAGGATTTCCCTCTCCCTATCTCAGGACTCTCACTGGCTCCCTCAGCGTGTGTGAAGCTGAGGGCTCCCCCAGATCCCAACACATACCTCCACGCACCCCCACCCCACCCCCACCCCCCGCGCCCCGCGCTCTCTCACTGTCACACACTCGCGCTCGTCGGTCAGTCGCCTCCTGAGAGCGCGCCTGGAGCGCGTTCCCACCTTCGCCAAACGCTCCTCCGAGCCGCTCTCGCCGCGCTCCCGGACCCTCCCGCTCGGACCTCGGGTCGCTGCCCTGACCCCCCCTCGCGGCTTTCCCGTGTCCTCTCCTTTGTTTTTGACCCCACCATCTTCGATCGTGGGGGCCAGAGGAGCCAGGCGGCTGCTGGCCGGGTCCGCCGTGCCCGGCTGGCCATCACCATCTGGTTTCTAAAAGTTTGCTGAGCGCGCTGCGCGGCCCGGCCCCTCGGCTGGCGGAAGGGGGGGGGGGGGACGCCGGGCAGCGGAGAGGAGCGCGCCGCGGGCGCGGGCGGGCTTTCGGCCGGAGGGCCAGGTGGAGAGCGCGCGGGCCCAGGGCTTTCCGGAGCTGGATTTGCATGTGGCACCATGCCTTCTTGGATCGCGGCTGTGCTGATCCCCCTGTCGGGGCTGCTGCTGTCCTTGCCGGCCGGGGCGGACGTGAAGGCTCGGAGCTGCGCCGAGGTCCGCCAGGCTTACGGGGCCAAGGGATTCAGCCTGGCGGACATCCCCTACCAGGAGATCGCAGGTAAGCGGCGGTGAGCGGCGGCGGGGGGCTGCGGCGCACGGAGGTTCCCGGGTCCCCAGCCTCCTGGCGCCCTCCTTGTGCCCCCTGTTGCTGCGTGGTTGGCGCTCACTTTCCGCCCGGGCTCCCCCGGACGCCCGAGCCCGCGCCGGGCGGCGGGGGCGACGGCTGCTTCTCCCGAGGGGGAGCGTGCGCCTCCGCCACCCCATTGTGTGCCCGCGCGGGAGCGCCCTCTCCCCTCCCTCCCTGCCTTTTCGCTGGCGCCTCGCGCCCCTCCGTTGCGGGCTCGAGCCGGGAGGTGGGGTGGGGGGTGGGGAAGGACCCAACGCTCGCAGGGCGGCCGCGGGGGTCGGTTCGATCGCCGAGCCGGGCACCCACCCCACGCTTCTCGCTCGGGCAAACTTGGGAGAACTGTGACCGCAGTTTGCGCGGCGCCCTAGTCGGCGTGTCGCCTTCTCCTCTCCCTCCCTGACGCCGATGGGTGGGGGGGCGTGGGGGCGCTCGGAGGGCTCCCTGGGCCCATCGCCCTTCTCTCTGCCCTGCGGGGAGCCAGGCGCCCCGCCACTGGGCCGGGCCGAGGCAGGCCAGGCTAGGGGGACCCTTGCCCAGGAGCTGGCCCTGGGACATCCGCAGTTGAAGATTGAGTTTTCTAGCTGCCCGTTTCGGATTCAGGCGGGTTTGCCCGTGACGGTTCCTTAGCGCTTCCCTCCGGGCTGTCGGTCACTTGTGGTTGGGGGACCCCTCAGCCACCCGGCGCAGCGCCCCGGGCTCTCCCACCCGCTGGGTGAGAAGCCTAATTGGGTACTCGGCTTGGGGCGCTGGAAACCCATGACCCGTGTGTACCAGGCATTCCTTGGGGAGAGCCTGAGAGCCCCCACCCCCTCTTTGGGCGCTAGCACTCTGTCTCCTAACTACTTGCGCCGCCGGGTGCGTGTTGTCCGGCTCTTCTTTCCAACCACTCCGCGCTTCTCTGGGGCTCAGTGAATGGAAACATGCGGGAGAGCTCACCTCCCCGCCCCGAGCGAGCGGAACCGAACCGGACTCGGAGATGCTGCGAGGGCGCGGGCTGCGCACGGTCCGAGGCTGAGGTCCTGGCGACCGGAGGTCGCCTTCCAAAACGCCGCGCCCCCCCAGCTTGCCTGCGTTTTGCCTAAGAGCTCTCTGGTGGAAGCATGAGAAAGCGTTTTGCACATGATTTTCCAGCCCCACAGTTTTCAGACTTCGTGGAATTGTGACTTTATTGTGGTTGATCTCCAAACTCTAGTAAAGGTTTCTAGCGCACGCTGAAATGAACGCATTTATGTAAATTCAAGCTTTGCCCCCAAAGAGAACTGGGAGGGACAAAAGCCCACAGGTCGGCGGGCAGTGCGACATAATACAGAGAGGGAGTCTTTTTTCCAATTCCTAACTCGCGGAAGCCTCTGGCGAGTCTGAGGTGGAACCTGTGTAGAATGAGAAGGCTACTTCTCTGCCCCCTTTCCTGCACTCCTGAATTTGTTCATCAATGAATGGCGGCGACTGTCCCCCCAGCTCCTGAAGTTCCTCCACTCTTTCTCCTTTGTCTACTGTTAGTTTTTTCTTTTTAATTAATTGATAAGAATCAACCTTTCTCCTGCGCCTCTCTCCCCTCCCAAATATCAGGCAGGGAATTCAACTATTAAAGGATTGTAGGACTTTTTTTCTCTTCTAATCCGGGCTTTTTCTAACAGTATCTCTGAAACACAGATACTTGTCAACATGATTGCAGATAAGGTATCTCAAAGTAGAAAATAGTTAAGGATTTAAAAATTGCTTCCATATTCTTAATGGTTAATGGGACACACAGGGGGGCTACCATTGATTCTCTGCAGGTTGCAAATCTTCATATCACGAAGTGAGTATTCTCAATGTAAATAAATTTGGAAGTCGCCATTTATTTTGTTGAGGATATCCCTAGTGGTTGATATAACAAATTCAGTCCTGCATTCGTTTTTCCCTTCTTCTACTGTGCACACGTCCCTCCGAACACACACACACACACACACACCTGTCCTAAATAATTGCAGTGTTTGTAAACTAGCTATGCATTTCTACTATGTGTGCTCTTTGGTAGAGAAGGGGGTGGGCAGGGAGACTCCGGATAGGGCAAGATATGACAAAAACAATCTGTGGATTATCAAGGGCTCATGAGGGAGGGGGGAGCGGGGAAAAAAAAAGAAAAAAAATTCAGTTTTAGGACTAAGGACACTTTTGACCTCGCGTGGTGTCCACGGCTGTTGGTGCATCGGTGCATGTAATCAAGATGCAGGGCATTGTGGGTCAGAGGCACACTTCATAAGAAAATAGATGAAAGCTACTTTTGTCTCTGTGGCCGCGTGCTACTTTCAAACTAAACTTCACCGGTAAAATTTATTGCTGCTGAAAGAGCCACTTAGGAACTCTGGCCTGGTATTCCAGAATTCCACTCTTCCTCTCCTAATTCTCGATGATAATAATCTAATACAGTTGAGAAGTCCCATGCGGGTTATCTCTGTTTTGAACTCTTTCTTTGAATTTTTGCCGGTGTGCTTGAGAAACAGCATATGCCAACAGTCTGCCGGACAACACGCTTTCAAAATAGCTGCTATTAAGATTTCTGATTCATGGGTGCTGTTTCTAATGGAGAGATATTTGCAGGTAGCTTGCTTGTAAAAACAACTGAGAAGTCGTAAGGGCATTCAGTTTCCTCATTGACTTTACTGATGTTTGATTCTGAACTCAGAACTATGAGCCAGTGTTGCCCATTTTCGGCTACAAGAGAGTGTTCACCCCCTCCAGATGAGGGACTGTGATGGGTAATATATAAAGTTGAGCTCTCAGAGAGTGCTTCCTGGGAAGGAGGCCTTCAAGGGGCAGTTGGTACTATTCATCTTCACTCAGCACGGACTTTCAACCATTCTAGGCAGTTCAGATAGCCCCTATCTATCCTTGTTTGAAAGACCTCCAAAGGTCTCCTTAGTCCTTTTCAGCAATCCATTCTGATGCTTGGTAGTTTGTGATACAGAAGTGTTCCCAGATACCAGCTCAAAGCCTTCCCCGTGTGAATGCTTATTTTCACTTGTCCCATCTTCTGGGGAGACATTGAGCAGTGCATCAGCAGGTTCTCTGTTAGGGCAGTCATTCTGGTCAGAGGTCAGTGCGAAACTGTTCAGTCTTCCTTTCGGGGTCAGTAATGCTACATCATTTCCCAACCACTCTTCACCTTGGTGGCTTGAAACGTCTAGCCTGGAAAATCCAGAGAGTGCTTTTCTAACTTTCCTGCTGCACTGTTTTATGCTTTGTACCTTGTTTGAATCAACAACGATGACACTATGTAGTTGACTGATGATGATTTGGAAGCCCCGATGGCACCCCGGCCAAGCACTCAGCTGCTAATGGAAAGGTTGGTTTTGAGCCCACCAGCTGCTGCTCTGTAGGGGAAAGATGTGGCAGTGTTTCCTAAGATGTTTCAGTCTTGGGAACCCGATGGGCTTAGTTCCACCTTACTGGGATGCCGGAGGTGGAAATGAACTACAGGGTGACCTGATGGGCAGGGTCTTTTATGGCCGATATGCATTTTTTTTCATTTCTTAAGCTAATGTTCTTTTTTTGTTTGATTTGTAAATTTTTTGGAAAGAAGGTGAAGCAGAGAGAGAGAGAGAGAGAGAGAGAGAGAGAGAGAGAGAGAGAGAGAGAGAGAGAGACCCGCCTCTTCTCCGTTTCTTAATGGATCTAACTTTATGTTTTCTTTCTCTCTCCTTGTGTATATATGCCCAGCATTTATTCTAAACTGCTTCATAAACATGTTTATTAAATTATTTTTGGAGCCCTGGTGGCACAGTGGTTACTTGTTTGGTTAGATGGGAAAGATCCGTTTTCAAAATCACCCCAGGAGTAAGGAGGGTGGGTTTTCCCTTGTAAACAGTTACAACCTTGGAAACTTAGGCAGTTCTACCCTACCCTGTAGGGTCTCTATGAGTCTGTGTAGACTCAATGGCAGTGAGCTTACTTAAAAATATATATATATTCTTCTAATAATGTAGTCGGTAGTTTGTCCTTATCCTCCTTTATTTAAACGAATAATCTAAGGGACAGGGATCCTTAGAAACAATTAAACTGCCTGACCTTTTGGATTGCTAACCACAGAGTAAGCAGTTTGAAGCCACCTGTTGCCCTGGAGAAAAAACGAGGCTACTCCCATCAAGAGCTATAGCCTCAGCAACCCACAGGGGGAGCTCTGCCATGCCGCGTCAGGTCATCTTGAGTTGAAATGAACTTGAAGGCTGAACTTTTGAGGTTTCGGAGAGGAATAACTCAGAGGGAGCTTCTGTGGTGTGCTAGTTCAACAGCTTGACTGTTTCCTGAAATACTGGCGTTTCAGATCACTTAGGGGGCTTCTAGAGAGAAAAGATTTGGCGATCTGCCTGTCTTAAGCATTGCAGCCTAAAAACTCTATGGGGATATTTTCTTCTGTCCTATAATATTGTCAGGAGTTGGAATTGACTTAAGATACACAACACCACTAAGAACAAGGATCACTCAGCTCATAAATGATGAGACTGGAATTTAATAATTTGGCTAAATAATTTGGCTCCAACCCTTTACAATATTAAGCACAACTGTGGAATAGATGTATGCAAAATCAATTATTTCTCCATCTGCTATGCTGATTGTTTGTTATTCTTAACCACCCCATAGACTCCTTCTGAAATCTTTCATATTCAACACAATTCTGTTTATTTCCAACTTCTACAGTTTCTTATCATCACTCTGAAGTTGGGTTTCATGTCCTCAGGAATTGGTCACATGGCCACCACCTAATTGTGCATTTATCCATTTAGTTTACCGATTGTGGTAATATGTAGATGGGGTGTGAAAATAGAGGATTGGAAGTACATGGATTGGTTTCTTTCAATATACTGAGCCTCTTGGAATGTGGCATCAGGATTGGAGGAAGTCTTATTAACAACCCTTGATGTGCAGATAACACAACCTTGTTGGCTGAAGTGAGAGGAGCCTTTGTGATTTTGCTGATGAAGATCAAGGATTGCAACCTTCAGTGTGGATTACAGCTCAATGTAAAGAAGATCCAATGATACCTTCAGGACCAGGGGTGTGAGGGGCGATACTGGGAGGGTAGAGGGTGAGTGGGTTGGAAAGGGGGAACTGATGACAAGGATCTACATGTGACCTCCTCCCTGGGCGACAGATGGCAGAGAATGGGGGGGGGGGGGAAGGGAGACTCCGGATAGGGAAAGATATGACAAAATAATAATCTATAAATTATCAAGGGCTCATGAGGGAGGGGGGGAGCGGGGAAGGAGGGGAAATAAAAAGAGGACCTGATGCAAAGGGCTTAAGTGGAGAGCAAATGCTTTGAAAATGATTAGGGCAAAGAATGTATGGATGTTCTTTGTACAATTGATGTATGTATATGTATGGATTGTGATAAGAGTTGTATAAGCCCCTAATAAAATGTTTTTAAAAAAACAAGATCCAAATGCTCACAACTGGGCCAAAGGGTAACATCATGATAAATGGAGAAAATATTGACGTTGACAAGGATTTTGTCTTGCTTGGATCCACAATCAGTGCTCATGGAAGCATCAGTCAAGAGACAAAATGATGCATTGCCTTGGGAACATACACTATACAAGACCTCTGTAAGGCACCGAAGAGCAAGGATGCTACTGGAGAACTGTGGCGCTCCTGACCCCAGCTGTGGTGTTTCCATTGCCTCACAGGTGTGTGAACGTTAGATATCGACTAAGGAAGATGAAGAAGAACAGATGCCATTTGAATTGTGGTGCTGGTTATTGAAGACGGTTGAAAGCACCACGGACTGCCAAAAGAACCAACAAATCTGTCTTGGAAGAAGTACAGCCATACGGCTCCTTGGAGGCAAGGCTGGAGAGAATTGGTCTCATATAATGCTCTGACCACGGTGTCAGGAGCGACCCACCTTTGGAGAAGGACATCATGCTTGGGGAAGAAGAGGGGCTTGGTTAAGTCGAGAGGCAGGAAAAAAGGGCAAAGCCCTCAATGCGATGGATTGACACAGTGGCTGCAACAACCAGCTCAAGCTCAGGACCAACTGGGAGGCTGGTGCAGAACTGGACAGCATTTTGTTCTGTTGTAGATGGGGTCCCAGTGAGTCAGAACCGACTCAGTGACACATAACAGGAACAGAAAAATATTGGAATACTCCCATACTATTAGTGCAATAGAACTCAGCTAGAGTGTTGGTGGTAATAGTGGGAAGAGTGCATTCAGAAAGAAACATGCTTAACTTTTGTTCTCCGTGTATACCTTTCCCCTTCTTTTGCTTCAATTATTTTGGGAGTTAAGAGCCAGATGGAAATTAAGAAAGCATTACATTCTGCCACTCACCCCCACCTTGAACAAACCAACATCTTTAATATGAGGGATTTCAAAAGGCTTGTGGGGAAACTCCATGATATTTTATTCACCTTTCCCAAGAACCTTTTGAAATGCCCTTGCATATTTTCCATGAATGTAAATTTTTTTCTTCATTCAAATGTAGATGTCACATTAATGTGAATGGAAAACAGTATAGTGTTTTGTAATTTTTACTCTAACAGACATTAATATTTTAGTTTGGGGTAAGCTATTTAATTTCCATTCTTTGTCCTTCAAATGTTTCTTCTTGCTTTAACCTCTGTTTAGCTTGCTGATATTGTTAAAAAATCTTTTGAAGAGCAGGGTGAGATATAAGTAAATTAGCTGAGCTTTAAATATTTTTATGATTTAGCATGTCACTAGATTTCTATAATCACATTAATTTCAGATATATAAACAACCCCCAAATCTGACCTGTTTAGGAGTGCTACTTGTTTAACTCTTAATTCGTGAATGAATTTTGGAGGGGTCCCTGCAAATGGAATTTCTGAGCAGATTTAATTAGAGGATACTATGTCATTGTTCAGAATAAGGGTTCATTGGAGTTGAATGCTATACTTTTAAACAGAAGCCTCACATCTCTGTAACTGGACTATATTTAATAGCTTTGTTGTAGAAATGCAGGCCGCTATCAAAAGTGATTTGAAACATACAGTATTATGCTTTTAAAAACAGTTTAGTATAAACATTGCCCCATAATTTAAGAGGGTGCCTAGCACTCCTTTAAGATTTTGGATGAGATGATCCGAATTCTACCTTGCAGGGCTGGATAGGGCAGAGGTTGTACACTGGTACATATGAGGGCTGGAGGCACAGGGAATCCAGGGTGGATGATGATACCTTCAGGACCAAGGGTGTGAGGGGCGATGCTGGGAGAGTGTAGGGTGAGTGGGTTGGAAAGGGGGAACTGATTACAGGGGTCCACATGTGACCTCCTCCCTGGGAGAGGGATGGCAGAGAAGGGGGGGAAGGGAGACTCCGGATAGAGCAATATATGACAAAATAACGATGTATAAATTACAAAGGGCACATGAGGGAGTGGGGAGCGGGGAGGGAGGGGGAAAAAAAAGAGGACCTGATGCAAAGGGCTTAAGTGGAGAGCAAATGCTTTGAGAATGATTGGGGCGGGGAATGTATGGATGTGCTTTATACAATTGATGTATGTATATGTATGGATTGTGATAAGAGTTGTATGAGTCCCTAATAAAATGTAAAAAAAGAAAAGGGGGGAAAAAAAGAAAGAAAGAAAAGAAAATGATTAGGGCAAAGAATGTACAGATGTGCTTTATACAATTGATGTATGTATATGTATGGACTGTGATAAGAGTTGTATGAGCCCCTAATAAAACATTAAAAAAAAAAGATTTTGGATGAGTTTTGCGAACATGTATGAAGTACTGATTGACCAGTCTAGACTTGAGTAGAGTTTGTGGTTAAGTCATGGAGGAAAGGAACTGTGATAAAATCACTCGAATATCTTCATCTTAAGTTACGTTCAGACCCACAAAAATAATACAAAATTGTTTTCCCCAGGAATTCATATCTTCTCTCTAAGGACTTCTAGCAAAGTCAGCAAGGAGATTTTGCGTTGCCTTGCATGTAGAAACGGAATTACTTATTATTATCTTATGTAATTATTTAGGAGATGCTTGCATTTTTTTGCGGACAAAATCGTGCTCTGTTAAACTTAAGTCACATATATTGGACTTTAAATAGAACTCTTCCCTCCATCCAGTTGATGCAGACTTACAGCGACCCTATGGGACAGGGAAAACCTGCTCCCTGTGAATTTCTGAGACTAGCTCTTCAGGAGCGTAGAAAGTCCTTTTTTTTGTTGTTGTTGCCTGCAGAGAGGCTAGCAGTTTTGAACTGCTGACCAGGCAGTTAGCTGCCCAATGTGTAATCCCTATGCACCGCCAGGGCTCCTTGACATTACCTGGTTTCACGTAATCCTTCAGTATTACCGTGTTGTTAGTGGTGTACATGATGCAGTTTGAAAATGTAATCAACTCCCTGTGCTGATGTTGGTAATGTTAGGGTTTCAGAGAGGCAAAGATTTAAAATTTGTAATAAACACAGCTAAAAATATTTCAATCATTTTCAGATGCGTCCCTTCAAAACAAAACCAAAGAGCCCCAAAATTTGCTAAACGCGTACAGCAGTCAATCACACAGGAAAAGAAATTTGGTTCCAGGACATTCTTTTCCTAACCTATTGTTTCTTGACTTCTCCTCTTTTTTTTTCCATCATCCAATAAATATTAATTGCAGCCCTACTCTGTGTAAGTCACTGTTTCAGGTACCCAGTACCCAGTTGTAAACAGCCCTCAGGAAATTTAACTTCCCTCTGGGAAGCAGAAATGTAGGGCACCGTCAAGACTCAGATAAGCATACCGCACTGGGTATGCTCGGCCCCAAGAACACATTTGAGAGTGAGAGTTGGTCTGCTCAGGCTGCTTTATTACTTAACTTGAGGGAGGGAGGGAGGGAGGGTCTGAGCCATGGGGACAAAGTCAGTGGAAAGATAGAGGATACACACATCGCCCTGATGCCTCAAGATCAAGAGTTCAAAAATCTGAAGGGAGGGAAGCAGTCAGTGAGGGCGGGGAGGAGAAGAGCTTGTTGTGTGCTTGGTTCAAGATTGTGCCCGTTCCACCTCAGAGCATCTCAGACTTTGGTTAGTCTGAAGAGACTAGGTGGGAAGGGAAGACGGGCGATGGTACCTAAAATAAGAGTAGTAGTTGTTGAGACGTGAAGATGTGGAAGGACTTAAAAAGTAGAAATCGACGCCAGGAAGCATGTGATTCAATCGCCAGAATGTGATTCACAATGAATAGGAACATGGGTCTGTGTGTGTGTGTGTGTGTGTGTGTGTGTGTGTGTGTGTATGAGAGAGAGAGAGAGAAATAGAGAAATATTGACAGAAGGGACTGTCCCAGAATACGCTAATTCAGTCACATAAGCACATGGACATAGTTTATGTTTACATTGTGGTGGAGAGGAAATCCAATCTTGTAAAACCAGCAAAGAGCTGTTAAAAATATAAGTACAATGTGTCCGAGAATGAGCTATTCTCATATAGGTTTGTATGAATTGTTAACTCTAAGAAAGCATAGCGTTGTCCAAATATAATCAGATCTGCTCCCTGGGAAATTTAGGTCACAGTTTTCCATGCTGTGGCAGTGTTATTAAAAAAAAAAAGTGTCAAAAATGTTTGGACCAAGACGGATAATTAAACCTTCTCTTCCGGCTCTTTACATATGTTCAAGTCATCTTTGCCTGTCAGCCTCTAAGATTTCAACAATGCATTGCCTGTGGAGTAATCACTTTACTGATTGTAACGAGGGGGATGAGAATGAGGCCATCTTGTTGATTTTGTTGAAAGAGGATACAACATTTAACCGAAGCTTTGAAGGATGTGTATGCGCCAAAGGACCAGAAGAAGCAAGACTTCAAGGTGGGGGGAACAGCGTGAATCAAATGGTGGGTGGAGGGCGGTGCTGAAAGGGGCCTGTTAAGGATTTTGGAGAAATTGTTTCAAACATAAACTGGGCTTCGGGTTTTGGAGGGTTTTGAAAGTCCTAGGCTCTGTATGGCGCTAAGTAGGTCGTCATCCTGTGTTCCTGGCAGTGAAGTAATATGATGGAAGTGTGCTTTCAGATAGCCCAAGCACTGTCAACAGATGCAGGAGAGAGGAGATCATTAAAGGCCTGGCAGCGAGGACAGCCAGGAGGTTGGTTTGGAGAGTAAGGCATGAGATGATGCAGACCCAGGGGAGAGAAGAAGGGGTGAATAAGAGGACCAAGGAAGGGAGGGACAGTGTTAAAACGAAGAAAGCAAAGCCCCTTCAACCCTCTACTGCTTAGCTGTCCCAGTAGAAGTTTAAAGAAGGTAAGCTGCTGAGATGCTTGTCAATTAAGCATCTTTGAGTCGCGGGTCACAGAGGCTCCCAACTCAACTGGCTGACACAGCACGGGAAGTCATTGTGTCATACACGGAGACATCTCTGTGTGGGGTTTCAGGAGTCCGAAGTTTATAGTATCTCCGGGATCCAGGCATCCTCCATCTTTCTGTTGTCACCCTCCGTCGACCCAATCTAATCCATTGTGGTGGACGCTGATGGCCGTTGGAATCTTGGGAATCCGGAACTCGTGCACTAGGGCCTAGAGCCTCCCATGCCCCCGCACCCATTGACGAGGCAGACCGTGATTTAGAGACCTCCCAGCAGATTTAGCTACTCATCTGGGTTCCAAATTGCACCGCGAGCCCACCCCAGGCAGGGAAGGTAAAGGAACCATGGTTGATGTCCTACACTATCCAAAGGGGCTAAGATCCACCTTCTCTCAAGAATACGGCCCACAAAGAACCTTCATAATCTAGAGTACGATTCTAAGGAGTTGAAAGAGAAATTGAGAAGATTGACCCAGCCTGTCTGAATTAATTCAGGATTTGGCCTGCTGGCTTTATTTCGGTATTTTTTGACCCAGGTTAGTAGTGTATTAACACCTGTTTAACAGTTGTCTCTGGGGGTGGGGGCCAGGGGCCTTTGATTTGGACCACTGGCCAATACCAGTGGTATATATCATTACCGATTTCAAGCTACTCACTTAAACAGCTGGCCACAACTGAACATTGAACTTGTGAGCTGGAAAATACTAGCGCTGTCCTGGGCTGTATATTTAGCATAGTTACCTAACGTTGTGCTCAGATAGTTTGATTGACTTGGTGGGAGAAGACATAGTATGCCCCTTTCCTTCTTTGGTGTCTTTCAATGTAAGTTTAAATACAATGGCCTGTCAAGTGAATCTTGGGAGTTTTTGTTTGGTTTACTGCTTTTTACCTTAATTTTGGGTCAGAATTTCTAGCCAGAAGGCCTTTTGTTACTACAAATGGCACCTCTTATCTTCCCAGCCTTCTTTCAAATGCTTACTGTGGCCACTAGGGGGAGAAAGGGAGAGTGTGCATGGATTGGGCGATCCATAACTAACTAGCCATGGAACAAAAGGGGTCTGATTTAGTGGTTGAGCTGCTTTAGTAACAGGAGAGAACATGAGCATTGTTTGAAAGGGAAAGCAGGAAATCATATTTTACATTTCTTTCACACTACCCAAGTCAATTCCTATTCATAGTAACCTTAAATAGTGTCTCCAAGACAATCTTTATGGGAGCAAACAGCCTCTTCTTTCTCCCTTTGTGGGGCTAATGGGCTTGAATTACTGTTCTTGTGTTAGTAGCCCTGTCTGCTTAACTCAGTACACAACCAGAACGCCTTTCTTTCTCCATAGAATCCTTATTATTCTTTGGTACTATGGCATGCTTTCCGTGGGTTCTTTTCTTTTTTAATCATATTATGAGGGCCTCATACAACTCTAATCACAATCCATACATATATCAATTTTGTAAAGCACATTTGTACATTCATTGCCCTCATCATTCTCAAAACACTTGTTCTCCGCCCAAGCCCCTGGCATCAGCTCCTCATTTTTACTCCTCTCTATGTGCTCCCCGCTCCCTCATGAACCCTTGATAATTTATAAATTATTATTTTGTCATATCTTGCCTTGTCCAACATCTCACTTCACTCTGTTTTCTGTTGTCTGTCCCACAGGGAGGAGGTCACATATAGATCCTTGTAATTGGTTCCCCCTTTCCAAGCCACCCTCCCTCTGCATTACCAGTATCATCACTCTCACCACTGGTCCTGAAGGGATCCTCTGCCCTGGGTTCCCTATGTTTCCAGTTCCTATCTGTACTAATGTACATCCTCTGGTCTAGCCAGATTTGTAAGGTAGAATTGGGATCATGATAGTGGGGAGGGGGAGCATTTAAGAACTAGAGGATAGTTATATGTTTCATTGTTGCTACCGTGCACCCTGACTAGTTCATCTCCTCCCTACAACCCTTCATTAAGAGTGTGTCCGGTTGACTACCGATGGGCTTTGAGTCTCCACTCTGCACTCACCCACATTTACAATGATATGATTTTTTTTTTGTTTCTTGATGTTTGATACCTGCTCCCTTCGACAGCTCGTGGTCACACAGGCTGGTGTGTTTCTTCCTTGTGGCCTTTGTTGCTTCTGAACTAGATGGCTACTTGTTTATCTTTAAGCCTTTAAGACCCCAGATGCTATATCTTTTGATAGCTGGACACCGTTAGCTTTCTTCACCACATTTGCTTATGCACACATTTTTCTTCAGCAATCGTGTTGGGAAGGTGTGCATCCTGGAATGCCAATTTAATAGAACAACATGTTCTTGAATTGAGTAAGTGCTTCTGTGGAGGCCCAATTCCATCTGCTGCCTTAATACTAAACCTGTAAATATATGCTCATAGATCTGTTTCCCCACACTCTTACATAAATATATTTACATATGTGCATTCCAGTCTTTCGACCTCTATAAATACCCTTTGTCACCTAGTCTTTTCCTCTATTTCCTTTTACTTTCCTCTTGTCCCACTATCATGCTCAGCCTTCCTTTGGGTTTCAGTCATTTCTCTCGGTTACCCTGACCTTGTTGAATCCCTACCAGGCCTCTCACACCGTCCTTGTCACTGGTTTTGGATTACTTGTTGCTCTTCTCTCCCTGGGTTGGTCAGCACCACCTCCTTCCCCCCTCCTTCCCCTCTTCCATGTCCCCCGGAACCATTGGTCCTGTTGTTTTCTCCTCCAGACTATTCATCCAGTCCATCTTATCTAGATAGATCTGTAGAGATAATAATATGCACCAAAAATCAAGCCATAACTAGATAAGCGATGAATGAGAACACAGCGATGACAACAAAAAGAAAACCGGTTATCCATAGAATAAATTAATTAAAACAAAAAAAATTTTACAAAGAAAGAAAAACCTGTAAATAGATCAAGGTCTGATTTTTTTTTTTTATCTCTAGGCGTGTCTTGTAGACAGCCATATTGCCCACTCTGTGCATTGGCTGTTCAGAGCCGGGATATTGTCTTCCAGGCCTGGTGGGTCAGGATGTGCTCCACTCTCTCTTCCTCCCCCTTCATTTGCTCCCATTTGCTCTGATCCGACATGGCCGCCTCCCCTAGCTGCAGCTTCAGTGCTGTCCTCTCAAGTAAATTCTTCTGCGGGGAGGGGCAGTTGTCCATGTAGCTGGTATGGGAGCCAAGCCCTCAGACCCTCCACTGGCTCCCCACTCCTTGCCAGCACTGCTGCCTTCTCTGGCCCTGGCTTTAAATCTGGTCCTTCTTTCCCTGTGGAGACACACACGCAAACAATACCCTCTCCTTGGGTGGGCCAGTGCCCTATTCCCCCATCACATCTTTTTTTTTCCTTTCCCTTTTCCTCCCTCCACCCCCTTTTTAGTTGACTACCATATGTACCCCTGGATTTGGAGACCCTTGTTTCCTACTCATCACGACCCTACGTGCAACCAAATGAAACAGTCCTATTCCATCCCCACAATGTGTGCTGGGTGTGTTTGGTTCCAGGTGGCTCCTTTCTCTTTGTTTCTGAAAGTGTTTGGTAAACACAACCCTGCCACTCTTTGAACTATTTTCCCCTGTAGACCATATGCAACCAGCCCTAGTGGCGTAAGGATTAAGCACTCAGCTACAAACCAAAAGGCAATCTGTTTCCATAGAGCTTCCCGACTGGAAATGCCTATGAAGAAGTTTTACTCTCACACGGGGCCTGTGAGTCAAAAATCGTCTGGACCGCACCCAACAGCAACCAACAGTTATGCACTTAGCTCTGTGAGTTTGACCCAACTGAAGGACAGCTAGACTTTTAGACTCCAATTCAAGAAGACTGGACTTGTATGTAGAATTGGCCATCCCTTATTTGCACACATTTAATTAAAGATATAGCATAATACATTCAGAGCGTAGCACACCTGTGCTCCAAAGGTTTGCATTTGCTCCTGAGTTCGCTCCTTATTATACATCGGATTTCCAGAGCAATGGACTTCCTCTCATTGTGCCCCAAGGCTAGCCGAGATTAGCTAGGACTGGTGCACCGCTACTGAATTTCAAGGAACTAGATTCATTTCCTCTAAGGATATAATGAAGTTGCAGCAACTCTTTTTGTGTATGTGTGAAGAATTTCCTTTGAAGATATCTATCTACCTATCTTATATAAATATCTTTGAACACACACACACACACAGCTTTCAGTTATTGTTTTCTAAATGGCTCAGAATAGGCCTAAATTAATAGCATTTGTAATATGAATTCAAAACCGAAAATAACCACACATGCATGGATGAGATACCTTTATGTTTACTCATATTTTAATTTAATACTCATATTAGAATTATTTTTAAATGATAAGCCATACCTGCAAATGAAAAGAAAGAAAATATTATCTCAGAGCTGTTTGCTGATTTTGTTTTTCCTTTCTGTAAGTCCCAACGATTGGTATTTCTGAAACTCAAACATTGTCAAACTTAAAAGCATTGATAAGATTTTCACTTTGTACTGCTGAGAGAAGACAGCAAATATTCTTGAAGAGTTTCACTGGTCTTTGACACAATGGAAGCTCTAGTTGGAAAAAGGAACCTGTCATTTTAAGTATTAAGACCTTTTAAGAATTAATCCTCTGGATATGGAAGATTCCCAGACACTCCCAAAGGGGAGTCTTGTAGTTTCTCCCCCAGGTGCATAATCAAGTGTTGTTGCTTTTTCCCTGTGAACTTAGGAAAGGTAATTTACTGTTATTTTTACATCATTGAGGAGTGCTAATGTGTGAACATCTTTTATTGTGCTTTTACTACTCATTGGATTATGTGGTATCTTATTAAATATTCTTTCACCAACTTGGGGCTATTCAGACTCTAGGAGGTCAAGTATTGGGCAATTCTTTTTTATATGACTGTAATAAAGAATTATTCATTTCACTTACCTTGCCACATGGCTCTCATAAAAGGTCAGTTTCGGTGGAATATAAAATAGCTAGCAAATGGCAAATCTTATGTCACCAACAACAAAATTATTATGGATGGGCTCCTTTCAATTACCACCTTGCACTCCTTTGCAAAGAAAATACCTTGGAGATTACTTAGAGTCACAGTGTTTCATGATTTATTTTTGTACAAAGAGATTTAAAAAATTGTACAAATTAACATTTTTCAGTTTCAGTCAAGAAAGTATGTATGGAGTAATCAAATTAAGAGTCTAATGAAAACAGCAGGAAACATGGAGTTATACTTTTTTTCTTTTGTTATATTCATTTAGCAAATTAGCTTTGGAATCAATTTCTCAGCCTGGCTTATTGATGTAAAGATAAATAATTTAACATTGTACGAAGTTACATACATAAATGTAAGCTGAATGCTATGATTTATGAGTGGCAATTTATTCTTACCCAGAGCATGCTTGGCAGATTATACAAAGGCTTTCAGTTTAACAAAGCATTGACTATAAATAGAAATATAGTTTATAATGATCCTAATTCTACGTGGTAACTAAGGTTGTATTTTATAACTGGAATTACAATTTTGTATAACTGAAAAATCTATAACGCATTTTAAAATGAATTTTCACCTTTCAAAACTATTAGTTTATAAAACACAACACTCGACAAAAACTATCGTTACTGTTCGGAAACGTTTATTTTCAGAAGTATGTCCTTGAAGTTTTGGGGGGGTGGAGAGAAAAAGTTTTAAAATACTGTATATTTAGAAAGGGTTTGAATTGGTGTTATTTAGAAAAAGAGCTTCTCTTACAATAACTATAATCAGGGAAAATAGAAAGAGGGAATACAAATAAGCTGGAGTTGCCTTTTCCCTCCTTCTACATTTCCTAAAGCTACCTCCATTCAGGGTAACAATTCAGATTTTAACCTAATTAAGCATTCCAGAGAACTAGCTCCTAAGAGATAAGCCTGGAGGTCCCTGGACTAGCGTGGTGCTCATTGCCTGTGGGGCACTGCCGGGGGACCGCTGTCTGGCTCCTGACATGGTAGGTGCCATGCATGCCCAGAAGGAGGCTCTCCTGTGCAGCGCCAGCCTGTAGGTGCACCACCTTCAACTACATTTCAGCCTGGTTACTGTGGAATTGATTTTCACGGCTCATGACAGAAGCTGTTTTCAGCCCATGAAAAGGAAGTGGCTGAGGCTGGTACTCCTAACACAAACAGCAAATTGCTCCATGGCTTTCAGAGCACTGGAGGTCTGTTACCTTAAGGTTCTAATGGCCCTCTAACAGAGTCTCCAGCTGAGCAGCAGATGTACGGGATACTGAACATTGAAAGCACTGTTCTTTTTCTCCCCTCCGTGAGAGAATCATTTTTGACACACATTGTGCTAACACCATATCTTAGCACCTAGTGCTATGTTTCCCTTGAAAAGCTGGAGCATTCCTCCTGAGAGAAATAGAAAGCCTTGCCCATGCATTGCTCTGCCAGCTCAGTGGGCTGTGCGCTCTATATTAAGGAGTGCCCACTAGGAATGTTGACCATGGAGGATGTGCCGGCTCCCCTGTAGTGGCCCTGTTTTATAATATCACCTGGGGTGGGGTGGGAGAGGGGTGATTGAATGGAACTCCGTAATTACTGTAAACTGGCTTGCTTTAAGTCAATTCATTTTAATCCTAAAAATTGCCAGAGTCTTTCTGAGAAGGATGCATTTAACTGTCAAAATGATATCCGGTCTAGGTGTGGTTTACCTTTCTGTGTTTTGTTTGTTTGAGAGTGAGAGTCCAGGATCAGGGGTCATCAAACTATGACCCGCGGGCCACATGTGGCCCGCCAAGAACATTTATCCGGCATGCCAGGTGTTTTTCCCCCTTTTGTTTTTTTTTACTTCAAAATAAGATATGTGCAGTGTGCATAGGAATTTGTTCATAGTGTTTTTTTTTAAATATAGTCCGACCCTCCAGTGGATCTAAGAGACAGTGAACTGGCGCCCTGTTTAAAAAGTTTGAGGGCCCCTGGTCCAGGTCATGAAATGTTCCTACAGGTGGGAGGTGGTGTACACCACTCCTGAAGGCTTTTAAAGTCTGTCATGGACGGCTGCAGACAGTGGCATTGCTGTTTGGTGGCCTTTTGGAAGCTAAACAAAAAATGAGGAACATTTGCCAAATTGGGTGTGTTTCCATTAAAAAAATTAGGGAAATTTAATGTTTTTTGATTTCACTTATGTTCAAGCAGTGCTTCAGATTGAACTTTCCAGTGGTAACCAGTGAGGTAAGGAGAAAAATAAACAAACAAAGACACAAAGCAGCCATGCCAAGACGCCATCTTTCCTCACACCAGGAACTCACCCCTTTTTCCCAGCGTTTGGAAGGATCTGGAGGAAGTACGTGAACTACCAGCATTCCATGTCGGTGAAAATGTGCGCGCATTGCCACTCTGATGCTAAATGCCAGGTCCCCCTGCCTCCTCCTCCCGTCTTCTTCTCTTCACTCATGCAACGGACCTGCTTTCCTTATGAACTCCCTCTTCCTGGGCAACTAGGAGTGACACTTAGTGTGATCCTGCTTACAGGTTAGTCTGGGGAGTTTAGTCTTTTCAGGTGACAATTGCTGGAGATACTTGCAGAAATGAGGTGGTTAAGCAGAGACTGAGTTTGACGTTTGTCTCCCCTAGTGAGCCTTTTCTTGTCTCTACCGCAGCTTTTAAAAAAATCTATAAACCATGATGACAACAGTACCTGTCTCTCTTTATTATTAATGTAGTAAATAAATCAACATTTAGAAAGCTCTTAGAATGTTCTTGATAGCGGCCATAGAGTTGGGCTCCTAAGGTGGTGACCTTATGCCCAGTGAGCATGGACCCTTATGATCTATCGGGTCCACCGGCTGATGCTTGGAAGTAGACCAGCAGCCCTAAAAACACCAGAAGACTCTCTCAACCACCCAGGACACTGGAAATAACATGAATTCAGTTTTTATATAATCACTCTTGGGCTTCCTGGCAGACAACTTACAGAAGCAAAAGGACTCCATTCCTCATTTTCTGCTTACTAATAAGTAGGTTTTCCTGCCTCCTAAATGCTGGTTTTCTTATCCGAGTAGAAGAGAGATAATATTGGCTGCATCATCATATTTTTGCGAGTCCTGAATGACCTGATTCATTTTGAAGATCTGACCGAAAGCAGGCTCAAAGTAAATGCTAGTGCTCCTTTTCCAATTTTGTCCTGACAAGTATTGTAATGAGAAATCTTTCTATTTCTTATTCAAAAGGGGAGAGAATGCCTAGTAGGCTGCAATTCACATTCGAAGACTTAGTCATTTAAAATTTCTTTTTATGATGAGCTTCTAAGAAAGAAGCTCTAATAGGACGTTAAAAGGTGATTTTGAAACGCGGTGAAATGTCAGACAGCAAACCTTTTTTAAAACATTTACTTTCTCTTTTTTTTTTTTCTGGTGTTCTTCTTGGAAATAACTCTGAAAAGGCTCTCTTATACCATTCCCACAGGCTTCTATTGTGCTTACTGTCAGCCAACTCACCTACCTGATACATTGCTTTGATGGGCTCACCTTGCTTCAACTGGGGGCTCTCACATTTCAGATTCTATCAGAGTCACTTGGAGGGTTTGTCAAATCTTGACCTTTCTGATTCAGTAGTTCTAGGATAGGTCTTAAGAATTTGCAAGTTCCTACACAATGTTTATATGAACCCGGGTGGCACAGTGGGTTATGCACTGGCCTGTTAACCACAAGGTCCGTTGTTGGAAAACCCCAGCTGCTCTGTGGGAGGAAGATGAGGGGGGAAGTTTGGGGGGGGGAGGGAAAAAAAAGAGGAGCTGATACCAATGGTTCAAATAGAACGTAAATGTTTAGAAAAGGATGATGGCAACACATGCACTCATATGGTTGACAATTGATGTATGGGATGTTGTAAGAGCTGTAAGAGCCCCCAGTAAAATGATTAAAAACAAAGAAGAGAAAACAAAACAAAAACAAATCAGAGTCTCAGATTCAGAAACCCACAAGGGCGGTTCTACCCTGTCCTGTAGGGCAGCTGTGGGTTGGAATTGATTCACTGGTCTTGAGTTTGTGTGTTTGTTTGTTTTGGGCATCAGCTGGTTGTGCTGCCCCATTAAGCATAGGCATTGGGCTACTAACGGCATGTTTGCACTTCACACCTACTAGTGGCTCTTATGGAGCAGTTGAGACTCTGCACTGGGACAGATGTACAGCCTTGGAAACCTATATCCATAGCATCACTATGAGGTGGAATTGATGAGAGGAGGTATCTAAGGACACTTGAGTGCACATTTCTATTTCTTAAGCATAGTAGGCATTCCATAAATGATTGAACGATGCTTGATTGGACATGTGAACCGTTTGTTTTTAATTGGGCCTTCTAGCTAATGCTCAATATGTTGAAATCACATGATGTCATGTAGCGACACCCTTGTTGGTTCTTTGAAAGATAGCAGTTGATAAGCTCTATTAGCTTCAGCTAGTGGAAACCATTCTCTCAGAGTGCAGACCACCAGCTTTTAGTGTGTGAAACATGCTACTGGTTGCTTTCACTTTAATTTAAAGCATAGTGCTTTTCTCAATGAACTGCTTACTATATAGATATATGCCTATAAAATGTTCTTTTTAACATGCATATTTAACTACCACTGTCAGCAATTTTCAAATACCTGCAAAGATTAGAGAAGGTAAATATAAAGCGTTCTTTTAATTACAGTGATCAAGAGGAAAGTTAGTGTAAAAAGTCAGGCTGAAGGATGAAGCAATCACACTGTAATAATCTATTTATGATGGAGGCTCAGAATAATAAGTTGTCCAGTTAGAATGCACATATAAACTTCTTGCCAGTCTCTGAATTTCATTTTTTAATTTTATTATTAAATACTCTTACTGGGGGCTCTGACATCTCTTATCTATCACAAGGCATACATTCATCCAGTGTGTCAAGCGCATTTGCGCATATGCTGTCACGAGCATTTTCAAAGTATTCTCTTCCCACTTGAGCCCCCGATATCAGCTTCCTATTTCTTTCCCCTCCCTCCCCTGCATGCCCTCCCTCTTAAAACCTTGATAAGTTATAGATTATTATTTTCATACCTTACATCGTCCGCCATCACCCCTCACCCACTTTCCCTTTGTTCGTCCCCCTAGGAGGCGGTTATAGGTTGATGCTGTGATTGAGTTCCCCTTTCTTCCACCACCCTCCCCTAATCCTCCTGGTATCTCTATTCTCATTGTTGGCCCTGAGGGGTTTATCTATCCTGGATATTCCCTGTGTTATGGGCTCTTATCTGTAGCTGTGTGCATGCTCTGGTCTAATCCTATTTGTAAAGTAGAATTGAGGTCATAATAGTGGGGTGTAGGAAGCACCTAAGAAGTAGAGGAAAGTTGTGTGTTTCATGGGTGCTAATCTGCACCCTGACTGGCTCATCTCTTCCCTCTGACCCCTCTGTGAGAGGGTGTCCAGTTGTCTACAGATGGGCATTGGGTCTCCATTCCATACACCACCCCCCTTCACTTTGGTTTTGTTCTGGGTCTTTGATGCCTGATACCTGATCCCATCGACATCTCATGATCACACAAGCTGGTATGCTTCTTACATGTGGGCTTTATTGCTTCTGAACTACATGGCTGTTTGTTTATGTTCAAGCCTTTCAGAACATAGGCTGTATCTTTTGATAGCCGGGTACCATCAGCTTTCTTCACATTTTCTTATGCACTCATTTTGTCTTCAGTGACTGTGTCCAGAAGGTGAGCATCATAGAATGCTGAAATATTCGAAGAAAGTGTTCTTGTGCTGAGGGACTATTTGAGTCGAGGCCTAATGTCCATCTGCCACCTTAATTCTTAGCATATAGATATGAGTACACAGTTATATTTCTCTCTCTCTCTCTCTCTCTCTCTCTCTCTCTCTCTCTATATATATATATATATATATATATATACACATCTTTGCCTCCTGGGTCTTTCCTCTCTTTCCTTTTACTTTCATCTTGTCCCACCTTCATGTTTGGCCTTCATTTTTGCCCTTGATTTAAGCTTTACTAGGCATCCTACACCCTTCGGCCATTGATTTTAGTTCACTTGTTGTTCCCTTGTCCCTAGGTTGGTTCCCTCCTGCTTCCTTTCTCTCGCTTCCCCTTCTCCCATATCCCCCCAGAACCATTGGTCCCGTTCTTTTTATCTCTAGCGTATTTATCCTGCCTATCGTATCTAGCTAGACATCTGAATTTCATTTTAAGCTGCTACCTACTTAGGTGTTCTTACACAGATAGTTTAGGTCGGTGAAAATTATTTTTCATTGCTTGACTGAAATAATAGCACCCATTTTGCCTGGCCTTGGAGTTCATTTTTAAAAATATCATTCTATTGGGAGCTCATACAACTCTTATGACAATCTATCCATCCATCCATTGTGTCAAGCACATTTGTACATTTGTTTAACCATTGTTCTCAAAACATTTTTCTTTCTACTTGAACCCTTGGTATCAACTCCTCATCTTTTCTGCTCCCTTCCCGTCCCTTCCTCACAAACCCTAGATAATTAATAATAATAATAAATTATTATTATTTTATAATGTCTTACACTGTCTGATGCCTCCCTTCACCCATTTTTCTGTTGTCCATCCCCCAGGGAGGGGTTATATGTAAATCATTGTGATCAGTTCCCTTTTCTACCCCACTTCCCCTTCCCCTCCTGGTATCTCTACTCTCATCATTGGTCCTGAGAGGTTTATCAGTCCTGGATACCCTGTGTTTCCAGCTCTGATCTGTACCAGTGTACATGTTCTGGTCTAGTCAGATTTGTAAGGTAGAATTGGGATCATGATGGTGAGGGGGTGGAGGGGGAGGAAGCATTAAAGAACTAGAGGAAGGTTGTATGTTTCATCAGTGCCATACTGCACCCTGACTGGCTTGTCTCCTCCCCAGGACCCTTCTGTCAAGGGTTGTCCAGTTGCCTACAAATGGGCTTTGGGTCTCCTCTCTGCACTCCCCCTCATTCACAATGATGTGATTTTTGTTTTTTGATGCCTGATACCTAATCCTGTCGACACTTCTTGATCAGACAGGTGTGCTTCTTCCATGTGGGCTTTGTTGCTTTTCAGCTAGATGGCCGCTTGCTTATCTTCAAGCCTTTAAGACTCAAGATGCTCTATCTTTTGATAGCCGGGCACCAGCAACTTTCTTCACATTTGCTTATGCACCTGCTTTGTCTTCGGCGATTGTGTTGGGAATGTGAGCATCATGGAATGCCAATTTAATAGAACAAAGTGTTCTCGCATTGAGGGAGTACTTAAGTCCAGGCCCAATGTCCATCTTCTTCCTTAATACTAAACCTATAAATACATGTACATAGATCTATTTCCCCATTGTCATATATAAATATGTTTATGCATGTACATGCCAGTACTTAGACATCTATAAATGCCCTTTGCCTCCTAGTTCCTTCCTCTATTTCCATTTACTTTCCTCTTGTCCAAACTATCATGGTCAACCTTCATTTGGGTTTAAGTAATTCCTCTTGGTTACATTGTCCTTGATCAAGTCCTACCAGGTCCCCTACATCTTCCTCACATCAATTTTGGATCACTTTTTCTTCCCTCTTCCCTGGGTTGTGAACACTCAGTTCTTTTCCCCTACTTCTCCCTCTCCTATGTTCCCCCAGCACCATCAGTCCCGTTGTTTTATTTGCCAGATTGTGTATCTTGCCTATCCTATCTAGATAGACCTGCAGAGATAATAATATGCACAAAAAACAAGGCAGAGAAAAACAGAGCAACAAAACAAAACTTCAACAACAACAACAAAACCAATGACCAAAAAAAGAGAAAAGCCTGTAAGTAGTTCGAGGTGTTTTTGTTGACCTTTAGGAGTATTTTCAGGTCTAGTCTGATGGGGTGCCACACCATGGCTCCAAAATCTATTTTTGGTACTCCCTGAGGACTTTGTTGCTCTGTTCTCCTTGCTGTTCTGTTGCACACCCTTAGTGTGGTAGGGTCTGATCAGGTGCAGTTCCCATACTGTGTCTCCAGTGTTGTGCCCCGTGGCCCTATGGGTCAGTGAGGGACATTATGTCTCGTACTGGGGCTGGCCCTATGATCCTCTCTGTGCTTTGGCTGCTCTGAGCGGGAATAGCATCCTCAGGGCTTGGTGGGCCAGGATGTGTTCTGCTCTTGGCCTTGGAGTTCATTGAGAGTAGTGTAGATGCCATCCAATGTATACTCATAGATGATGAGTAATTTCGGTGTGATGTGAGGAGGGAGAAGGGCCCCGTCACGACCTGGGTGAGGCCAGATGACGTGGGGAATGTCCTCCATCAGAATAATTTGTTTCTCACTTAGTTGTTTTTTTTTCTAAGTATGAATTGTTCTTTTATACTCCAGGGGCATTACTGGTTAAGTTAAGCAAGAGAAGCTAAATTCCTGTTAACTAGACAATCAGTCCACAGGTGGTACAAATGGTTACCTTGAACAGCAGACTCCAGTTCACTCACAGGAATGTCAGAAGAAAGGGTTGGCCATCTACGGCAAATAAATCATCCACTGCAAACCCATGCGAGGACAGTTTTATTTTGACATACAAGGGGGTTCCCAGGAATCAGAATCACTCCATGGCAACTAGTAGGTAGGTGAGCAGAAGAATATGCCCAATCAGTCCATTAAGGAAGATGTAGCTCTGGGCTTGCAGTCAGTGCTGTGTCATTTTATCTATTCTCAAGTAAGCAGACAATATATTGATCCTTAGGAAATTGAAGGAGCCTGCTGGGATAGTGGGTTATGCCTTGGGTTGCTAGCCCTAAGGTAGGCAGTTCAAAGCCACCAGTCGCCCCTCAGAGGAAATAGCTCTACTCCTGTAAAGATGAACAGTTTTGGAAACCCACAGGGGCAGCTCTATTCTGCCCTATAGAGTCACAAAGAATTGGAATCGGTGAGTTTTATCTGAAAAATTTAATCTGGATTTAATATGAATTTAAATTGCTAACCTCGATTTAAGATCGTTAACCTGAGTGCTTTTATTATTAATAAAATTCCTAGAGAAATAAGTAGGAAAACAACATTTATCACAGGCGATAACATGTTAATGATGTGGTTTAAACTGATGATAAATTTGTAAGCTTATTTCCTAGTCTCAACACCCCTTCAGTGACAATTAGCATATGATTTACTGCATGTTTTCAAAGTTACCATAGACAATTTCCTAAAATGTATATTATATGTGAAAATAAATGCATTTGGATAATTATAGATGACAGTAGTGGTGTGGTTCTTTTTGTCACTGGTGGCTGCAGAGAAAAATTTCTTAGGTCACAAAAAACAAAAACAAGACGCTAATGCTGACTCATATTGAGCCCCCGTCGGTTTCCAAGACCAGTTATTTACAGGAGTAGCAAGCCCAGTCTTTCTCCTGTGAGGCTGCTGGTAGTTTCGAACAGCCCACCCTTTGGATCACAGCCCCATGCGTCAACCACGACAAGCCAGTGCTCACTTCAGCTGGAGGAATGGTGAAAACTGGTGGGCCTTTCTTATGCCCTGGTGATCTGTTTTGGTTTATTTTGTAATTCGTGTTTATGTTGCCCATCAAGTTTAAAACTGTGAGCATTTTAACTCTTGCGCTGTTGCACCATTTTTGCCCATGATGTTTTGGGCAAGTTTTGGAGTATGCGTCCTCAAACCAAAGCCCGCAGGCCACATGCAGCCCGCCGAGGACATTTATCTGGCTCACTGGATGTTTTTGACCAATTTGCTTTTTTTTACTTCAAAATAAGATACGTGCATTGTGCATAGGAAATTGTTCATAGTTTTTTTTTTTTTAACTGCAGTCCGGCCCTCCAACGGGTCTGAGGGACAGTGAACTGGCCCCTGTTTAAAAAGTTTGAGGACCCTTGTTGGTTGGTCATGCTTTTTAAACCAACCAACAACCAACCTGCATGGAGGAAAGTGGAAAAATGTATCCTTTTAAATCAAAGCCTTCATTCTCATTTACAAACAAAATGTTCTCTCTTAAAAGGAACAGCTGCAAACATGAAAAGAACCAGAAATGGCAGGAAGGCCAAATTCACTAATTTAAGCTATAAAATATGTTTTGGCGACTCAATGTAGATTTAGCTGTTTTTGAGCAGAAAGTCAACATATGAGTTTTGAATAGAAAGTGTTAAGAGCATGGCACAAGGGAGCCTTCTCTGTGGTGCTGGTGAGCAGCCAGGGGGTGTCCATTCGGCTGCCATGGGAGCAGGCTCCCCCTGACGGGCTCTTGCTGGTAGTGGACAGCGCCCATTGCAGGGCTCGCCGGGTCAATGCCTCAAGAAGCCCCATCCGTTCGGGTGATAGTTGTTGGAGATGTACGGAAATCCCAGAAATCTTTATCAAATGAAAACCATTGCTGCCCCAGATATTGTTTTCCTCAATTCTCATCTGTACAAATTAAGATTTCTTCTTAAAATCAAGGTTGGCAGGAAGCATGCTTCCTTCCCCACCCACCCCAACTACCATGATCCGAATTCTACCTTGCAAGTCTGGATAGAGCAGAGGTTGTACACTGGTGCAGATAGGAGCTGGAGGCACAAGGAATCCAGGGTAGATGATACCTTCAGAACCAGGGCGTGAGGGACAATACTGGGAGAGTAGAGGGTGAGTGGTTTGGAAAGGGGGGACTGATTACAAGGATCTACATGTGACCTCCTCCCTGGGGGACGGACAACAGAGAAGTGGGTGAAGGGAGACGCCGGACAGGGCAAGATGTGACAAAATAATAATCTATAAATTATCAAGGGCTCATGAGGAAGGGGGAGTGAGGAGGGAGGGAAAAAAAAGAGGACCTGATGCAAAGGGCTTAAGTGGAGAGCAAATGCTTTGAAAATGATTAGGGCAAAGGATGTACAGATGTGCTTTATACAATTGATGTATGTATATGTATGCATTGTGATAAGAGCTGTATGAGCCCCTAATAAAATGTTTTTTTTTTTTTTAAAAAGAAAGAAACTGTAAACCAAAAAAAAAAAAAATCAAGGTTGGAGGTTTTATTCCCTCTGCCTATGGAATCAAATCCCAGATGTTCTGCTCTTTGACGGGGATCAATCCTCAGGGTCCACTGGAAACTTCTCTAATGGAATTGTGGCATTGAAGGTGGTGTGCTTCTTTCCTAAGTGCTATTCCTGACCACTGAATGAAAGGGTTAAGATATCACTTTCTGTCAGAAACATTGGCAGGAACATGCCAATGTCCCAAGAACATGGGAATGTCCCAGGAACATGTTGTTTGGGTCAGGGGCACATAGGAAAATAGAAGCCTGTATTTCTCACTCATTCACCACCACAGAGTCGATTCCAACTCACAGGGATGTCGCTGGACAGAGCGGAACTCTCCGTGTGGGCTCCTGACACTGTGTCTTTACAGGACTAGGAAGCCTCGTCTCGCTCCTGATAAACCCATGTCCATAATCTACAGATATATTTGTGGAGGCTGGCTAATGCATTAATTTTCTTTACTTCACCACTTGCTACAATAAATAACTGATTTAAAAATATTTTGCCAAAATCTATTCTATGAAGCTTGATTTGCTAAAATATACCTTTTGACTGTGATTGATTGATAAATTGAAGGAAGTTAGTCCATTTCATCTAGAAAAAGCAAGACAGATGATGTTGCTATGATGTGAAGGTTCTTTCTTCTTTTTTAAAATCATTTAATTGGGGTCTCGTACAATTCTTATCACAATCCATACATACATCCATTGTGTCAAGAACATATGTACATTTGTTGCCATCATCATTCTCAAAACATTTGCCTTCTACTTGAGCCCTTAATATCTGCTGCTCATTTTCCCCCTCCTACCCACTCCCCCCTACCTCATGAACCCTTCATAATTCATAAATTATTATTATTTTGTCATATGTTACACTGTCCAACATCTCCCCCCGCCTTCTTCTCTACTGTCCATCCCCCAGGGAGGAAGCTATATGTAGATTCTTGTAATTGGCTCCCCCTTCCTACTCCACATTCCCTCCACCCTCCAGGCACTGCCACTCTCACCACTCGTCCTGGAGGAGTCATCTGTCCTGGATTCCCTGTGTTTCCAGTTGCTATCTGTACCAGTGTACATCCTCTGGTCTAGCCAGATTTGTAAGGTAGACTTGGGATCATGATAGTGGGGGGAGGAAGCATTTAAGAACTAGAGGAAAGTTATATGTTTCATCATTGCTACCCTGCACCCTGACTGGCTCATCTCCTCCCCATGTGAAGGTGCTTTCTAATGGGCAAGAACACTCATCAAATTATTCTTTTTCTAAGAAGTAATGCATTTAGATGGTGTAATTCTTCACCTCTCTCACCTCCTGAAATATTTTATCTAAGTACGACTCGACCCTCAAATCACAGTTTTAAATGTACTACAGATCTAAAATGAAATATCTGGTACATTTCATTATTAACCCATCCACCTAGAATCTCTCGGACAGCAGGACCAAGTCTGATTTTTGTTTGTGCAGCACCTGGTGCAGCCAAGAATCAATACACATATCTTGAACTTGCCAAATGATGACATTGTCCTGCGTCATCACTCAGTGTCCAGAAGGACCCAAACACAGCAAAACAAAACAAAAAACCCTCTGTGCATATTGTCAAGACTTTATGTATGGTCTTAGTCGCAAAAATTATTCTACATACCTTTGGGCATATTCTAACTTCCAGTCAGTATTTTGTTGGATTTCAACTCTACAGTGTTTAATATAGCCTGCCAATGAGGTCTGAGCCCCTGGCCTGAGAATCTTATTCTAAGAAGGATTAAGAATACACAGCAAAAGGGGTCATGTAATTTATTTTCTTTTTAGACAGAGGTTGAAGTGTTGCTATACTATGTAAATTTAGTAATTTATATCATAAAATGTATAATTAGGAGAGGCCCAGCTAAATAATATACATTATTTTTCCCATACTAATTTTTAGTGAGAGAGAGAGAGAGAGAGAGAGAGAGAGAGAGAGAGAGAGAGAGAGAGAGAGCAGCTTCCTTGCATTTTACCTAAAACTTTGTTTCTGAGAAATCCTGGGAGTGGAGGGGGGGGGGGGAATCAGTGTTATAAAACCAGTCCTTTTACAGTAAATGGAATGTTCTTATTCTACGAATCTTTCAAAAGATAAAGTAGATGGATGGTTCTCTTTTCTTTTGCAATAGCAGGAGTATCAAAGACTTGACCTTTCTTTGTAGTTGAAGGTTGCCCTTTAGTGAAATGAAACTGAATCATGGTAAATCATGAAAATATAGTGGGATTGTTAAAAGTGGGTTCATATTCCAACCTAAGTGTACATCATATAATAATTTGTAACAACTCTCGACTCTTTCTAGGCCCCACATACTACTTTATATTCTTGTTGCATCTCATGTAGAAACCTTGGTGATACAGTAGTTTAAGCTTTGGACAGCCAACAGAAAGGCCAGCAGTTCAGATCTACCAGCTACTCCATCCAAGAAACATGAGACAGTCTGCTTCCATAGAGATTTACTGCATTGCCCCATGGAACAGTTGTACTCTATGGAATCAACTTCTCAGCAGTGGGTTTGCATCTCCTCTAGTTCCCACGACATCCTTTGGCTGTAAGTATTCTCATTCACATTTTATAGAGATGCGACTGAGACTAGTACACAGGTGAGCAAATAAATAATCTAGGGAGCTATCAAATCCTACCTTCTTTAGTACTAGGGGAGCCCTGGTGGTGTAGTGGTTATGCATTGGACTGAGATCTGCAAAGCCAGCAGTTTGAAACCATGAGTCGTTCCATGGGAGAAAGAAAGATGCTTTCCATTCCCATAAAGAGTTAGTCTCAGAAACTCAAGGGGGCAGTCCTACCCTGTCCTGTAGGATTGGTATGAGCCAACATGGACTCAATGGCCATGAGCTTGATTTGAGTTTGCATATGAATATTTGAATCTTGGTGTGATACAAATAGTAAATGCTCAGCAGCTAACCCAAAGGATGGATAATTGAATTCACCTCGAGGTAACTGAGAACACTGCCATTGAAAACCCTATTGAACACAGTTCCACTCTGACATCCATGGGTTGCCATACGTCCAAGTCAACTTGAAGACCACTGCTACTGCTTTGTGAATAAGATGGCTTTCTTTTTCAACTTTGAAAGAGAACTTTTCTATGATTAAAACAAATCACTCCAAGTGTGGGCTTTGAATTTTGAATGCAATTCGTTCCAAATATTATCAAGCATTTAGCTTTCCATTGTTAGGGAAGTTAAGAAGTATCCAGAGTGATTGTATAACTGTGACATCTTTATAATCTTCCCATAAGAGCCAGTGTTAACTTGTTCCGAGTATAGACCTGTGAGTCAGCCTGTATTAAACTATGTAGTGTTATATTTTTGTTTCATAGCTGCTAACCCTTTGACTCTCCCTTCTCATTTGGAATCTAGGAGTCAGAACTTCCCTATCACTCTAGGCACTAAAAATGCCAGATTCCTGCTTTCCCAGCTCCTTTGACAGCTGGTGTCAATGTGGGTTACATGTTGAGCTGCCAACCACAAAAAAAGGTGATTTAACCCCTCAGCCTCTTTTCGAGAGAAAGATAATGTTTTCTGCTCCCATAAGTATCTACAGTCTTGGGGATGGAAACCTTAGATGAGAGCACTATAAGTTGGAATTGCCTTGAGGGCAGTGGGTTTGCTTTTTGGGTTTTCACACCCCAAGGTGTTACGTTGGCCACTGAGAGGATTTTGTCTTGCATCTGGAGCTTGTGACACCAGGAAGCAGGTACGACAGAGAATTCATTCTGGGGGCAGTAGTGTTCCATCACTCCTGGGGATGCTCGCTGGAGGATGGTGGTGATGAGACCGTCCATGCTGTGAAGGGCTGGCTGGCTTTGGTCAGACCTTTCCGTGGAGGTATTTGTGGTTCAGTATTGTCTACAGGCCTGACTGATTCCTCTCGTTACTACTTGTCTTCTAAGCCTGGCTCTTCATGCTAAATGTTCTGCCAACAAATCCATTTCTACTTAAATCAGCCACAGTTAGTTTCCATTGCATTTATCTAAGCCCCAGTTCGAGAGAGGGCTGTAGTGGACATTTTGCCTAAAATTATTTCCATGGTAACTTCGGTAACTAGAGGAGAATTGTATGTAAGTGGTGACATCAAATGAGTAAAAAGATGTCTTGTAGAGGTGGAATGTTCACTTTGAATACTGCTTTAAGAATGGATTGTATTTTCTATCAAATGTCTGTCAAATGTTATTTCTCATTTTATATCTTATGTTCATAATTAATGCTTATTATTATGTTCATAATTAATGCTTATGAAAAATTGATCTGGACTGGGTCTCAATTGATTCTGTGCCAGACGGATCCTACGGAGCTGTATTTTCTGGGGTCAGGGCAGCTCTCTGGAGCTGAAGCGAGTGCCCCATCAAGGGTCTGTATACTTGATGACTGAGTCTTAGAAAATGAGCTGCTTGAGCTAAAGATCTGAGCAGAAATAAGACAGGGACGCAAGTCCAGGTGCATGTGTCATTGAATACTTCCTAGAAGTGGCTCCAGATACGCAGGGACCAATAGTTATATCTTTATACGCGACTGCAAGCTCTTAAGACCACATGCATTCTTCACTGAAGCAGTTTGTAGAACACAGTTCTCTAAACGATTTTGCCAATGAATCCTGATATCCCATGAGACTATAATCTTACTCTTTCAAACTCAGAAAAACTAATCCTTCAAGTTGTTTGACTGTATCTAAGACGTTTTCATAAGTCTATCCCCTATGTGCGCTGTTATATATGAGTATATGAGCATATACTCGCATATGTGCCTGTATTTGCTGGGTGCTTGCGGTTGCTGGAGAGCTTCTTTGGTAATATTTATGAAAGCAAAAACTTTTCGTGGAGTGGATTCTAAGGGCAACCCTATGTGTTACAAAATAGAACTGCTCTATGTGCATTCCTTGTTTTAATTGGTAAGGAAGCCGATCACTAGACCCCTTTTCCATGGTGCCAGTTGAACAGGGTCTAGCAAGACGTACTGATTGACTTCAATTAAAAAAAGGAAGAATGGTGTCATACTCTACCTTCTCATTAGCACAATCATTTGATCATGTTAGTAACAATTAAGGAGCACTGAGGAACTACTGGGTAAGTATTGGACAGCTAACCACAAGGTCAGAGGTTCAAATCCAGCAGCCAGCAGGAGATAGCTGAGGTTGAGATAGTTGGGTAAAGATTAGATTTCTTACCAAACGGTTTCTTAGGATAGGCTTGAGTGTCCATTTTGTTCTGACAATGAGCTCTCTCTCTCTCTCTCTCTCTCTCTCTCTCTCTTTCTCTCTTTGCACTAGTGTATTTTTTCTGTACAGTTTATTTGAAGTTATTTGGTTTGAATGCAGTATGAATATTGCATTTAGCTTTCTAAAGCATAAGGAGACTCCCGTTTATAAGTGCCACCTCTGGATAAATCAGTTTTTTAATTTCATTTAAAAAAGAAAGAAGAGAAAAAGGAAATAACCTCCCCATTCCTAGGGAAATTGAATATAAATCTACCATTCCAAAATTCTCAGTGAAACGTGCTTGCTGTTTGAAGATTTCAAGCTCCTCCCAGGCTAGCTTTATCTGGTTTCATTTGTCTCCCATGTGCTTTGCCCAGGGTTGGACAAACGAATAAGCTTCTTAACTGGTGGATTCAGTTAACTATGGGTTCACTCTTGTGGTGTCAACTAGGGACTTAGAGAGAAAGTAACAACAACCACAACAATGTTGAAGATGAGCCAGCATTGAACAGAAAAAGCAGATTAAAGAAGGGGACTAACTTCCTGGCATCGTTCACTTTCACCATCTCTATTTCTTACATTAAAGTAGGTCCTAAAATAAAAAATAAAATAAAATATGTCCTTACTAATGATAATGCTTATCTTTGAGTCCTAAGGCATCATTCATTCTGATGGGATGAATGATGAACACTCTTGGGTGCGAAAGGAGACATTGAGCATTTGAGCTCACCCAGAAGTACCTCAGAAGGCAACAGGGTATCAGCTTCCAAAAGCAGCTCTGGGAATCCACTCTGACACACATGGGGTTGCCGTGAGTCAGAACTCATTTGACAGCAACTCTGTTTGTTGTTTATTTATTTTTTGCAGTTGATCAGGTATCTTGGTCTTCCAACTTCAGGTGGCACCAGCCTGTCATAGGGCTGTCTATCTTAGGTTGGAAAGTTGGAGTTTTGGGGATTCCCCTCAGGGATCCTGCATCCTTATAGAAGAAAGTTCTCTAAGTAAAAAGAATATTTCTGATGTGTGTCATAGTCATTTAATGGCTGATTTTTGTCCTAGAGAATCTGATGTGTCATAGAGGATCTGATGTGTGTCGTCACAGTCAATTAATGGCTGATTTTTCTGAAGCAAGTCACCAGGCTTTTCTTATGAGGTACTTTTTGGGTAGACTTGAACTGGCGATATTTCAGCTAATCATTTACAACATCTGAAATATCCCATATAGCCCTGTTTTATACAATTTGAGTATGGATAGAGAAACCCCGTGGTTTAAGGCATGGAAATTGATTAGCATTCAACGTTTGTAGTGTTAATTTCTCTCACCATTGAAATAAGGAAGAATGATGGTCATTCAGTCAAGTAGAGGCAATATGTAAATAACTTGATCAGAATTTAGGATGGAATGTCAGTGAGGGCTCTGCTGGTAAATATCATTTATGGAAGGTAGAAGTAATTGGGAATTATATATAGCCCCGTGTCTTTGCTATTCTCCAAGTAGTAGAATGTGATTTATTATTCTGTACTCCGCCATATATTCCTCAGGAGGCACAATGAAGTGATGACTCAGACGTTCTGCATAAAAATGAAATAAGAGACATGTTTCCTGGACAAGTAAGACATAATGGATGCTTATTTGACTTAATGATCTATAAAGACAATAACTTCTAACATCCAAATTAAGTTGGAGAAATGGTAGTTTTCTAGTAATGAAAGCCAGCTGTGCTTGTTCCTTTAATAGCCCTATCACAGTGTTAAAATGTTAGAACGTGGGGATGAAAAGATGAATTTTTTTTTAGGGTTCTAAGGAAATCAACTTTATCACAACTTATTTTATCTGGAGTCTAAGAATAGCAATTCCAGGACAGCGATTTGTCTCTTGAATGGAAGTTAAGACTGGAATAGTGATGAACCAGATGACCCAAGGCTGGGTTCTTACAAGCAATGGTATTAGGGATCGTGCATTTTGAGTTTCCAAGAGACCTGCCAACAGAAGTGTCCTACTATCAATTTCACTTTTTCATAAGTGGCTCATGCCAGTCTAGCTCTTTTATTATTTTTCTATGCGTTTTTGAAATATTTCTTGCATGTTTAAATAAGATTGCAACTCAACATTTATTTCCTAAGCTAAAAACTCTCAATTCCTATAGCCTTACCTTTGCGATTTATTTCTAAATGACATGGTGCAAATGAAAGCATTTTGCAAATTATAAAAAATTACATGAATGTGAACTGCTATTTTTTAGGACTAAATTTTTACAATATATAATTTCAGAATTTTGGAAATGAAGCCGTTTGTATGGTCATTGGAATTATAATGCCATACAACATTATCTTCTGTTGCTTTTTTCTTTTGAAAGATGCATATGAGCTCTTTCCTGCTGCTCCTCTGCCTTCCGGTTCTCCCCTCCCCTCCCATCCCCTCCCCTCCCCTCCCCTCTCCTCTCATCCTCTCCCTCCTGTAAATCCTGAAACTTCTTTCCTTTATAAAAACTCACTTTGATAACAACAACAAAAAAAAGAAAGATGGATACAATTGGGTCAAATTAAGAGTTTATTAATAATGCAGCTGAATTTTCACCAGCTTGTAGATTTTCCAAATATGGGACAGGTATTTAGGGAATTAGTGACCATATTAGATTATTAGGTATGAGTGGGTACCTCAAAAAACCTGACAAAAAGCTATGCTGTGTGGAGCTTTCATAGGATGCGTTTCCCCCCACTAACGGAGCATCCAGCAACTTGTCCTGATTAGTGCACCCGGTGGTGTTGCCTGGGAAGATTCACTCTGGGCACAGTGAAGTTTTTCGTTACAGCAGTTTCACTCAAAGTTTGTTTTTTTGTGATGGCCGATTTAAGAGAACAGCATGTGGCTGTGAAATTTTGTTTCCTGCTTGGGAAAAATTACACAGAAACTGTTGTGATGTTGAACACAGCTTACAAGGACAGTGCTATGGGGAAAAACTCAGGTGTATGAATGGTTTTCTCATTTCAAAAATGGTGATATGTCAATTGATGACAAACCCGCTCTGGATGTCTGAACTTCCTGAATGTACAAAAAAATGTGCACACCAGCCTGTGTAATCAGGATCAGGTATCAGGTATAAAAAGATCCAAAACAAACAACTATGTTGATGTGAAAAATGGGGTTTGGAGTGGAGACCCAAAGCCCATCTGTAGACAGTTGGACATCCATCCCCCCATAGAAGGGTTATAAGGAAGGGATGATTCATGATTCAACCAAGGTGCAGTCTAGCAGCAATTCCTCTAGTTCCTGAATGCCCCCCCCCCGCTCCCATGATCCAGTTCTACTTTACAAATCTGGGTAGACCAGAGAATGTACATTGGTACAGATAAGAGCTCTCAACACATGCAATTCAGGACAGACAAATCCATCAGGAACAGTAGTGGGAGTAGCGAAGTCATGAGGGTAATAGGATGGTAGGGGAGGGGGAATGTGGAGAAAGGGGGAACCTATTACAATGTTGGATCTATAGCCCCCCCCCCCCACTGAAGGGGATGAATAACAAATGCGGGTGAAGAGAGACAACGGACAGTGTAAGATATGAAATAATAGCAATATATAACTGATCATGGATTCATGAGGGTAGAAGGGACAAAAAAGAGGAGCTTATACCAAGGGCTCAAGTAGAAACTGTTTTGGAAATGATGATGGAAACATATGTACAAATATGCTTGATACAATTGATGTATGGAATATCATAAGAGCTGTAAGAGCCCCCAATAAAATATTTTTTTAAAAGTGCACTTTGTGGTCGAAGTCCGATGACAGACCATTGAAGAGATGGAGAAGTTATCTGGAGTATCTTGGAACTCTGTTCAGCGATTTGCAATGGGAGATTGGGAATGAGAAGGGCTGTTGTCAGATTTGTGCCTCAGGATCTGACTGGCCAGGATAAAGAACTTCGACTGGAAACATGCATGCTTTGAAAGAACGGCTCCAAAGCAACCCAACCTTTTTTTACAAGGTCATTACTAGTGACGAGGCATGGTGCTATTCTGACGACCCCTTGAAATAAAAAAAAAAAAAGCAAGACCTCAGTCAGGCTGATGGTGGAAGACACCATCACCACCTTGCCACCCCACCCCCCACCCCAAAGTTATTCAAGTGAAAGCAGCAAAGAGCAAGACGTTGCTTTTTTTTTTTTTAATGTGAGAGGGACAGTGCATTTGCAGTTCGTTCCACTAGGTCAGACTGTTCACCAATATCTCTATTTAGAGGTTCTGCAAAGATTGCATAACTGCAGCAAAAAGGTCTGATTGTGGCAGACAGGGGACTGGTCACAGGGACTGGATGCCACCATGACAGTGCACCTGCTCAGTGTGCCAGTTTGGGGCAAAAGTCAGCATGCCTCTCTTGCCCCACGCACCTTACTCACAGGAACTCCATGCGACTTCTTTTTGTTTCTGCAAATGAAGAGGGACATGGAAGTGCAGTGGTTTGACGACATAGAAGAGGTGAAGAAAACAACCACGAGGGAGATGCTGTCAGTCATTCAAACAGACGACTTTGAAAAATGTTTGCGAGAATGGAATTGCAGATTTGGAGAATATATTAAGTGTAGTGAAGAGTACTTTGAGGGTGATAAGGTTGTTCTGTAAAAAAAATTAAATACATTGCTTTGCAGGAGAAACAATTCTGTTTTTTTAGGGGGCGGTACCCCCCATAATAGCTCACTCTGTAGAGATTATATTGTGAGCAATTTTTGTACTTGTTGATAAGACTGAAATACTGTTTTATCTTTAGTCACTCATTTTCAGTAACCTTAGTAACTAGCCCCTTAATTTAGATTGTATCCAATACAACCTAAGAATAATTAATTTATATGTGCAAAGTTTTCTCCAGATTCATTTTTAGCGTTCTATGTATCAAAAAAGTTTTTGAAGCAGCTTATGTGCATTTCTGTAGGGTAAAAGAATTATGAGAAGATTTTTGATGTCATATAATTCATAGAATGTAGACTTTCTGAAGCCACTTACTGAAGATTGATATTGTCTATACATTTTCTTATGCATTGATCTATAGCTAAAATTTCCCCAGTTAATGGGGACAGCCTACACAGTAAAAGTATAAAGACTAGTTTTGAATAGTATTCATTTAGGATATTAAAATCTTAATTTTAGAGTCCTTAGTCAGGTAGTAAATATTTTCATTTACTTGAAAAATGCTAGGCACTATTTCAGACTTGGGGGCTAGAACCTTGAACCACCAGCAGAGTTCCTTCCTGCTTAGATAGAAATTCCTTCAAGATGAGGTTTATAGTCTTTCTGTCTACTGAAATAATGTTTCTAACTGAAAGAGAGAATGGTGAAATGCCTCATCTAAGCATTTTGATTATCTTCATGTAACTATTATTTCAATATTATATTACTAATGTATTTTATGAAACATTCAACTTTAAATATATGTTATAATATTTACCAAATACTTGAAGCTCACATTCCATCAAATTATTAGATCAATATTATTTCGAAACACATGAATATGAGGTTGCCTGCGAAGCTTAGCTTACTGAATCTCCTATGTAAAACCCAATGGTCAGCAGCTACTGTAAAGCAAAGCTGTGACTGTGAAGGGCCAGGCTTACTAGATTAATGGAAATGGAACAACCAGACTGGAAATCATGAGAATAGTCATGCATTGTAAAGGATGTAACGAATGTCAACACACAATTTGTATAGAAATTGTTGAGTCGGAACCTACTGCTATGTAAACCTTTATATCAAACACAATAACATATTATAATAAATCACAACAAGGATTAGCTATATGCGGCCAGAGAAATCTTTTCAAAATGCCACTCCTCTGGCCTTCCACTATTCCTGGAAAGAAGGTCTAATTGCTTTACAGGGCACTCAACACCTTCACAGTCTAGTGAACTCTCCATCCTTACACACTGACCTCTGTGGGTTCTCTAGTGCATAGCCAAGAACCCTGCTGGGTCCCCCTGTGGTTTCCTGCCTTCTTTACTCAGCGAACTGTGCTTCCTCCATATTTATGTTCAATCACAGTGTTTTATGGAAAGCCTACCTTGGATTCTTTGTGACAAGTAGTTGCTCTCCTCTTCCCTTTTTGATGTCTTATTTGGGGAGTACTTATAAACGGCTGTCTTTAATAAGACTTAACGGAAGCAAGAAGATTAAAAAATCATCATCATTACATAGACAAAATAAGTTAACATTTAATTATCAAAAGAGAGGAGTAGGTGGAATATTACCCTGGAGACAATGTGCTTTTTGTGAGCAATATTTTAATTATCTCAGTGAATGGTACAAATGTAGAAATAAGTTAATATATAGACTTATTCAAGGTTCTATGGGAAAGGCATTAAAATTAAATTTTGATTTACTAAGGGAGACATGTAAAGTGTCTAATTCTAGAAAATAAGCTTCCTCATTCAATTTATCTCTCATCCCATCAGTTGATAATTTGGGCATTGATTTCTACTTTTGAATTTGTCAATGTAATGAGTATTGACTATTGGAAAGATGTCTCATTGACATTTTACAGTCTTGAAGTACCTTCTAAATAAAGAAGTAAATTAAGGTTTGTATGGTTGTAATGTAATGTTTCTCATAGTAAGTCTTTATGCACTCTTAAACTTCTCCTTTCCTCTTTTCATCCCTTCTTTCTTCTATCCTGATGTTCTGTATCTTGTTATTCTAATTAAATAACGAGCACCTGAAAATACAGAATTCCACTGTGTAGAAGTATTTATTATACATATTCTGACACCAGTGGTGTTAGTAAAAGTTTAGTCTCTACCACCACCTACGTTCTCATTCTTCTTTGTCTCCATTGCATGTTGCATGTTTCTCATCAGAAGTTTTTCTTGGGAGTTTGCATCGATGAGACCACACTCACACACAAATACACCTACATATGGGGTAAAATTTATGTCACATAAGGGATCAGGCAGTATGCAATGCAAAATGGTGTGTTTTGTTTTATTTTAAATCCCACTGCCCATTTGGTTTAAAATTTTCTCTTTCTTCCCTCTGTGAATTGGTTTTCAAATGAAAAAGTCTACATACAGTTCTCACTTCAGCCTTTCCACCCTTCTTTGGAAGGGGTCTTATGTTTCCTACCTCTATCATAGACTTTTCACATTTGCTTTCTTATTAATTTATTCACGTGTTCATTTGCCTCGAAAGGGTGTAAGCAACCATAGGGCATTTCCTTCCACAATTTACAGATACCCTGGGATTATATGGAATCACCAGTAGCACATTTTCCCCTTCACTCCATAGTTTGGAGCACAATGAGAAACCGTTCAGGTGGGCCAGACAAAGAGAGATTAATGTGACAATTGGAGACTAAAGCTGATTGTAGATCGGGGCTTAGATTTAGGTAGAAAGGGTTTGCTGCCAATGCCCAGCAGAATTAAATGGACTTTGAGCCACTGTTAATAGCACGTCTGGGCAAGTGGAAGCCTTTGCTGTGCTTTCCTGTGGGCAAAATGAGCAGAAAAAGCATTCATTGCAGGGAAGAGGAGACCCTCAGTTTGCAAGTCTGCTTTCTCTCCTTTATTCACTCTCTTTGTCCTTCTCTCATAGTTACTGAGTCTATTCCAACTCATAGTTACCCACCTGGAAAGAATAAAACTGCTCCTTTGGGTTTCTCAGAGAATACATCTGTATGGGGGCGATGCGTCTCACTTCTCTCCAGGTTTGACTTTGACTTATAAGCACCCTACTTTGGCACCACTTATTAGTACTGATATAGCCTCCCTTCTCTAGGTTGACAAGCCCAACAGGGCAAATGGTACCTAGAGTGTCTTTCTATTAGAAGTGTCCCTACTTATAAAACCATCTAGCCGCCTTTGATTGGACTCTGACTAATACTGACTCCAAGTGGGGAAGAAGGTCTTACTCCATGTATTAGTAGTCTGGGTACTCTAGAGAAACAGAAACTCATGTATAAGAGAGAGTTTTATATAAAAGGTAAGTGCGCATCAAACAAACATCCCAACCCAGTGCTGCCCAAGCTCACAAGTCCAACATTGACCCATATGTCCGACATCAGTCCACAAAGTCCTCCTCCATCTCACAAAACACACACTCCGACGCCGACTGCAGGAGGAACACTGAGTCAGTGGATGTGTAAGCATCGCAGTGCAGGCAGGGGTCTCCACACGGTTGCTCCAGCACCCAGGGCTGCATTGGGGTAGGTCCATGCGACTTCTCCTCAGGGATGTCTTGTAGGAAGTGAGCCTTCCTGGCTAAAGCAGGGAAATGCCTAAGGCAGCTGCATCCTGGCCCAACCATCACAAAGCAAGAGACCTGAGACCTAGAAGGGCAATGCTTACTGAGCCATTTATCCCTTCGCCCTTCAATTAACCCCCCTGTAGATCTCAAGTCTTTATCTTTTACCATTTTATTCAAAAATTTGGCTCAATTACATTAATTCAAATTGATTTAATGTATATATCTGGTGTCTGATACCTCTCTTGTCCTGCAGACAGATGACTAGCGTCTTGAAGGCAATGTAAGCCTGGTTCTCAGAATGGACAGGATGTAAAGGTAATAAAAAGTCTCTGACTACAAAAAGAATAATCTCTATAATTCCTAAGCCAGTAGATATGATGGAGGTTTGATAGCATCCAATATAGCTTCAGAAGGTACATACATAAACTCTTAAACAGAGATCTGAAAGTAAAACAGGAGCTGAGATAAGTGAATAATGCAACCAGGATTAACGGCTCTTTGGGGAGTAATATCAAGGGGTTGATTTTAAATGTTTATTTTAGTCACCTTTTCATCCTGAGCTTCATCAAACCTGAACAATCTTATTAGTTAGCTATAGAGGTTGATTGTACATAAACTGTCGTATGTCTAGAAGCAAACATGAATGGAATATTGTCTCGGCCCTTTGAATCTTAGCAGTGATATTTTATTGTTAAAATAAATCATAGGAATGCTTGGTAGATCCAGAACAAATTTCTTCTTTTTAATTTTTAAAAATTTAACAATTTCACTGACTCTGAACTCACATTTGCTTCCATGGTTTAAGCATATGACAAAGGATTCTACAGTCTGCACCACCGTCGATTTTAGAACACGTCCTTCTTTCCCGGACAAGGAAAAGTAACTATGTGTATCACACCTTCTTAGATTAAAGTGCATGGGTTGTACATATTAAGAACGTTAGTGCCTGGGCACTATCTACACAAATCATGAGGTTGGTGATAGGACACAACTTTCAATAATGCTCATTCACAAAGCAGAACTAAGCCCATGAGAGGAACTACCATATGTCATAAAAAACAGTGTATGGAAGTAGTAAATATATGGTAGTCTTAAATCGCTGTTCATTTGGGCATCCCGAAAGCAAGGGATTTGAACCAATACTCAGTGACTTTCAAATCCATTACCTTGGGAGATGGTAGGCACCTGCTGTTTCACACTGGGGTGTTTCAGTCTTAAATCCAAGAGAATGAGTTCGTTTCATCTGCTACATGGGGATGAGCGATAACATTCTGTATGCTTAGTAGGGTTTCCAAATCCGATCTGCCTGGTATGGCCTCTGGAGGATGCAAATAAATTTTCTTAGTAGATTATAAACATTTTCAAACAGCTCCTCTCAGGTTGAAGCATCGCCCATGTCTCAATGATGACCACCAACGATTGACAAGGAGAAGTTCACCTGTGACTTACAGGCAATTCGATATCATGCTTGAGATACTGTGCAGTTGGTGTTAGAAATTCTAGGCAGCTAGTCTTGTGTGACCGTATGAGAGTCATTTATTGAATGACCAGAGCAAACCAAACTCACTACTGAGTGGATTCCTACACATAGTGACCCACTAGGTCAGGGGAGAATTTCCCCTTTGGGGTTCCAAGACTGTAAATCTTTTTTTCCCTTGGAGTAGCTGCTGGCTTTGGAACTGCTGATCCTGTGGTTAGCAGGCCAATGCATAATCACTCTGCCACTAGGGCTCCTATAGAGTTATATATAAAAGAAAAGTTGATGAAAAAATTGCAATGAAATTTTATACTTAACAGGAAACGGGCCTATGATAAGGGAATTGTTCCATGTAAATTTGGTGGTTGTCATTTGGGGGTTTCTAATTTTCAAATTTTGAAATGTGACTGGTTTATGTTTTGTAATAATTGTGAGGTGTGAGAAACTGTACGTTGTCTTCAGATGATAAATGTGTCAAATGATCAAGATAAACATGATCAAAGCCAGGCAAGTGTTTAACCATGATATATTAGTTTATTGCGATGAATAATTTTCCCTTTTAAAAATTCTACCAATACCGACTTCAAGTGAGAAACAACTTATGAAACAATGAATGTGAATGCTTTTGAGCAGTGAAATATTCGAGAAGAAGTTGAAGGGAGGCAAGTCATTGTCTGTGTATATGTATCTTAGAAGATGTTTGAATTGAGTCCTTCGAATGGAATAATTGTATGTATAAATCTAGCAAAACAGAGATTTCTAAAATATAATAATTTGGGTTGTGAAAATTCTTACATAATTCAACTAAGGTATTGGAGTGGAGCTCCAACAATTTATTCTACTCATATATGGATATAATGTCTGTGAATGATTCAGTAAATGAGGTTATAAATATTCATTTATTTTATCACTGGCAACAGCTGAGAATCTCTGAACAGACAATCAGCCACAGAGTGCGGTTCCTCTTTTGCTGTGCCTACCATTCATGCGTCCCATTTGATTTCCATTTTCATGTCACATGTTAGACGGCCAGGAGCATTTGCATTATCCACCAGCCCCGGAAGCAGAATCGATGCCTCTTTCATTAAAATGCTGAAAAGCTGTTACCTGATGACCCACAAGTTACCAGTAGTGTGCTCTGTTCATATTAAAACATCTGGGACAAAAGGAAGCTGGACAGTGTTTGAGGAAAGGAAAAGGTAACCTGCTTCGCCGCAGACAAAAAAAACTGGAAATATAACTTATAAAGTCAAATGTGAACCCACCGTATTCTAGAAAGGCAAATAAAAACAAAACAAAACAAAACAAAAAAAAAACACCCCATCTTTTGGTTCTATGTGAAATCTAGCAATAAATTTTCCACATTGTTGGCACAAATTCTAACCTGAATCCTATCTAGGTAAACAGAATTGCACTTTAAGAGACACATTTCTTTAAAATGTGACCACTTGAGCCCTTGGTAATATTCCAGATGTAACAGCAAAATCACAGAATTGTTTACTGCTTAGAACTTGTTAGCCTAAAAGTTAAAAATGTACTTTACACATCAGTATTTTACTGTTTGGCATAGAAATTTTATGTACTTTGGTGTCATGGATTTGCTGCCCAGAATAATCCCTTGAAGATGAGGAGACAAATTTCTTCACTTTTCAAATGGAAGGAGTGAAGCAGTATTCACATAGCTCATTTAAAATATATCTAAAACTTTCAGAGGTATTTCTTAAAATTATTTACTTAGCCCAGCGGTTCTCCACCTGTGGGTTGCGACCCCTTTGTGGGTCGAACAATGTTTTCACAGGGTCACCCAATTCATAACAGTAGCAAAATTACAGTGATGAAGTAGCAACGAAAATAATTTTATGGTTGCAGGGGGCGGGCATCACAACATGAGGAAGTGTATTAAAGGGTCGTGGCATTAGGAAGGTTGAGAACCACTGATTTAGACCTTCATTCATTCACCTGTTATCTTTTATTTAGTTAGTTGCCATTGAGTTGGCTCCAATTCCAGGTACGAAAGAAAGACATGTCGCCCACATTTGCACCATCTTCAAAATCATGATTACGCTCCATTTCATTAGTGAGAGCACTTTCTATTCTGAGTACCTTCCAACCTTGAAGGAACCCTGGCCGTGTAGTCTGGACTACATGTTAGTCTGCTCACTGAAACACTGGCAGTTCCAAACCACTAATCCCTCTGCCGGAGAGAGACGAGGCTAATTCAGTAAAGAAAACCCACACTGCTTCAAAGCTCTGCATGTGGTTTTCATCGTCAGAGAAGCTGGACTATATGGAGAATGGCATGGCACCAGGAGAGGAGGAAGGCTTATGGACAGCCGGATTATGTGAAGAACCCTGTGGCATCAGGTTTGGAGCAAGGTTTATTGATAGGCAGATCTTGTTTGCTGAAAGCGTGGAAGACCTGAAGTGCTTGGTGATGAAGATCAAGGATTGTAGCCTTCCATATGGATTACAACTCAATGATAGGAAGACCCATAGTCCTCACAACTGCATCAATAGATAAAAATGGAGAAAAGGTTGAGGTTGTCAAGGACTTTGTCTTACTTGGTCCACGATCAATGCTCATGGAAGCAGCAGGCAAGAGATAAGACATATTGCATTAGGTACATCTGCTACACAAGACCTCTGAAGAGTATTGAAGAAAAAGGATGCTACTTTTGAGGACTCAGGTGCACCTCACCCAACCCTGGTGTTCTCCATTACATCACAGGCCTGTGAAAGTTGGACATGGAGTAAAGAAGACCATAATAGTTGATGCATTTGAGTTGTGGTGCTGGAGAAGGATATTGAAAGTACCATGGACTGCTAACAGGACAAAGTGGATCTGTATTGGAAGAAGGCCAGAGTGCTCCTTAGAGGCAAAGATGACAAGACTTTGTCTTACATACTTGGTCCATATTGTCCGGAGAGGCCAGACCCTGGAGAAGGACATCATGTTTGGTAAAGTGGAAGGGCAGAGAAGGAGACCTCAACAAGATGGACTGACATAGTGGCTGCATCAATGGGCTCAGGCATAGTAACAATGTGAGGATGGTGCAGTGTTATGTTCTGTTGTGGATAGGGTCACTATGGGCCAGAGCCGACTCAATGGTCCCCAAGAAGAACAAACAAACAAACAAAGAGGGTCAGTTCGACTCTGTCCTAGAGGGCTGCTGTGAGTCAAACTCCACTCAATGACAGTGAGTTTGATTTTGATTTGGTTCCACCTTGAGGCCTTAGCCGCTAGTACTATATCCGGCAGCAGTCTTTTCTGTTCTACAGTGTTTTAATTAATTAACTAGTCGCCAGTCTTTCTTTGTAGCCGGTTTTAGATTTGTCAGCTCTGTTGAAATCTGGGTACAGTTTCCACCATCATAGCAACAAGCAAGCTCCCCCAGTGCAAGAAACTGACAGCGGAGGGGAACCCTCATTACTAAGGGCCCATTATATCTATGGCATTGTTTCATGGAGTACGTATGTTACTCATTGTGGGTGAGGGGTGACACAGGAACAAATGAGTCATTGTTTGGGGGAAAACGTATACATTTAAAGTGCTTGGCCCTTAATCAAAAGGTAGGCAATTGGAACCAGCCCCTCAGTGATTGGAGAAGAGTGTGACAGTCCACTTGCGAAGAGTGACAGCCTTGGGTAGCCTAAGGGCTAGTGCTCCTTTGTCCGCTGGGGACACTATGAGTCCCAATCCATTTTGGAGCAGTGGGCTTTGGTTTTTATAGATTCATTATAGAAGATACATGAGTGGGCTTTTGTTCTCTTAAGTCCCCTTTTGGCATCAACATTAAACTAACACTGTTAGTATCAATATAGTGGATTTGAATTCTAAAGGAGAACACATGGAGATTTTAATCTGTGATATCTGCAGTGTCAATACTTTAATTCATTTTCCCAGCTACAAATGGAGTACTTGCTCTGTGCCAGGTATTTTGCTATGAGGTATAAACAAAGTGTTTAGTTTCTTCTAAAAATGTTACAAATAAGACTTAATTTCAAACACTTCTACTTAAGTTGTTGGCTTTTTTTTTTCCTTTGAAGAAGATGTAGGACTTTACCCAAGAAATATGTTTTAATGTACAAAAGTCTCTTTAAATAAGTATAACCTTAAAGAGGCATTCTTTTTTTGGAAAATTTCTTTATAAATGTTATGGAATACATATTAATAATGAAACTAATTTTAATTTTTAATACAATAATTTCTGTGTTTTAAGATTGCTTTCACTGATAATGCCATATCACAAATTAGAGTCTTGTCAAAGATTGTATGAATGGAAAAATTGTTGTGTCGGAAATTTACCAAGGGTTTGGGGTTAGACACTGGGCGGTTTGAATTCCGACACCACATTTTCAGAAATTCTGATGATGTTTTGAAGAATACTGAATTGAAGCCAATAACCAGGCATTAAATTGAGAAATATCACATGTCCTACTTCCAAATGGAAAAGCCTCTTCTGATTACAGCCTAACCTGTCTCCCAACACTGACATGTTGCCAGTACATGCTGTAACACATCGAGACTCTTTCCATCCTATTGGGGGAAGACATTTCAAAGTTCTTTCTGGTTATTGTTCTGAAGATGGTTCATTTAAGACCTTAGTTGGGTACCCGGAATGGTTACTTGCAAATGGACATTTGTAACATGAACAATAAGATCCTTTTGTTTGGCACTTTTGAGGTATAAGGAGAGAGCTTCATTTTTTTAAATTAAGCAACATTTATTCAGTTACATTTATTTTGAATTTCAGTACTTCAGTTGTAATTTTGTGTTGTTTTAAATCATTTTATTAGGGACGCATACAACGCTTATCACCATCCCATACATCCATTGTGTCAAGCACATCTGTGCATTCGTTGCCCTAATTATTCTCCAAACCTTTGCTCTCCGCTTGAGCCCCTGGAAGAGCTTCATTTTTTTAAATAGTTTTATTGGGGACTCATACAGTGCTTATCACAATCCACCCATACATCCATTGTGTCAAGCACATCTGTGCATTCGTTGCCCTCATCATTCTCTAAACCTTTGCTCCCCCCTCGAGCCCCTGGCAGAGCATTATTCTTTAGGACACCACATTTGAGTCAGCAAAGCGCGATCAGCATACCTCAAGCCCAGTGTAATCGGGAGCCACAGGGTTCCGTTAGAGAAGCTTAGAACCTTTTTGAAAATGATGGTGGCAACTTAGGTACAAATGTGCCGGACACATGGATGGATGGATGCATTGTGATAAGAGCTGTGTGAGCCCCCACTAAGATGATTTTAAAGAAAAGAAAAGCTTAACACAGACGGTGTTATTTACAATGGACAAGCAAGGAACTGGCCCCTTGCTGACAGGAAATGAGAAAGGAAGTCCTAGGGTCCTCCATTTTAGACTGCGGCACCATGCTTGATCGTTCTCATCTTGGGCGTTTAGCGTAGGAGGTCTTCGTACTCTGAGGTTCGTCAAGAATCGAACTGAAAAGCAAACTCGCTGCCGTCGAGTCAATGCCGACTCATTAAGGACAGGGTAGGATTGCCCCTGTGAGTTTCTGGGGCTATAGCTCTTCACTGGAGTAGAGAGCCCTGCTTTCCCTCGTGGAACGCTGGGCGGGTTTGAACCTCTGATCTTGCAATGAACAGCCCAACTCCTAATCGCATACAACTTGCAAATGGCTGAGGCTTGGCCTTTTCAGAAGCAAGTCTATTGATCTTCTTTCTGGAGCTGACATGGGTAATTTGGAATTTGGCATTATGTGTTGGTCGAGAATCTTGTGTAAGGACATCCCTTGGGATCGCGCCTGTCTTCGGAAAGCATTGAGCTCTCAGCTCCTGTGCAGAGGAACACGAAGCAAGAGAGCCCTCCATAACCTTTCCTCAGCGCCTATCACATAGCCGCATACCAACTTAGGAGGTTGTTGCTGTTGTTGTTAATTTTAGTTTAAGGATCATGCTTTTCAAAAGTTGTCACATAACTTTGTGTAAAGAAATTCACAAACTCAAGTATGAGCGGGTGGTGTGTGTGTGTGTGTGTGTGTGTGTGTGTGTGTGTGTTGGTGGGGGAGGGCGGTAGGGAGACTCAGCTCTACAAGTGCTAGCCTAGTGACCATTCAATTAGCATGTCATTTAATCACCCTCCATCTCGGCATCTGATCTATAACATGATGAAGATATATCTGCCAACCTAATTAAGAGTTGTAAGGATCAAGCAAAATAATGTCAAGGAAAGCTCTTTATAAACTGTCAGGTACTATACAAATAGAAATGATGAATTCTGGTGGAGAAATGTGAGATTATATTGGAACATTAAAAGCTTATGATAACTGCCTTCGCTGCTCAAAAATCTTGTCCGTTCAGACTAAACCAAGGTATCTTTTATTATAACCCATTTCCTCAAATCCCACAGAGCTTGAACTTGAAAGATTCAGAAATCTGTAGAACCTACAGTTGAGCTCATCTGCATGGTGCGGTGGATTAAGTATTGGGCTACTCATCGAAGGACAGTGGTTTGAATGCACCCGTTGCTCTGTGGAAGAAGGATCGGGCATTCTGCTTCTATCAAGAGTTATGACCCCACGGGGCAATTCCTCTCTGTCTCACAGGGGGCATGAATCTGAATCAGAACCCTGGTGGCGTAGCTGTTAGATGCTGGACTGCTAACCACTAGGATAGACTTTTGAAACTACCAGTCAGCTCCTGAAGAGAAAGACAGGTCTTTCCAGAATGGTAAGGGGAACGCACCGGGGCAGTTCTATTCTGTGCAATAGGGTGGCTAAGAGTCAGAACTGACTTGATGGCAGGGAGATGAGCCTATCCAGACCCTATGGCAGTGGATGGGAGGCATCTTACAATGAGAGACACGGCTATCTTTCTTTTTCACATGGAGTGCTCGTCCGTTTTTTTTAAAAAAGGTAATTACTCCCAAACGTTTTGAGAATGCTGAGGGCAACGAATGTACCAATGCGCTTTACACAATTGATGTATGTATGGATTGTGATAAGAGTTGTATGAGCCCCCAATAAAATGATTTTTAAAAAGTAATTACTCAACTGTGTATAATTTATTTTAATAAATATCTTTTCAGTGGGCTCTTCCCTTCCTAACAGCAGAGAATCTTACTGTTTTTGTCTTGTTTTACCTGTGGTGAGTGGGGACAACCAGTAGAAGCATGAGGGATAAACAAAGTGATTTTTCTTTTATGCAAATTAAAGAGTCATATTTGCTTTCCTAACATAACATTAATTTAGCTCCTTCATGTTTCCCCTCATCCTTTTTAAATGGATCATGGAAAAACATATAGCATGAAAATTTTCATTTTCAAAAGCACTTTTAATAGTACAATTCAGTGACACCAATTACATTCCTCCTGCTACGCATTTATTACCACTGTCCATTTTCATAAACAGTGCTCATTACGTCACCATAAACAGAAGCTTGGTAGCCCTGATACAATAATTCCCTATTCCTGCTTCTTCTGCTCTTCATATTTTAATCACTCCTTATTTGGAACACGAGTTTATATAACATCTCAATGCATTAAACATCTTTTCGTTCAAGAACGTAGTTCCTGGGTGCGAGTATGTCGACATTTTGTTTTCTACAAGAATAATTTTGCTTTCAACAAGCCAGTAGAGCTTATATTTATCTTATAGGCTTTGCGGTTTATCTTGCAAATAATTTGCTTCGGGACCTTGTTTTACACAACAAATACTACAGAGGGGAAGCAGCCCATAAATATCTAATCGCAGTAGCAAGTGCTGAGACAACTCAGTTTCACTGTGTGGATGGAAAGAGAACTATTCATTTGTTAGGTTTTTTTTCTTTCTGCTTTTATTTATATCAAAGTCATAGGGGAAATCTGGATTATTTGGTGCAGGTCAGCAGTTTGAATGGACTAGAAGCTCTGTAGCTCCCCATTTCTTTAAAACATTGCAGCATGGTATGCTTTATGGGGCCGTTCTCCATCCTGTTGGTTTGCTGAGTTGGTACAAAATTGATGGCACGGTTTTTTTGGTTGGCGGGAGTTATGCTTTATTTTCATTTTTATTCATAAACTGCAAAACAAGGTACTCGTTTTCTTTAATTAGTCATGCTAGTGGAACTGCGCCATAGGGTTTCCAAGGTTGCAGTCTGTATAGGTGTACACTGCCTCGTCTTTCTCCCAGGGAGTGGCTGCTGGAATTGAAACACCAGCCTCTAGGAGGCTAACAACTAAATGCCTGAGGGCAAACACAATAAAGGAAGCAAAGGTAACTTTCCATACAGTTTGTGAATTATCAGATAGTTTTCTAATCAAAAGTAAGAAAGAAAAACATAGAAATCTATGCACATACCTACCTCTTAAACATATATAATACATATCTATTATCATCGATCCATTTTAATAAAGGAAAACTGACTTCTAAGACATAACTATTTTCCACTTTTTACAGAAAAATATGAGCAGTGCTTCTCATATTTGAATGTGCCTCAGAATCGCTTAGAAAATTTTCTTCCAGGGATTGATAGATCTCACTTGGAGTGCTCCTAAACAGTAAGTTTGGCGAAGAGTCTGAGAATTTGTTTCTAAACAAGTTCCCTGGTGATGCTGATGTGTGGGCCCCGGGATCACATTTTGGAAACCATTGGTCAGAGCAACGGTCCTGTAGATTTCCAAGAAAGTATTGAGAGATGGTGTGTCCAGACAGAGTCTAGGAGCTTTGGAACTTTTTCGTCTAAAATAGAATAGTTACCTCTTAAGGATTACCAATTATGTGGTGCATAGAAAACACTCAGAGATCTTGCCCTCAACTAGCCTATTATCAGCATTTCCAGTATTTTCTTAATTGATCTAATTGCAGAATCATTTTTTAACTGGACGCCTTTTGAGGGGTTTTCCTGAGGGACCGTCATAATCCATTGCACGTAATTTGCAAAATGCTCTTTGAGGTAGATATTTGGGAAGTTTAAGGCGGTCAGCTTCATCGTGACCAGTCTAGAGTTTTAAAGTTATGACGGGGCAGGGGCAGCGGGCAGCACTCTCTTTTCCTTTCGTTAAAATCCTCATAACTGCAGTTCCTAATGTGATTAAGAACTTGAAAGATTTGTTAGCAGAAGCATTTTATGTTTCTTCAGAAAGAGAAAATAAGGAATTAGGGAGATGTTGAAAACTTTGGTTACTGAAATCTCAGTGTTTGCTTTGAGGTTTGTAGCTGACAAATTCTGTCATAGGATCTTAAATGGACTGTTTGTGCTTCGATGACAAGCTGTGTACATTTCACAATGGGCACACACGCTGGTTAACTGTGTGAATTAAAGTGAAGAAGTGCAAATATTGTGGCGAGTGCCTAGACTGATGCGCGACTTGAGGGGCATAGTGATGTTTTCCAGAGTCTGTAATGGACCAGGTAGCCTTCCTTCCAGGGTAGTGCCAAGTCAGTAAGAAGCAGCATCCCCGGATAGTCTATGGTTCACCTGAATGTATTTTTTCCCTCACCTACGTGTCTGAGGTGAGATTTCTGCACAAGGTGATTGAACTCTCGGGGTCCCCAAGTTCACATGCGGAAGGGTGGGAAGAAAGCTTTCTCTCCAGGCAGTGCAGTGAAAGTTCCCTACTTAAAATAAACACAGCGCAAAACTCCTAACTTTACACGGGCCATTACTTGCTCAATACATTAAAAAAAAATTGCTTCTTGTGGTTCACGAGTTGAGCTATGGTCTGCTAACAGAAAAGTTGGCGATGGGAATTTATCCATGAATCTGCAGCTAAAAGGACTGATGGTCCTCTTCCCTCAAGATGGTAGGCAAGAAAACTTCCAGGGGCAGTTCTGCTCTGTCACCTAGAGCCTCTGTGAGTCAAACTCACCAACAGGAATATTCTTTAGTTGTATGTGAGGCACATATATGTGAACATAGTCTTTGCTTTGAAATTGGCCTTGATTTACAATGAACTCATACACAGCAGAATCAAATGCTTCTCCATCTGGGGCAGTGAAGTGAGGGGTTGCCAATCAGACTATTGTGGTCTAGAGGATTTTCATAGGTTAATTTATTAAAATCATTTTATTGGGGGCTCGTGCAACTCTTATCACAATCCATACATCCATTCATTATGTCAAGCACATCTGTACATTTGTTGCCTTCATCATTTTCAACACATTTCTTTCTATTTGAGCCCTTGGTATCAGCTCCTTGTTTTTCCCCCTCCCTCTCCCCCCTCCCTCCCTCCCTCATGAACCCTTGATAATTTAGAAATTATTATAAAATATTATTATTTATAATAATATTTTTTCATGTCTTACTCCCTACCCAAAGAATATGGTAGGATCATTTGGAGTCTATGATAATCTTCAAAAATACTTTCTTCTTGTCAGTGGGTGGCTCAAATGACTAAGCATTGGACTATTAACTGAAACTTTGGGGGGTCTGAACCCACGCAGAGAAGTCTTGGGAAAAGGACTTGGCCCTCTCCTTCCTGAAGGTCACAGGTTAGACAATGCTCTGGAGCACAATTCTCCTTTGCACCACATGGGGGCACCTGGAGTGGGGATTGACACAGTGGGGACTTTTGTGTGGGTGTGTTGGGGTAGCCAGGGTGAGTAAATGGATTCTCAGTACATGGTACACTTTTCAAACTGACATATGCTCTCTGATCACAATGTGCTGATTTTGATTTTTAAAACATCAGGTATTATTTGTTCACTGCTCACTATGGAGGAAGGGGATTAAGGACCCGCCAGCATCCTATACGGGAGTCTTGGACTTGGAACCACAAGGTCAGGAGTTTGAAACCACCAGGTGCTCTGTGGGAGATGGTTAGGCCTTCTACTCCCATAAATTTTCTCTGAAACTCACAGGGGCAGTTCTCATCTGGAGTCAACATTGACTTGATGGTAGATCATCGACATTCTCCCTAACTGCCCTACTTTTCTCAACCAATGAATGTTGTTTCAAAAACATGTGTGTAGAAATCCCATACTTGTAAACTTTCTTTTTTTCAATGAACTTTTTGAAGCCTCCTCTAATAAGCTTCAAATTAGGAGGGAAAAAATTGTGGCAGCAAAAATAAAAATAAATCCATAAAATAACACGAGCAGAGGGGGGAAGGTGAGCATTTCTGACCGAAAGAATGAATCTGTTGGGAAAGGTCACACTGAGTGGCCTCAATTTTCTCAGCAAAATGAGATATGGAGTCACTTGTGGGATTGAGTTACCACCCCTGCTATGAATAATTCATTAGGGAGCTAATAAGAGAGATCAATAAGTCTCAGTCCAACGAAAAGGACCAACTGGTATAATGAGTGGTTTGGACCAAATACAGTGGGCTTGCTTGGGATGATAATGTGTTAATTTTGAGTATTTGTGAAAAATGAAACCCTACAGAATCAAGGGAGTAATATTTGGTGAATGTGATCAATTATGAAGAGGTCTAATTCAAATTAGTCCAGAGCTTTAAAACGTGTCCAAAGCTTTACCTTAATACTTAAGATGGGTCTTTATAGATTTTCATACATGTTGATATACTTATTATTGTTATATTTGCTTGTCAGTGGTTCCTCTCGTTTGACTGAAGCTAAGTTGATGCTGCGCCAGCTCAGACACAGATTGACGGAAGTTCACAGCAGTTAGATTGCAGAAAGCACACCCGCAATTTCAGATGCCACTTGGATGACTTTCAAAGTAGATCATCTAGAAATGAACACTCAGAAGTTGACAACCAGTTGCACGTTAATGTTCACATTCTCTGAGGGGAACTCATTTCTATATTGAACAGGGTAGGATGACTTTGCTTTGTTGTATTGGTGCCTTTGTTCTAATGGAGCTTCGCCTCTTATTAAAGGCAGATTAAAATGTATAGCACAGCACTTTCTTAAGCAATGAGTCAGATTTTATGTTTTAACAGGGCATGTATTTTTATAGTGCCAGAAAATAGCATGGCCGTTGAGTTGAATACCACGAGAAGCACATTCCTTAGGGCATAGTGCGGTGCAGTTAGCAATGATTTTAATTGGGCGCCCAAACTAAGCCAACCTCCAATGACGTGTGCGTCTCACAAATAGGGCTTATTATGTCCTCTAAGTCCTTTTAGAGGCGTATGAAGATTTATATTAGTAGTTAGCTGTTTTGTCTGGACTACAGAGAATATTTAATCATTTTTATCAGGATTAATGAGCAGAAATGTCTCAACAAATGAGATTCGTTAGCATGTGTGCTGGTGCCATTTGATTTTGTTCTCTTTATTCACTTGCTATACTGTCAGTGATAGAATAAACATTTTGATCGGAGACCTTATATTTTATATATCTGACAGGCTTTTGTGGAACTACTGTATAAAGCATTTGTGCAATAGATTTTCAAACTTTGGACTTGTCCAAGGATCATGTATTAAAAGCATGAACCTCATATATATTCTAATAAGTTAGCAGAGGTTCACTTTAACCATTCAGCAAATGCTTACTATGTGCCCAAACCTGGATATAGAGTGTACAACAAACAGATCTAGGGAAATTCATTTCAAGAAAGAAGTCATACTGTATGTGTTTAAATAGCAATGATGCTGCTCAAAAGACAATACAACTTTCCTCTAGTTCCCAAATGCGCCCCCCACCCTCCACTATCACGATCGCAATCCTACCTTGCAAGTCTGGCTAGACCAGAGGATGTACACTGGTACAGATAGGAGCTGGAAACACAGTGAATCCAGGGCGGATGATCCCTTCAGGACCAGTGGTGAGAGTGGCGATACTTGGAGGGTGGAGGGAGGGTTAGTTGGAAAGGAGGAACCGATTACAAGGATCTACATGTGACCTCCTCCCTGGGGGATGGACAACAGAAAAGTGGGTGAAGAGAGACATTGGGCAGTGTAAAATATGACAAAATAATTTATAAATTATCAAGGGTTCATGAGGCGGGGGGGGAAATGAGGACCTGGTGCCTGGGGCTTAAGTGGAGAGCAAATGTTTTCAGAATGATGAGGACAATGAATGTACAAATGTGCTTTACACAATTGATATACGTCTGGATTGTGATAAGAGTTGTATGAACCCCTAATAAAATGATTTTTAAAAAGAGTTGTATGAGTCCCCAATAAAATGATTTCAAAAAAAAGTAGTACAGGAGGCTATAAGTGTCTTCCCAGGATTGTCGTCTGGGAGTTTCAGGGTGATGCAAACAGTTAACTTGTTGGGAGGTTGGAGGCCCCAGTCCTCCCTGCAGTGCTGTGGAAGAAAGGCCTGGTGATCTGCTTCTGAAAGCTCAGCCACTGAAAACCCTACAGTATAGAACAAAGTTCTCATTGGACACACACTGGGTCCCCATGAGTCGGGATTGACGTGACAGCGACTGGTTGGTTAATCTGATTTGAGAAGTGAGGAAGGGCCTCCTGGCAAAGTCAATATTATCAAAATAGTATTGTTTAGATCTTGTGCAGGGCAAAACAGCAAATTTATATGTGAGACACAGATTAAGCAATTTAGGAGATAAAGGCTCCATTCGAAGATTCCAGCAAGTGGAGGCTTGCTGGGAGCAGAAACCAGTCTATGGATGACCTCAGCTAGATGTCCAGTTTTAGGCTGAGTGAGCAGTCAGCGTGACCTGAAAAATAAGATTTCAAGAAGTAGACAGCGAACGACTGTGTTGACTCCTTTTGAACTTCCCTTACTCGTTTAGTACAAAGAAGAAAAAAAAAGAGTCTAAAAATTACAGTGCAATTTAGTCATGCTATTTCTAGCTGTGGTTATTGTTAAGTGCTAAGGGTCGATTCTGATCCATCACGACCCTACGTGTAACAGAATGAAACACTACCCAGTCCTGTACCATCAACATAAGCTTTGCTGTGTTTGATTCTGTGCTACGGCCGCTGGGCCAATGACGTCTAGATGAATCAAAAGCCATCGTGTCATACACTGTTTAGAATAAGGAATTCCAGGCTGTCATCCCTAGTGAACCGCAGGTCAGCTGTTTGAATCCACCAGCCTCTCCTTGGGAGAAAACTGAAACTTGATGCTTACAGTCTTAGAGACCATAAGGAGTAGTTCTATCTTGTTTGCCCTTAGGGTCCGTGAGTTGGAGTCCAGTTGATGGCACAGGGAAATGGAGGTTCGACTGCTTGCACGCTGGGTGGAAGCAAGAGTTCACCCAGAGACACCTCATCAGAAAAGCCTGGTTGTCGCCTTCTCAAAAACCACCACGAACAGCCCTGTGGAGCACAGTTCAACACGATGGCAGCTGGCATGTAGGCTCAGGCTGAACTGAGGACACGGAAGACAGAGGCCTTTGACCTTCAAGGGTGGAGTGGTGGTTCGGTAGGAGTGAGGGTCCAGCACAGGCCTCCTCTCTCTGTCCTACCCGGGAGGCTGGTCAGCAGCTCTCTAAGCCCAGTGCTTACTGATGGATCAGCTGATGTCGAGGGAAAGGCCCAGCCATAGAAATGTTTCTCAGTATGCCCTCTTTTTCTTCATGGAGAACATTATCCTCGCTTCCACATATTCAGAAATATGAGAGAGAAGATGGGGAGTTGAGTAATAATTAGAAATGTGGGACATGCTGCATTTATAAAACACATCAAACTTCTTTTTCAAATACGAAGAGGTGCAATCAACTCTGCCACACATTTTGCTAATGCTCTTTCCTGTAACTCGCAAGCCCATATGTATTACAAGGGAAATTGTGCCCATATGTTTAATTCATTTGCACAGTTCATTAAAGGATGTGTTTAAAGGAGGATTTTATCATGCTTTAAAAGTTTCTTCTTACATTAAACAAATCCACTGTTAGGGAACGTTTGCACTTCTAGATTTGAATACTGTTCAGGTAACCCTGTAAACGGGAGACAGATGACACTTTCTGGTCTCGCAACGGGTCCAACTTGGAAACCCACAGGGGCAGCTCTGCCCTGTCCTGGAGGGGGTCTGGATCAGAACGCATTGGCTGGCGACGAGTAAGCCCAATGAGCTACAATGCTTAGTGATAGTCCAGGAATGTCACCTTCGTGGTTGGCTCTCAAATAGTCTCTTGACTTTGTTGCCTTTTGTCACACCGTCCTTAAGCTTTATCAATTTGTATTTTAAGTAAATTGGACAAAACTGCCGTATTGAATATATCTATAAAGTATCTAGAGTGAGCTGCTTCAAAGGTCCTTATATCCTCATACTGTGAAGTAGTGCTTCTAAAACTGGAATAATTGAAGAAGATAATTCGTAGGAACACATTACAAATAAGACAGTCAAAACCATTTGGGCTTCATCATACCAGAAATTTGTTGATCTTGGAAAATACTTTAGAAATCTGTGTGCTATCTCTTAATTTCAAGTGTGAGTAATGTTTAAGCCTGAAGTAATGTGATCAAATAAACTATCTGCAGTGTTCTGTATCAACTGTAATTCAACACATCTGTCCAGAAGACTAGTGAATAATGAATTGCACTAATCAATCCAGATAAAAGAGATTTAATTAACATTTAACATCGACATCTCTAAAAACCTTCTTTTCTGTTTTGTTAATCAGGGAATTTAATCTTGGAATTCTCTGAAGATGATAAAAGAACTTTTTGAAGTTTAGATGTAAAATGCATTTTATTAAAAGCATCTGAGATCTTTAGTTTGTGGATAACAGGAAACACGTTTCCTCCCTGCATCTCCTAAGAAGGTGCTTTCTGAAACAAAATAAAAAGGTAGCTAGGAAAATAAAAATTAAAAAAAAATAAAAAGGTAGCTAGTATTAACAGTATCATATTTTACTCACCTACGAGTGTTCTTTCATAAAAATTTCAGCACCACGTGGTTGCTCTATAGATAAAAGGCTTTGCTAAGTTTTAATCAAAATGGGTCCGAAAATGTGGTGATGTATGCATGACCAACCCGTGATCGTCAGACGGAAAGCAGCTTTGGTCTATGGAAGCTCAGGACTAAATACCCAGGTTGATCAAGGTGATGCTCAAGTTGATTTAGATGATGATATTAAGATGCTTTACACCAAATTGTTAAACCATATGTAAGACTTCGTACGGCCTTGGAGAGGGCAACCGGGATCAACAGGCCAATTATATAAAGTAAGCAATCAACGAAAGAGTTATGATGAAGCAAAGGCAGTGAGAAACTGGACATGCCATTTTGGTTGTGTGTGAACATGTACACAGTCACAGCTCATTTCAATCATTTCCACGTGCGCGATTCAGTCAGTGACACAAATTACATTCTTCAAGGTGTGCAAATGTGCTTTACCGTTTTTCTAAGTTGTACTAGTATTGACTTAGACCAGTGGTTCTCAACCTGTGGGTCGCGACCCCGTTGGTGGTCAAACGACCCTTTCACAGGGGTTGCCCGATTCATAACAGTAGCAAAATTACAGTTGTGAAGTAGCAATGAAAAATAATGTTATGGTTAGAGGCTAGCCACCACATGAGGAACTGTATGAAAGGGTCGCGGCATGAGGAAGGTGAGAGCCACTTCGCTTCTCTGATTTTCAGAGTTGCTGATGTCAACTTGATCTCACATAGACAATTCCTTATAAAAGCCCAACGTGCTTGGAAGGTATCTTTCACTTACTACAATAAACTGCTGTTTTGGTTTTACTTTTCAGGGCATAGTTGTGGTTAGATTTGGGAGTTCAACCAACTTCAGTGGTTCCGGAAAATCTAGCTTCCATTGTGGATTTGTAATTCGGTTCTGTATTCTTTGCACTTTTGATCAGGATTCTTCCCTGGAATCTTTGATTAACGTGACACTGAAGGTAGCTTGGAGCTATCTGGTTCCTCTGGTCTCAGCCCAAAGGAGGCCGTTGAATATGGCATTTTCAGAATGCTTGGAATTCTTAATTTAAGTCTACATTGAAGAGAAAAGAGTCAAGAGTGACGTCTTCATAACTAATAATGTTATTTTACCAGCCTTGCTCACTGGTATTTATTAGTATCAGGTTGAAACTGAGTGTTATTAATCCCCCAAATGAAACTCACTGCCATTAATTTCATTCTGAACTTGGGAACCACAGAACAGAACTATATTCCAGAGAGTTTTCTTGGCTGTAACTGTTATGGAAGCAGACTGCCAGGCCTTTCTTCCACTATGCCTCAGATCTCTAGTCCTTAGATGACCAGTTGAGTACAAACCATTTGCGCCACCTGGTTAACTTGTGTAACAAATTCAGATGGTTTTATTAATGCTCTTCAATGATGTACAGCAAGAAACAAGGGGTTGGGGGAAATCTTAAATTTGGGCCCGACACCTTGGGTTCTATTTTGCCTCCAGTCGTTTAACGTACCTGAGCTTCAATATACACATTTGTAAAATGCATATCGTCATACTGCCAGGAATTTGTGAGGGCAAGACCGGAATGTTTGTTTATAATGTCTCTACTATCCATGGTAGTGTGGTGTGGAAATTCAAATACAGTGCGAATATATTGAAAGATACAATGGAAATGCAAGGATGATTATTTGTAGTGTCTTGAGAGCCCGTCAAAGGGTGACATAGAAGAGGTATCTAAAACTGCTTGTACGGACTGAGTCACATGGACTAATACACAACCTGTTGCACACAGTTGGCATCATCATTTGAATATGTATTTTGCAACAAAGAGAAAAAGGGAACTTTTCTGCAGTTGGTAAGGGGAAATTACTCATTTTTGTGTCATGGTGTTTGGTCTGGTCTCTAAATGAAGCCGGAACGTTGATGCAATGAGACTCTTGGTAATCATGCACAAACCCATTTGCTGCCTTGATAAGGTTCAGGTGCAAATTCATCAAGTCATCGAGATGATCACCCCCAAAAGGAGTGTTTCCATGAGCCTTATTTTAAACCATGGAAATTAAAAATGCAGGCGATGGAGGCTGGCTTGAAATCAGTTAAAAATAACGCAAATGAGCAAGCGAACAGCAATAGGATATTGTACACTGGCACATAAATTAAGAACGATTTCCACAATCTGTCTAAGAGTTCAGTGTTAATATGCACTAGGCAACCATTAGCTAGAATATTACTATTTTTCTTTTGAACCATAAGAGGGAAAAATGGAGACAATGAAGCTGGTAAATTGATTCCTTGCCTAGTAACCAACCGATTGGATGGGAATCACAGTAATGCTAGCTCCACAGTTACTTGGGGAATTGTAGAAAAAGAACCGTCTTTGATAGGTCTGGATTTCAAACCAGTAAGATTGGTGGAACCCCTTGCTCTTCCCATCACCTAGAATTATCATCACCCCGTCTGACGCAATGCATTTCCCACCAGACTGCTGTGCATACTGCCCACTGCTGTGAAAATTAGTATAATTTCCGTGAGTCATTTGTTCCAACACACTGGAAGACAGAGAGAGATCTTCTGGGAACCAGGCTAATCTCATGACAACTTTATCCTTATACAGGACAGGCTCACACATTTATAACTTTGTTATTAAAAAAATCAACTTATTCAAATAAAAAGGCCTTTAAGAAAATATGTGAAGGTTTGCATTAAAGAAAAATGATTTTATTTTAAACCTTGTACTTAGTTGTATGGGAGGAAACTGGCAAAGGTGCTCTACTGGTGTTTTCAAATTCTGGGCGAATATAATTTTTCTTACTTAAAATATTAATGGCAGCTGATCACTTGGGTAAAGAAAGAATTCAAAGCATTGTTTGTGGAGAAAATGTATTAGTAATCCATATTTTAAATTAGCTATATGATGGGGGATATAAATGGCTATGTGGTCATGAGTTAATGTAGAGAGAAATAAAACAAAACAAACCCTCACTGCCACTTTGTCACTGCCAACTCACAGAGCCCCTATAGGACAGGACAGACCCACCGCTGGGGCTTTCTGAGACTGCAGCTCTGTACTGGGGCAGGGCCGGTCTTTCCCCTGCTGCAGAGAGGGTGATGGTCTCGAACTCCTGCCACACAGTTCTCAGCCCAATGCACAGCTGTTCCACCACCAGACTCCTCGAGAGAACAAAGGACTAGCCAGCCTTTCTTTCTCTCCGTGTTGCTGTTTATTGCCATTGATTGGATTTCAAATCATGGCGACCCCATACATGCAGACTAGGGCTGCTCCCAGATGTTTTCAAGGCTTGTAGAAATATTTTCTAAAAGATATTTAGAGAGGAAAGTGATTTCCCAAAGGTAACCCTGCTGTGTGGATTGCCAGACCGAAAACCAAAGCGTGGTCACAGAATGTTGACCTGGGTCCTCATCTGAAAGGACAAAAAGCAATACAGAAAGATCTCATTTTCAAGTCCCATTTATGAGAAACAAGCATCAACAATAACGACTTCCCGTTTCCAGAACTTTCACATACTTAGATTTTTTATAAATGTTTTAAATAATAGACTTTAATCCAAGCATTTCAGTGATTTTGCTGCAACTTACCCTCCCTGGCATTTCCTCTGCTGTGCTCGAAACTGTGGCCCAAACGGACTTGTTGGCCTCCAGCAGCACGTGCTCAGTGCTAGGGGTTGCTCTTCATTTGCTATCATCTTTCTATTGCCAGGGATGCATGTGCCTGCCTCTCAAAGTCCTCAAACTTTGTAGACAGGGTGCCAGTTCACTGTCCCTCAGACCTGTTGGAGGGCCAGACTATAGTTTAAAAAAAACTATCGACAAATTTCTATGCACACTGCACATATCGTATTTTGAAGTAAAAATCAAAACGGGGCAAAAACCGGAGGGCGGCATAAATGTTCTTGGCGGGCCACACGTGGCCCGCGGGCTGTAATCTGAAGACCCCTGGCCGGAACTGCAAATAGTTAACATGCTGACAGCTAACCCAAAGGTTGGGGATAGGCGTCTACCCAGAGCTGCTTCGGAAATATCAGCCACTGAAAACCCTCTGAAGAGAGGTTCTCCGCTGACAGCTGACACACACGATGTCTCCGTTAGTTGGAGCTGAGTTTATTTGGCATTTGGGAGATGGAGAGGAAACAGTTGGAACTGAGTTGATTCGACCGTTTTTGGAGGAAGAAGGAAGAGAGACTCTAGAATAGATGTTTTCCCAGAAGACTTTTCTGATTCTCCTTAGGACTCTCCTTGGCATGAGACTAAATCAAATTCACTGTTGCCACGGCGATAATTCAGAGTCATAGCAACCCCCACCTGGACATCTTTATGGGAGCCGCAAGCCTCATTTTCCCCCCGAGGACCGGCTGGTGGGTTTGAATTGTTGACCTTGGTCAGCAGCTCAACACTATGCCCCACAATGCCACCACTGCAGTGCTTTTTCCTTGTTTCCTTTTTCGGTAGCCCCTTTTTCCCCTTGCTTATTTGTAAATGAAATGATAAGTAGTCACACTGTGCCTGATATTATTGTATTTTCGCTTGCTGTTACTGCATCTCCTTGGACTGTGTCCTTCTAATGTTAGCTGTTCTATGCTATGCTTTTGAGTACAGCGCCTTGAGCAAATAAAGAGCTATTTGTTTAAATTCCGTAGCGTCATTCATTTCTTTTAACATCGTGCCACTACGTACACACCCTAGTAAAAAGGGGAAAATTCTCTTGTAATTATCGCTTTCCTTTTATATTTAAATGCCTTTAAATGTCTATAGTTTAGAGCAAATATCTAAGGAGCAGACTTACCTGATTTTGATGTTCATGAAATTGACAGAAAATAATTTTAGCCATAAAAATTAAATCAATAAAACCAGTTTGGATTCTCCTTACTGCTTTGCATGTTCATGGGTGATACACAGCAGTGAGCAATATTAATCCAGCCTCTACAGAAGCTTAGCACTTCATGAAAAAAGTAGCACAAGTTAAATCGGAACACACGAATATTTACAAGTTACAATAATAACAGAAAGGCCTCCTGAAAATTCTGTATGGCTTTTGCTGAATGAATGAATGAATGAATGAAGTAATGCATCTTCATTAATGAAGTGATGTAGCTTTCATGTAATGAAACTCTTTTGACCTACAGGGCATAAAACCCAAACCATGTGCTTTTGAGCTGACTTGACTCCTGGCAACCCCATACGCATCAGAGAACTATTGCTTTATTGAATTTTCAATGGCTGATTTTTTGGGAAGTAGATCCCCAGACCTTTTTCCTGACTGCCAACCATTCAGCTAGTAGCCAGGAGCTTAATCATTTGTACCACCCAGTGACTCCACATTTGGCAGAGAGCTTAAGACTTGGGTAGGGCTGGGATATGCCAGGACTGCCCTTCACCTATGCCTGCTAGATTATCCTCCTGGGAGAGGTACAGTGCATGATGCCACAGAGTAGACACGACGTTTCTCTGCTATTCATTTCACATTGCAAATTCATACTGCTCTTTTAAGTGTGTGAGATGCCCCTGTCACTCGTAGAAAATTTGTAAAACTTAACTTCATTTTTGGGGCTATTACTTTTTTTCAAAGTTATAAATGATATGTAATTAGTCGTATCAACCAGAAGAGATCAAGTACCGTTCTTCAGGGTTTAAATTAATCATATGAGTAGTTATTCTCTATGCAGATACTGCATCATACATGTCCAACAACCTCTTAAGTATTCAAAATTAATAAAGCAGCCAAGACATTAATCAGGGATGGTACCTAGCTGATTTGCATAAATTAATTAACATCAACAGCTACACCATGCTGCAGCTTAGCAGCACCTGGGAAAAAGGCCTGTGAAATAAGGTAGTGAGGCTTCAGGGCCGAGAGGGATTCTCTGTCCAAATACACACCAAGGTCTCCCTTTCCTCAACCCAAGGGACAACGGGGAGCGATATCACGGTGATGAATAAAAAACGGGGAATGCAAAACCACAGAGAGAGAGCCTTAAATGGTGTCTCAGGTGCTGGTATTTTTTAGCGATGCTTGGGGACATCTGTGTTAGCGCTACCAGAAATGAGTATTTATTGAATTTGTTGTATTTGTAAATGAAGCAAATTTTTATTTTGTACAACGAGGATTAAGAATATAAGTAATGGGAAGATGGAAAAAAATACCGAGTTAGATTCTTGTTTTCAAATTTATAAAGAATTAAAGAAAATGTTCATTTGGTTAAATTCTTATTGCATGGCAGGACAGTCCTGGTCCCATCTGCAATGAGTGCTTTAATCTCGGCTATTGCCATTCATTCAGTCGTTCAGCATTATTGAAACCTGCTAGCCGGCTGTGACTGTCTGATAGTGTTACAGCCAGTAGGTGAAATTCAAGGGTGAAGAGCTCTTCTCTCAAAGCACCCAGAGTTCGACAGGTGGTGTTCACAATAAGTGATTGCTGACAGACAGCTAAAGTGTCACAATGGTGGCCCTTGAAAAGTGCTCCTGATCCTTTGTGGCAAGTTGGAGAACGTTTTACAGAGAAAGCACATTTTAGAATGACCACTTGCTCGTTGGAAGTTGTCATGAACCAGAATCAGCACAGGGCAACCAACAACCATAAGCAGAAGAGGTGAGAAGCGAAACTATTCGAGGCAATAGTAATACTGTATTCAGTTATCCTCATAGCTTCTAGAGTGATCTTCATGCACTTGCTGTGCTGAGCTGGGAATATTGGTGGGTATTAATTTATGCAGCTTGGTGAGGGGTGACGAATGGCAAAAGGAAGTAGAGTGGGGGAAGAGATTGGACCTTTCAGAGCCTTGAATAATTCAGTGCTTGCTTTACACTGGCAGATGTTTGAACATGGGTTCATTTAACTCCCTCCCTCTCAGCTTCAATAGGACGCGTGCCTCTTTATAGTATGTGGAGCACTGCGAGAGCAGGGATAGCTTCTCCAAATTCCTCAGCACACCTGCTGCCTGGGGTAGGAGGCATCCTTCAGCACACCTTAGCCCTTGGGTATGCTCCCTTCGCCATCTGGGCAAGTTCTCTTATCCAGACCTTGTCACCACCTGCGGCTTGCTTAGCTTTCTGTACCCAGCGGACTTAATCTGAGAACCAGATTCACGTCAGCCCCAATAGATGGTTCATTGGGCAAGAATGAGCAGAACTTTCTAGTCTCTTTAGCAAAGCTTCATCCTATGATTATGGTTTTAGTCTAATGACACTGCGATATAATTTATTCAGATTTCTAAAAAGAAGACCAGAATTGGGTCACTGTATATGACAGCTTCCTCTTCTGTGAACAGAGAATGTGTTGCGCTAGGTGTTATGAAGGGCCTCCGTTTATAAACAGGTATGGGATGTGGGAATCCTATGGGAACACTTTATTTTCTGGCTAGGAGGGCTTTGCTATTTTAAGCATTAAATCTAAAAATGTGTGGGATCTGGTGTGTTTCCTGAATGAGATCATGTTTATTAATTGCTCACAGACTTTTTGATGATACAAATCTGTAGTTTTTACTGCTAAGTGGTGCCGTAACATATGGTCAGCTTATTTCTAAAATACCATTCAAGTTTTCTGGTGACTCTTTTGCCATGTTTTCCTTTTCAAATGCACTTCCATGTGTTCTGGGAGACTCTGGGATAGTTGTTAAGAACAGCACCGTATTTTCCCTTGGAGAGGAGAGAACAAAGCGATTCAAACAGAGAGTGCCTGGGTGACATGGTTTGCGGGTAGTGGAAGTTGTGAAAAGAACAACCTGATTGTCGTCTGGGGACAGAGAGATCTTTAGCAAACTAGAGAACATATATGGCTGAATGGAGTTGAATTTGTCTGCTATTCGGATCTGCGTTTTACTGTGGAAGCAACATCTCTAGCAGACGTTAGAGAGCGGAATTCGCTTATGTCAGCCTGGGCCCAGTGTATAAGTTGGTGTCAATGGGGCACAGACCTGGATGAGGGAAGACGACTTGCTGTGGAGGAAGAAGGTGCATGCTTCTAACTGCACATAGATTTTTGTCTCGCATTCTGGTTATGTCCTTTATCAGCTTAATTAACCAGGGCAATTTATTCAGCCCACTCGAATCTCAGTTTCCTCCTAAGAGAAGTCTCATGGAGTTGTGAGGAAAATTAAAGGAGTCCATACATGTAGAGTGTTTAGAATTGTGACTGACACTGTAAGTGCTATCTTAAGGGATTATTACTGGTATTCATGATGGTATCTGTACAAATACAGTCTTGAGGATTTTTGAGTAAATCCAGTGTGGACACACCAGCAGTGACCAATCGTTTAAAGCATAGAGCTCCGGCGGAGACAGCAATCGGGTTGAAGGAGAGGATGGGCTGTGTTTTCAAGAAATCAGAGTCACCAGTACATTGACAGATGATGGGTGCCGCCGGAAGGAGCCAAGAAGTGTTAAGTGACCTTGAAGAACGAGAGCGGAAATGCCAACGCCCTTTCTGATATCAAAGTTCAACTGCGGTGAGAGAAGGACTTGAACAGACAGCCGGGCCAGTGTCCAGAGCATTTTCAACTTGGAGAGTTGGAGCAAAAACGTATTCCCGTGGAAACGGATTCCAGAAGGCGCCGTACACATGCAGGTGGTTGCAGGAACTTGAGGTTTAGGAAAGGAAGCATTGCCTTTCGGATTATCCCGAGATTTACATTGTGGATGTGACTCAGATGAAAGCCTTCGGAGGACTGGTCAGTGCAGCCAGTACAGAGTCTTCAAAGAATTCCTGCTGACTTATCATCTTGTTTTTAGGGTTTGTCTGGCTCTCACAAGGCTCTAAGCATAACTATTCAAGAAAATCTCTCCTAGAGTGTCTACATTTGCCCTTGCCCTCATATCCCTTGCTTTTTTCCCTCCTGGATTCAAAGAGTACCTGACTATAGATGTTGACTTCCATATGGACTTGTGTTCCTGACAGTGTGGGCCATCTTTGTATAGGAAAGATCCAGAGATGCTCTGCTCTCTCTGTTTGCGATCTTTCTTTGTCCTGACAGAGCCTCCCACTCCACATCTTTGTGCCAGTCTCTGACTTGAGGAATGTTGAAACACACCACAAAAGCTGTCCATTCTCCATGTTGGAGATCATGGGGGTGGAGGGAGGGATGGAGATCAGGATTCAGATAACTCACATTTCAGTTACAGCAGGTTTGTTAGCATATTTATCTGTGTCATGCATTTAGCTTCATTCTCCCAGCAACCTAGACTGCAAATACACAACGACGTAGAAAGGTGACATAATTTATTCAGGATGACAGAATTAGTGAGTGAGTTGAGACCTCTTCTCTCACCGATGTGTAAGGCACACCAAGGTTCTCTTGGTGAGAACCTCAGAGATACTACTGTAGGCAGAGAGAGTGCACTCAGCCCCTCCTTGTTTCGTGAAGATTATTTCATTCATGAATATCATCCTGTTTTGGTCCCCTGTTCTATACACTGTGTCTTACATTAGGGCCCACAGATGTGTGATGGATGACTTACCAACGTTATTCCTCAAAGCTTTTCAGATTGCGTTTTGCATAGAAAAGCTTTCCAGACTTGCTTTTAGTTTTCTCATATTTTGTAAATGACTTTATCAAGCAATCTCCTTTCCAGATTTGTTTTTATTTTTTCTCATATTTTTCTAAATGTGCTTATCAAGCAATCAACTTTCTGCATTACATATGCACTGAACCATATTAGAAAATAAAATATTAAAACCAAAAAGCAGAAGGCACTGATTACCAAAAGATTATGGTGATCATAAAATGTGCCTATTTCCTGCATCAATGAATGACGGTTTGTTAGTATAGTCAGTTCAGACTACCTTAAAATGCTGATGTATAGGATTCATAAAATGTTGCGCATATTGTATAGCTTAAAGAAATCTTTCAGCGGGGATTGAAAAGTCACGGACCAATACAGTTATTGAATGTCTTTTGTTAGACAAGAGTAAAATACAGAAGTTATACAAGCCTAACCTTTATTTTATGGTAAAACGTTGAGATTTGGCAAGGAATAGCCATGGTTCCAACATGTGATAGGAGCTAGTAATGAAAATAGATGCTAAATCTACAGGTTAATGTGGATATTTCATAGAGACTTCTTATAGTCATTAGTGGAGAGAGTTATTGATAAACCGTTATCTAAGTGAAGGTGTCCCCAGGGGCTTCAAATGGTGAGAGTCCAGCAGCTAACCAAAAGATTACCTTCAGGTCTACCCAGAGGCACTTGGGAAGACCTGTCTGGTGATCGACTGCCGAAAAGTTGAAAAGTCAGTGCGTGAACTCTGTGGGAAGCACAGTTCTACACCGAAGCGAAGGACGTCTTCAGAGCCAGAATTGACACATGGCAAGTGGGGTGGGATTTTATTTAATTAAAATAGAGTATTACTGGGTCTTGAATGTACTCAGAAAGCTCTTTCATTTAACTGCTTTAATGGATCTGATTATTCCCCCACCCCTCCTAAAAAAGAATTCTGAGAGGACTAGGGAATATAAAGGAAATCTGAAACTTTAAGGGCAAGAGTAAACAGATTTAATAGGAAATAAAATCGTTAAATATTTCATAAAACTGACAAACCTATATTTTCCCTTCAAATAAGTTATGTCTCCTAGATAATCATGTGAAACGAACTGATCTCCCCATACAATAAGTTAATTTTCTTTGCAATCCAGAGAAGCAACATCCCTTGAATGATGGAGTTAAGAGTCGTCCTCTTATTTAGTCTATCCAACTTCGTTACAACAAAAAATTATATATAAATCATAAACTAGATGCTTGATAAACCATTTTTGGGTAATCCTTTAGGGTTTAGTTCACTCCCCCCTCTCCCCAGTACATATTCCTTTTGTTTAAAAATCTATATCTTTCCTATCCGACTGTACATTCTAGTAGGTTAATGTGTTGGACAGGGTTCTCTAGAGAGACAAACCAGATTGCTAGTAATTATATATAAATATATTTATAAAGATAGATATATAAAATACAAGAAATGAACCGTTAAATTATATACAGATAGATAGTACAAGAAATTAACAGTTAAATTTTAAAGCAGTGAGACACTAGCAGTCCTTTTAGGCTTGAGAGCCACCAGTTGACAGTCCCCTTCTGTAGAGCGAGCTGGGCTATATATATAGGCAGCAAACAGCAAGGCAGGTCCCCAACTGTCATCAACTGTCGGTCCCCAGCTCCAGAGATGAACATTCCAATCGTGTGGGCTTGAAGGGACCTCACCTTATAGCGACACAGTCCACAGGCTAGGCATCCCACAGGTAGTGTACCCCTTTAAACTGAGGCAAAGAACAAGCAAGGCGAGGCTCACCGAGCCATTTATCCCTCTGCCCTTCAGTTAATCCTACTTGTGTTTATCAGCCAGGCTGGCACAATAAACTATCGCAGTTAAGGAACAAGTCTAATCTTTAAATCCCTTATGCCCATAATGGTGCCAGCTATATATTAATCTCAATACATGGTTTAAAATGTTTTATTTATTTATTTTCATTTTTACTTTTTTAATTACAGTTCTCTTTTAAAATATTGACAGAAACAGAGATGTTACGCCTTTTCTTGGTTACCTGTGGTAAATTTTGATTTATACTTATCCTCACTGTTCATTCTAAATTGGAGAGAAATGAAGGTATGAAAGTAACAGATTTTTAATACGATGGTCTATAGTGGTAGAAACATCATCCATAATTTGTGTGGGATTCTACCCACACATCTGCAATAGATTTAAGTTCTGACTGCAAAAACTGAACCATGCATACTTACTATTATTTCTTAATTGTACGTTAATACATCTTATCTGGCTCCAGTGAATTCAGATTTTACGATGAAACAAATGGGATGTGGGATGAAAGTTATTTTAGCTTGGTCATCTTAACCACATAGGAGGTACTATTTATTATTATTTAGAGCTCATGGAGAAAAGTTAAAAATACTCAATATCTTTCAATATTTATTATAATTCATATAATAAATATGCTAATGATAAATGTAGGACCCCAGTCTTGAACTATTAACCACAAGGTCAGCAACTTGAAATCCCCAGATGTTCTGAGGGAGAAAGATCAGGATGTCATAAAGAGTTACATTCTTGCAAACTCATAGTAACCATTGCCCACTGTCCCACAGGGTGGCTGTGAGTCAGAATCAAGTCTGGTCTGTGAGTGAATCATAAGTCACTCATAACTCTTTGCGAAAGCACCATATGTGAAATGAAAGCCTTCAATTCTCTCATATGAATCCGGTAGCAATTTGTTTACAAGGATACCTCAGAAATGCAGTGGGCTTGTTTCAAGCAAGGCACACACTTTTTTTCCCTAGTGAAATTAAAAATTAGATTTCCACTAGAATATAGTTTATGAATTGTGCCGTAGCACTGTGAAGACATTTGAAATGTTGTGAGAATGACCAAAATGTGACGTAGAGACAGGAAGTGAGCGCGGGCTATTGACATGTTGGCACCTGTAATTGTCCAACATCGGGGTGGTCCAAACCTTCAGTTTGTCTGCTCTCAATGTCTGTGAAGCACGGTAATATGAAGTAAAAATAAAATGAGGTATACCTATATGTGGCTGAGGATTGTTTTAAAATGATCATGTACATTTCATAAATCAGATTCACTTCCAATAGAACAATCCAGAAGTTATTATTTTTTAAACCCAAAGCTGTTTGATGGCATGAATTATGCCTTTGCGTCCCCAGTGACTGAGAAGTAACTGACTTCACAGGAAGTTCTCAGATGTTGATGAAAGGGATTTAACTATATATATCAATGCATAAATTAATTTTGGAAATGTCAGTACAAATACATAAAATGAAAGGCTCTGCTTATAATCTTATGTTTCAATATAATGTTTGGTTAAGAAAATATAAAGCGGAAAGTTTCCACACTATGTTTTATATACATGTAACTTATTTTCACTGGGAATGCTGATAACCATTTTGGGTTCTTTGGAGAGTACTTGACCTTGTTCAGCATTCCCAGTGAGAGATTTGTTTTGTTCACGTATTCAATCCCTCTTTCACTCAATCTTTGGATTGAGGGCCACTTATGGAAGGTACTATTGTAAGCAAAGTATTAAATAGAAGAAAGGAACAAAAAGTAGATTGTGGTATCATTTTTCTTTAATAAAAGAATAAGAAAAAGAACACACCCTACTCTGTTCCCAGCCCTCTGTCATGAAGAGAGCTAGCGCACCTGAGGCTTGTTTTCCAGGTAGTTCCTACAACTGCCCTGGGGCGATGACTGTAAAGATTGCAGACCTGACTGGAACGGTTGCAGCCTTGTCAGTTGATGCGCCCCTCTGATGCATGCTTGTCTTGATCTGGTTTTCAACATTTTCTGTATTTTGTTTGTTTGCTCATATTGGGGTTTAGCTCAGATGTGTTATGTCATTGGGAGTCACCCTCTTGAATTTATGTTACATGTTTTTCAATTGTTTGGTATATGAAACCCAGGATTCATGAACCTATAAGGACAGCAAGTAGTCTAAGAGTTTCTGGGTGGTGGTGGTGATGGTGGTATAGTGGGGGGGGGGCGGCGGCGTGGGGGTGGGGGGTAAAACAATGATGATGTAAAGTTGTCCAGGAAGGAAAAGGATGTTTGGAAACTGATTGTGATCGCAGTTGTACAATACCGCTTGATTTGATTGAACTATGGAATGATGTGATACAGTTATTAACTCCCAATTTTTAAAAACTTGTAAAGTAAAAGAATGAAAATTAAAAAAAAACATGATTATTGCCCATGAGTTCATTCTGATCAACAGCACCTCCAAATAGGGTTTCTGAGACGCTAAATCTTCACTGATGCAGACATCTGCATCTTTCTCATGCAGTTTGCAGCACCAACTTTGAGTTTAGCAGCCCACCTTTTAACTCACCGCACCACCACGATTCCTTCTTTTCAAAGAGGTCTTTCTCTTTAGAGGTTTTTAAAGATTGCAACAAAAAAGGCCTGACTTGTGGCAGATGGGGGAATTGTTTTGCCACCAAGCCAAGGGACCTGCTCACGCAGCCATCTCCTCTGAGCAACAGTTTTCGGCAAAAACCCACATGCCTCTCTTACCCCACCCACCTTACTCACCTAACCTCACGCTGTGAAGACTTCTTTTTGTTTTTATGAATGAAGAGGGATGTGAAAGGACAGTGCTTTGATGAAGCAGAAAAAGTGAAGAAAAAAAATCAGGGAGGTGCTGTCAGCCTTCCAAACAGGAGTTTGAAAAATGTTTCCAAGAATAGAATCACAGGTTTGACAAATGTATTAAGTGTAATAGAGAGTACTTTGAAGGTGATAAGGTTGCTTTGTAAAAAAAAATTTAAATACATAGCTTTCAGGGGTGTTATTCAAGTTTTTTGGGGGGTACCCCTCATAGTATGCTGTAATTGTTTTCATAATGTCACAAATATCCCTGTACCTTTAGGTATTCATGTGAGCATATTATTTATTTAAGAATGTTATAAGATGTTACATTGTAACCTAACTAAATCTTCTAAAAAGGCCTTCTAAAAAGTTATTCACATCCTCGGTCCATAGTCAGAGAAGATGCGCCAGAGACTTAATTTACATGGCCACCCTGCAAATGGACATTGGACTTCCCCTGCCATCATAGCCTTCTGCAAACCAGATGTTCGGAATTAAAGCTCTGATACCATTCCTTCCTCTCGATTTGGATTCTATTATGTACCATCCTTGGATCACTGATGTGTAGGCCGGTGTGCTTCTGTGTGGATTTAGTTGACACCTCATTTAGATGGTGCTGATTTTAAGACAAGCCTTTAAGATCCCAGACGCTATTCTCTCTGGTGGCTGGGCACCATCTGTTTTTCGTTTTACTTTACCACACTTTATTATAGCACCCATCTCTTCGGTGATCTCTTCACCATTTTGTTTCGTATGTTCTTCTGTATTTGAAATTCAGGTTAGGTAAAGCTATCGAGACAACTGGAGGTAACAACTGTGACTACAAGAAAGAAGAAAACATTCTAATATTGATTGTGGTGGTGATTGTACAACTTTTCTCAATGTGATTGACCTCCTTATTTATATGATATGTGAATTATATGCCAGTAAAACGGTTAAAATAATGTTATGTCATGTAGTAACTGTCTCATGGTAGTTCCTCCTTATTTAGACATACATTCCAACATAGCCTTGGTAACAAACCCATATGTCTGTCCAACTTTGCCTGAGATAGGCCTGCTTTGCACGTGTGCCATGTGATTTCTTAAGAACGACGACTTTCTCTGTCCAAAGTGACCTAGTTTGGATGATGAATAGCATAATTATTGTCATAGAGCACATTGGGAGAAGGATTGTTTACATGTGAACTAGCTGCGAAGACCGACAACTCTACTCTAGATTCCCAGGAATGTCGATGTGATCAGTTACCATGGCGAATAAACATTTTATAAGTTCCAGAGGATAACAGTTTCCCAAATCCCCATCTCTGTGTTCCATTTGAATGGCCCTCTGGCTTCTGCTTGGTGTCTCCTTTGGCCAAATAGGAATTGCAACCTCTCTCTGCTTCAGAGCAATGCCCAGGAGATTCATGCAGGAGAGAAGTGCAACTGTGGAAGACCTAGGGCGAACACTGTAGCGAATTGTTCTTCACGCTAGGAAGTTCTCAAGGCCTCCTGCATATTCCCTTCATCCATTTCCCTCCAATTTGGGCTTTGATTCGACTTTCCTTTTGCTATTAAAGAATCAGGCAGAAGCTTCTCCGCATTATGGTCAAAATCTGTATTACACAGATGGCATCTTGGAAACTGACTAGGACGTGTGTGTGTGTGTGTGTGTGTTTATAATAGTGGACTCTGTGTCACTGAATTATATGGGTCAGGTACTACAGTTGATAGATTTTTTGCAGTGCATGAAATTTTCTCTTTCCCTGGAAGCCTTTGGATCTCCTTTAAGATATTCCTTTAAGTTAAAAGCATGTATAACTATCTGAGCCACATATATAGCTCCATTACATACATATTTTAAATTTTCAGTGTGGTTTTATTTTACAGTGAAAATTTTAGACGTACAGGTTACTGTGAAAAATTTTTTTTAAAGGCTACCTTGTTGTGTTTTAAAGTTTACCAAGCATTATTCACCATTGAATAATCCAATTTTACTGATGACTGTGTGCTTTGGGTATTTTAATAATGCTTAGAACACACTATGTTAATCTTTGTGTGTGTCTACAGGTGTTACACTGTTCTTTTTACCGTATATGCCCGTTTATAAGCTGGGTTTTTCAGCACATTTTTATGCTGAACAAGCCCCCCTCGACTTATACTGGAGTGAGGGGGACCCTGTTCTCCGGTGCAGTGCGAGTGTTCTCTAGTCTCTCCCGCCCATCTGCAACACCTGCAACCTCTGTGGGTGGGCCAATGACTGCTGATCTCACAGATCTTCTTTGCTCCTGAACTCTGGCAGTCTCTGTGATGTCAGTGCTGTGCTGGGCAAGAACCTGCCCACTTCTGTGTGCTGGTACCTGGGGCGCCCCGCATCCTGGCCAGATGAATGTCGGATGTGGCCTCTCTTCTCCAGGGCTCTGACCAATGACATAGCCTCTACAGTCTTACCCAGGCGTGGTCACGCCCCCTTGCTCCACCCAAGAATTGCTGAATACAAGTACCAGTATATCTCTGGTTTGGGATATACAGTATGTTTATTTACAGTACTTAGTCTGCTATATTTTATTTTCTTATTAACCCTTATCTGGACCAATGCAGCCTGTGTTACTGCATGTGTTGCGTTACCATGTCCCGTACATATACGGTAATGTTGTATATGCAGTAACACGGTGCGTACACAACACAGTGTGCATATGATGAGCCCTAACACAGGCTGCTCTAGGCAAACAGTCATGTCATCACATTCTGGAACATCATCAGCCTGCGTCAGGCCTCAAACTATACAAGCTGCAGTGTGTGCATGTGGTAAAGCAGCCTATGTAGTAACGGAGTGCATGGAGTAACACAGCGTGTATAGTATGAGCCACAACACAGGCTGCTCTATGCAAACATAGTCATATAATCATATTCTGGAATATTAACACACCAAACTGTCCACACCATTAATTACTGTCAGCTCCCTTGGCGATCCAGTTTGTTTTGGGTCTCGTGGTGTCTTTTGGGTGCAATTCTTTTAGGGGTATCTGTTTTCCGTGGTGAAGTCGATCTGTCTTGCTGCATTCCATTGCCAATTGATTGTACATGTTTATATGTACACTGGTAGTTGCCGGACAACACTTTTTACTGTAAATTGACCTCGTAAGAACTGTAACTAGGGCTTATTTTTGGAATAGGGTTTACGGTATATTTTTAGAATTCAATCGCTATGGTTCAGCATTCTTTTTCAACGTTTTTTAAAAATTTATTTCTTTTAATCCTGTTAGAAATGGATCCCAATGCTTCTAATCTTGGACCCAAACTAAACGCAGGTCATAGAAGCTGGTTTCAAATTTCAGGCTGTGTCAAGAACAAAAGAAAGTAATAACAGTGTTGCAAGTAGGGGAATTTTGTGTTGATGAAAAGCAAGTGAGGGCCTGGCAGACAATGGAAGCTGAGGTGGAAAAGATTCCAAAGGCAAAAAAAGCTCGACGTGGTTGAAAGACTTCATATGGGACTCTAGAGACCGAATTGCATGGAAAGCCGTCAAAACGGTTACTACGTAATGCATGAGAATTCCCTTACGTGGCCTTCACATGAATAAGGACGACAAATTAAAAGCACCAGTGATTGAACATTTTGTTGCATCAGCAGGATGGTGCACCCGCTTCATGAACACGTTTGCCCTGTGTTTGCAGCAAAGAACAAGGATTTCACGGAAACTGCCAGAGACCATGATGAAAAAGTGATGTGATTCCATTCATTCATCATAAAACAGAGAATGATCCATAACTATGACCTGGGAGATATTGGGACTGTGGATGAAACCCCTATGACCTTTGATCTCCCAAGCAACAGAGCTGTGGCAAGTTTGGGAGATAAAACTGCTGTATTTTACTCAGAACCACAGGAAATAAAATTTAAAAAAAAACAATTATTTCATAGTCATTCTGTCATGTTTGGCTAATGCAACTTAGCTGTGGCATGCCATTATTTTTAAAAGAAACACTTTGCCGAAGAAGATCAAATTCCCACCATGAAATACAGTGCGCACACATTAGAGGCAGGATGGATGAAGATGGAACCAAAAAATGGCCGGAAGAAATTTGGAACAGATGACCAGGAGCAGCCTTCAAGAAAAAAAATCATCATTGCTAGTTTGGGATATGTACAGAGCTCACACATCTAATGACATGAAAACATTGCCAAAGTCTTCTCAAGTTACTTTGGCCCCTAGATGTGTGTTTAAATAAACCTTTCAAAGACTGAGTGCGAAAGATGTGGCATGAACGATATCATCTGGTCAAGCCCCACTGACAAAAGTTGGAAATATGATGAAGCCCAACATAGAATTGATAGCAAAGTGGGTTTGTGACGCATGGGAAACGATTCCAGAGGACATGGTGTAATGCGCCTTCAAGAAATGTGGCCTTAGTAATGCTATGGTTGGCAGTGAAGCCGGCACTTCGTATGAGAATGAGAGCAGTGATGGTGATGACTGCAAACTCAGTGAGGAAGACAATGTCTATGCTGATCACCCCACACCAGCTGAAGCTGAAGCTCTGTGTGGACCTACAGATGAGGAGGAGGAATCCAGTTTTGAAGAATTTTAACACGTGTTTTAGCTTGGTTGCTGATTGAGTTAAGGTTTTTGTACTCTTAAAGTTATTGTTGATATCATATTGTTTTTGTTGATCCTATTTTCCACTTACAGAGCTAGTTTACTGTTTTTCTTTGAAATAAATATTCAAAAATATTTTAACCTACTGATGCCTCAATTAATGTAATTTTATTGGTATCTATTTTTGTTTTGAAATTTACCAGTAGCTACTGCATTTCCCACCCTAGGCTTATACTTGAGTGATAAATTTCCCCAATTTTTGTGGTAAAATTGGGTATTTTGGCTTGTATTTGGGTTGGCTGATACTGGAGTATATAAGTACTGTTTTTCAGGAATGCTTGTGAGATCAGGAAAAATATTTGCACATCTAACTGCTACTATATTATTACAAACAATGAATCTCCTTTTATATTTCATACTCATGCTGATATACTTTTAAAAAATCATTTTATTAGGGACTCATATAACTCTATCACAATCCGTACATATATCAATTGTGTAAAGCACATTTGAGCATTCATTACCCTCATCATTCTTAAAACATTTTCTTTCTACTTGAGCCCTTGGTGTCAGCTCCTCATTTTTCCCCTTCCCTCCTCACTCCCTCCTCCCTCATGAATCCTTGATAATTTATAAATTTTGATTATTTTGTTTTATCTTATACTGTCCGATGTCTCCCTTCACCCACTTTTCTGTTGTCCATCCCCCAGAGAGGAGGTTATATATAGATCCTGATTATCAGTTCCCCCTTTCCACCCCACCCTCCCTCTACTGTCCCTGTATCACCACTCTCACCACTGATCTTGAAGGGATCATCCGCCCTGTGTTTCTAATTCCTATGTGTACCAGTGTGCATCTTCTGGTCTAGCCAGATTTGTAAGGTAGAAATGAAATCACGATAGTGTGTGTGTGTGTGTGTGTGTGTGTGTGTGTGTGTGTGTGTGTGTGTGTAAGCATTTAGGAACTAGAGGAAAGTTGTATGTTTCTTCGTTGCTACACTGCACCCTGAATAGCTCATCTCCTCCCCACGACTCTTCTGTAAGGGGTGTCCAATTCCTCACTCCCCCTCATTCACAATGAAAATATTTTTTGTTCTGATGATGCTTGATAACTGATTCCTTTGGCACCTCATGATCACACAAGCTGGTGTGCTTCTTCCATGTGAGCTTGTTGCTTCTCAGCTAGATGGCCCCTTGTTTATCTTCAAACTTTAACACCCCAGACATTATATCTTTGGATAGCCAGGCATCATCCGCTTTCTTCACATTTGCTTATGCACCCATTTGTCTTCAGTGATCATATCAGGGAGATAAGCACACAATGATATGATATTTTGTTTTTTTATGCCTGATAACTGATTCCTTCGACATCTCATGATCATGCAGGTGCTGTGCTTCTTCCATGTGGGTTTATTTTATGTGGGTTGCTTTTGAGATAGATGGCCTATTTAATGTGCTTTTTAAAATGTGGTTGTACACTGGTGCATATAGGAGCTGGAGGCACAGGGAATCCAGGGTGGATGATACCTTCAGGACCAGGGGATACTGGGAGAGTAGTGGGTGAGTGGGTTGGAAAGGCGGAACTGATTACAAGGATCTACATGTGCCCTCCTCCCTGGGAGATGGACAGCAGAGAAGGGGGTGAAGGGAGACTCCGGATAGGGCAAGATATGACAAAATAACAATGTATAAATTACCAAGGGGTCATGAGGGTGGGGAGAGCAGGGAGGGACGGGAACAAAAAAGAGGACCTGATACAAAGGGCTTAAGTGGATAGCAAAAGCTTTGAAAATGATTAGGGCAAAGAATGTCCAGATGTGCTTTATACAATTGATGTATGTATATGTCTGGACTGTGATAAGAGTTGTATGAGCCCCTAATAAAATGTTAAAAAGAAGAAAGAAAAACATGTGGTAGGTAGGTGATATATAGAAGACCTAGAGGCCTAGTGGGTTATGAGTTGGGTTTGCTAGCCTCAAGATTAGCAGTTCAAAACCACAGTCTCTAGGGAATGGTGAGGTTTTCTACTCCTGTGAAAATTACAGTCAGGAAATCACAGGGGCCCTTCTATCATGTCCTATGTGGTTGCTGTGAGTCAGAATGGACTCTGTGGTAGTGAATATTTTGGTGGTGTAATGGGGGTTGGGTTTCTAGCCACAAGGTCAGCAATTCTTAAGCACCAGCCACTTCACCAGAGAAAGGCAAAGCTTTCAATGGCTGTGAAGATTGGCAGTCTAGAAAAGTCACAGGAAGCATTCTGCTCGGTCCTGTAGGGCTGCTACAAATCAGAACTGACTTGATAGCAGTGAGCTTGGTTTTGTTGCGAGGTAGGTGATAGAGTCTAACTAAGCATGTCATTTCTGAGGTGAAAGGAGGTATTGGGGCTGAGAGAGTCAAGCACCCTTGTCTCATCCCTGTCTTATGAATCCAGACGTTGCCTTGACGGTCGACCACAGGACCAGACAAAGCGGGCAGGGTCAGGAAGGGCTGAGTTACCCAATAAGTAATGTAAGCACTGGCTTACTAATGCTTATTAGTTAATTAGTAGATTATTATAGTTTCTAATGATCACATCTATGATTTTGCTTCTAGCTGTGGTTGGCAAGTGCCTCTAATCCCACAGCACCTTCCTACAGAATCAAAGCCATTTTTCAAATGTGCATTACCTGACAGGAAGCAGAGTAAGCACAGCCTAAGAAGTGTTTACTTGCTAATCTGTTTGGAACCGTTTCATGTGTTTTTCACCACAACTTCAAAACCTCTGCAAAATGTCTTTCTGTTAGTAAGCCCAGTAAATTTTGCTGCCAGCTAACCTTTACTCTCGGCTGAGGAGGAAATGTTGAGCCTTCTTTATATCTATGGAGTTGGTGGGTGGTGCAATAGTTACTGCAATTGACTGCTAAATGAAAGGTTGGTGGTGGTTCCAGTCCACTTACAGGTGCCTAGTGACCTACAACTGGGAAAGCGGCCATTGGAGGTGCTGTGGAGTCCAGTTCTGCTCTGACACATGGGTTCAAATCCACTTCAGGCACCTGATAACTACCCTGTGTCCCCCAAAATAAGACAGTGTCTTATATTAATCTTTGCTCCCAAGGATGCGCTAGGACTTATTTTCAGGAGCTATATTATTTTTCCATGAAGGAAAATACGGTACACATTTATTGTTTATTGTCTGCTCCGGCTGCGCTGTGGCCAACAGTGAGCTGAGCACCAGCACCTGCCGCTACGGTCCGGAGTTGCGGCAGCTTGGGGCGGGGATTATTTTGGGGGAGGTCTTATTTTTTGGGGGATACCTTATATTTCAGTGAAAGGCAAAACTGTAAGTAGGTCTTATTTTCGGTGGATGTCTTACTTTCTGGGAGACACGAAGCTCTGGTTTACATTTTTTGTGTGTGTGCGAGGAATAGGATATGACTCTCTCCATCTTCTATGTATTCATGTTATGTATTCTCTGCTGAAACATGTAAATGAAACCAGATTTTCAGGTGCTTGCTCCTTAAATGTTTGTTTTTTTTTACTTACGCACCCAGTCACTACTTTCTCCCTTCAGTGGTACTCTGAGTATTTCCAAGACCTTGAACTCTTCTTACATCATAGAGACGAATTTTTCCCTTTTTGATAGAAGACATACCATTTTGACTATTGCTGGCAAGGGCAACACTCTGTGTATATGACTTATTTCTTCCGATAATCCTCTAAGACAGTGGTTCTCAACCTTTCTAATACTGCGACTCTTTAATACAGTTCCTCATGTGTGGTGACCCCCAACGGTGAAATTATTTTTGTTGCCACTTCATAACTAATTTTCCTACTGTTATGAATTGAGCGACCCCTGTGAAAGGGTCGTTCGGCCCCCAAAGGGGTTGCAACCCACAGGTTAAGAACCCCTGCTCTAAGTGCTGACTTACATTGGTTTTTAAAACCCTAGAAAGTCTATGGCAATTAATGTGGTGAAATTATAATTTCTTCAAATATTGTGACTGATTTTGTAATCATTGGAATTTCACAGGAATACCCTGAGATAGTTAAATTCTAAAAAGTTAGGAAATTAATAGAGGGAGATGTGGGCCCTGAGTGTAGATTCAAACTCATTGTTCGGGTTTGTATTATCATCTAGGTGGCTTTCCACGTGGTGCTGGAAATTTTGAACAGAATCCAAATCTGACCCATGTCATGTTCGTTTTCAAAGACTGTTCAAAAATCTCCCCTCCCAAAACCACATCTAGATGTCAGTTAGCTTTTGAGAGCTCAGGGGCAGAAAAGGTCTAAGTGTATTAAAGCAGAAGAAAGAAGACACAGAGAGAAAGAAAGCGAAGCTAAAGAGAAAATGGGCAACCTAACAGAATGCTGCAAGAGGTTATTATGTGAATTCCTTGTCAGTAGGATATGAGTAATAACTCCTGAGAGCCACAAAAGTAGCCCCTAAAGAATGAAAAACTATGTAGCCATTTCACATCTCTCTAGTGTGACTCTTAACTTTAAAAGCATTACCAAACCAGATAGCTTCTCTTTCTCTATTGTTCTGGCATGTCTTGAAAATAGTCACTTTACTGCTTGGTAAAAAAAAATTTTTTGTGGAAAATGAGGGGTTTCTCTTAATGCTTTTCATTTTTTACTGAATATTTCCTAATTCTATGATTTTATCAAAGTCCCAGTAGATTCTGGTAATACACACAGGTTCACATGCTACCCAGAGAGAAATGTTATTCCCACGCCCATTGCCTTCAGTACTGGGTGTTGCATATTTATATTTAGTTCTTCCTATTTTGCTATTTTAAACTAAAACAAGTGATTTATTGAATTATTGCTCTTATTGAAATGTTTTCCACAGTCCATCAACACAGTCAGGTACTGTGTTTTCTTTTGTCTGTAACACAGACAACATAATTTCATATAGCCTGGTACTTTGACAAAAGTCTTAGTGTAGGATTTGCACATTGGGCTGCTAGCCAGCAGCTCAAAACTACTGAGGGCTCTGTGGGAGAAAGACACACATTGGCTACACTGTCAGAAATCCGTGGGCAGTTATCTTCTGTTCTATAGGGTTTCTCTGAGTCGGCATGGACTTGATACCCAGGAGTTATTTTCTTTTGTGTTTTTGCTAATTTCCGGAAGCCGCAATGTTCCTGCATCACTTGATAAACATTCTGTTCTCTAATTTGGCAACTTGCTTTACGTTTTTAAGCCAGCATTTCCATTCTGAAGCCATTTATCGATTACGTTTCCATTGTGAAAAGCACAATACGAGAGGGTACCCCTCGCCCCCCAAACAACCACCACCACCACAACAAACTGGGAAAAAGCTCTGGTGAGAAGAGCTCTCTAGTACACATGTTCCGCAGTAGGCAAGCAGCGAGTCCCTTTGAGATCGTGCATGCAGTGCTGTCACCAAGGAACATTCTCTCAGGTCACAGTGAATTTTTTCGTAAAAGCAGTTTCACTAAATCCTCCTTTTTTGGTGTGATGATCTATTTAAGAAAACAGCATGCAGCTGTGAAATTTTGTTTCCTGCTCATGAAAAATGCCCAAACTCTGTCGTGCTGCTGAACACAGCTTACAAGGACAGCATCATGGGAAAAACTCGTGTACGAGTGGTTTTCTCATTTCCAAAAAGTTGAAATATCAGTGGATGACACACTTTATTCTGGATGTCTGTCAACTTTGAGAATGGGCAAAAAATGTTGACAAAATTTGTGCGCTTGTGTTCGAAGATGGATAATGGACCATTGCAGAGATGGGGAAGTTACCTGGACTGCCCAAGAGATTGGTTCAGCAGATTTTAATGGAAGATTTGGGAATGAGAATGGTCGCTGTGAAATTTGTGACTCAGGTTCTGCCTAATCAAGAAAGAGCACATATAGTGGAAACATGCCGTGCTTTGAAAGAACAGCTTCAAAGTGACCCAGACATTTTTCCCCAATGTCATTGCTGGTGATGAGACATGGTGCTATTCTTATGACCCTGAAAGCAAACATCAATCAAGCCCGTGGAAGAAACCATTGTCACCTCACTGCCCAAAATCTCATCAACTGAAATTAAAGATCAAGACAATGCTCATTTTTTTGATGTGAGGAGGATAGTGCATTTGGAGTTCATTCCACCAGGTCAGACTGTTAATCAAGCTTTCTATTTAGAGGTTCTGAAAAGATAGTGTAACAGTGTGTGACCAAAAAGGGCTGATTTGTGGCAGATGGTGGAATGGTTTTGCCACCTCGACAGTGCACCTGCTCAGGCAGCCATCTCAGTGTGCCAGTTTTTGACAAAATTCAGCATGCCTCTTTTGTTCTATGCATCGTACTCACCTGACCTCACTCTGTGTGACGTCTTTTTGTTTCTGTGAATGAAGAGGGACAGGGAAAGGATGGTGATTTGACGACTTAAAAGAGGAAGAAAAATATGAGGGAGATGTTGTCAGCCATCCAAGCCGAAGAGTTTGAAAAATGTTTCCAAGAACGGAATCTCAGATTTGAAAAATGTATTAAGTGTAATGGAGAATACTTTGAAGGTGATAAGGTTGTTTTGTAAAAAACAAACAAACAAAAAAGCATAGCTTTAAAAAGAATGTCCAGTTTTGGGGGGGGGGCACCCCTTTATATGATAACTGAAGAATAATTTAATTAGTGGAGCCCCTTGGCTGGTTAGACTATTGTTTTCTCTCCCGCTGGTATGTGCGCTTTTGCCTTTTTGAAAACTTGATGTGCCCAAGTAGATTTACTCTGCCAGTGGATGGCTTAATTTGATTTTAATGATATCCTATTTTCCTCTATAAACTGTCTGAAACCATCTTTGCTGTGCTAGTCTAATGTAATCTCGTTAATAATGTAATGTAGCCCATGATGGTATTAGGTGAAAATGAAAGCAGATTATTAGAGACATAAGCCTTTCGTCGGTAGCAGAGAAGCATGATGTGCCAAGTGATGAAGCTAGGACGCTAACATTCCGTTGTGAGGGGAAGCTAACACCTATGTTTTGGAGCATTTTCTACATGTAGGTCAAACTAATTCTTAAAGGGGTCTAACTTCACTTCTATGTAAGCTCCTGCATTTCTCACATAATGGCGTCTGGGATCATTTGTTTGCTGTGGCCAAGATTCAAAGCAGCACCCCCCCCCAAAAAAAAAACAAGCAACACCTCCCACCCCCATCCCCCCAAAAAATGTCTTTAAGTCAATGAAGTCTTTCACGTCTGAAACTATAGAAATTAGGTAGTGTTTCTTTTCTTTTTCCTTTTTTAATATATATTTTTGATAATGTTTCTTTTCGGATCAGTAAAACCAATCCATTATTTGAATATCAAACAGCTAGCCATCTTTCTATGCTTTTTTATTTTTTAAAATAGGTAGGGACATTTTTCATCTCTCGCTAAGAATATTTTAAATCACTTTAAAATGTGACAGCAACAGAAGCACTTGTGATGACCAGCAGCATGGCCTTGAGCACATCTGCCCTCTCTTTAAAAGATACTTTTATTGAATAATTAATACATGTCAAGGCAGTTCGCTGTGGAAGTATCTTTGCTCCAGTGTAACCAGTGAAATGAGTTCCTATTTATCTTTTATTCATACATAAGCAAACGTTTAATAGAATTATATATTGTCTCCAACATGCTCATGAACACAGTCTGTTGGAAACATTTTTTGCGTTGCCTATTTGAGTATGCTTCATTCTTTCTCGTCGACGGTCATGGGTTCCATGCTTCTCTTTTGCTCGTTAATGGCTATTTTCCAGCTGTGGATTGGATGAAGGTGGAAAGCACAAAACCACTATCTGACTGAGTTGGCAAATAAACTCTATTCTGGGTTTCCTTGCTCTAAGATGTTATGTCTTTGTCATTAGTTGATGTCTTTTGTTTTGTTTAGAAAACAACTCAGAGGGGAACAATAACATTTTAGGGAAATGTGTTAGGGTGTACAGCTAGAAGCACGGAGCAATTGAATTATTCTACATTATGATCGGAATGAATGATCCTGTTGGGGCATATTTCTTTAAAAGTCTAAAAGGTTATTGTTTCCTCATGATGTGAATATTTTTAGCCAGTAAGAAAATGTATAATTATATTAGCAACTATAGAGACTATGAAAAATAAAGGAATACAATATATTTAATATATTTTGTGTGAGTCTTCTTTTTTTACATTTTATTAGGGGCTCATACAACTCTTATCACAATCCATACATATACATACATGAATTGTATAAAGCACATCCGCACATTCCCTGCTCCAATCATTCTCAAAGCATTTGCTCTCCACTTAAGCCCTTTGCATCAGGTCCTCTTTTTTTCCCCCCTCCTTCCCCACTCCCCCCTCCCTCATGTGCCCTTGGTAATTTATACATTGTTATTTTGTCATATCTTTCCCAATCCGGAGTCTCCCTTCCCCTCCCTTCTCTGCCGTCCATCTCCCAGGGAGGAGGTCAATGTGGATCCTTGTAATCAGTTCCCCCTTTCCAACCCAGTCACCCTCCACTCTCCCAGCATCGCCCCTCACACCACTGGTCCTGAAGGTATCATCCACCCTGGATTCCCTGTGCCTCTAGCCCCCATATGCACCAGTGTACAACCTCTGCCCTATCCAGTTCTGCAAGGTAGAATTCGGATCATGGTAGTTGTGGGGAGGAAGCATCCAGGATCTGGTGGGAAGCTGTGTTCTTCATCGGTACTACCTCGCACCCTGACTGACCTATCTCCTCTCCTAAACCCCTCTATGAGGGGATCTCCAGTGGCCGACACTTGTGTGTGAGTCTTCTTATAGAATTACTACGCACTTTATTTTATTTAGATAGGTGGTATATTGCATGGTGAAACATTTCTATGTTTTGATTTTGTATACACACGATGACTAAAAATTTTTCCTAGTGAAAAAATAACGTTTGCTTTTACCCATTTTTTATTTTCCTGTCCTTCCTGAAATAGGAGCAGCTGCTAAGTCAGACAATCAGCATGTAGTTTTTATTCAGTTGTTATATTCTATGGAGTCAGTTTCAACTCCTAAGACGACGTTTCATAGGGTGGATCAGTCTGTGTCCGGCATGTTTGGGAGCATTGTTGCAGGTATAGTGTCTCAGTCCATTTTGTTGAGTGGCTTCTTTGTTATTCTGCTGCACAAAGCACTGTGCATTTAATCAGGATGTATACATCCTTGCTACCATCCAGCCAAAGGCTCATCTGGCTGTACTTCTTTAAGGACACATTTGTTCATTCGCCTGGCAGTACATTGTTATTGCATATTCCTCACCAACACCATGACTCAAAGGCATTCGTTCTTCTCTGCCTTTCCCATGTACAAGACACATAAAGTAATATGAAATGACCACGGATTGAAATGACCTGGCGCATCTTTGTCTTCACAGTGACACTTCTGCTTCTCAACCCTCTAAAGCGGTCTTTTGCAACAGATTTTCCCAATGCAATACACAAATTTTAATTTCTTGATTACTGCTTCCACGAGTATTGATTATGGATCTAAATAAAAGTAAATCTTTAACAAAGTCAATCTTTTCTACTTTGACTGCAGTATTTCTTGTTAGTCCGGTTATGAGGATTTCTGCTTTCCGAATGTGGTGGTATAATCCACACTGATTATATTGTATTCCTTTATTTTCAGTCAGTACTTCAAGCTCAAATTTACTTTCAACAAGCAAGGTTTCTCATCTAATTATTGAAGGTCATTAAAGGGTCTTCCTCCCATGCTGATACTGTGTTCTTCATACAGTTCAACTTCGTGGATTCTCTGTGCTCAATCTTTGAGTAGACATGGTCAAAGGAAACACACATTTCCTAACTGATCCAGCTTGAACTTCTTCCTTCAGTACATCAATACATCAGTACATGCTTTCTCCTAAAATGCTTGAAACAAAGCCAGTTTGCTTTGGGACAGTGAACCTCTATCTTCTGTGTTGCTCAGTACTTTGCTCATAAATTCCTTCAATATTGCTCCTCAAGGATTGAATTTTCCTTCATGTCTTTCAGCTGGAGAAACACAATGTGTGCTCTTCCCCTCGGACTCCCTTCAACAGAAGCCCTTGCATGTTTCATTATATTACGTTACTTGTCTTCGCAAGCTTCCCTTTGAAATTTCCTGTTCAGCTTTTCCTTCACCATCTCCTCCATTTGCTTTAACTACGGCTGCATTCTAGAGCAAGTTTCAGAGTTACTTCTGACATCATTGTGCTCTTTTCTTTGTTGCCAACCTATAACTTCTCTAGTTTTCTGTGATTAGTGTTTGATGGCTAAAGTCTGTTCTTGACGTGTTCTCTAAATTCATGTGGGAGAGACTCAAGGTTATATTTTGGCTCTCCTGGACTTGTTTTAATTTTCTTCAGTGTCAACTTGAACTCGCATGTGAGGAGTTTATGGTCTTTTCTAAACTCGGTCTCCGGCTTTGTTTTGATTGATGATACTGAGTTTCTCCAATGTCTCTTTCCACAGACATATTCCATTTGTTTCTTGTATATCCCTTTTTGGGGTCCATGTGTATAATAATTGTTTATATTGTTGTAAAATAATGACCTCCTCCCTGGGGGATGGACAACAGGAAAGGGGGTGAAGGGAGATGTCAGACAGGGAAAGATATGACAAAATAATAATTTATAAATTATCAAGGGTTAACGAGGAAGGGGGGGGCGGGGAGGGAGGGGAAAAAAGAGGACCTGATGCAAAGGACTTAAGTGGAGAGCAAATGCTTTGAAAATGATTAGGGCAAAGAATGTACAGACGTGCTTTACACAATTGATGTATGTATGGATTGTGATAAGAGTTGTATGAGTCACTAATAAAATGTTTTTTTAAAGAAGAATATTTGCAATGAAGTAGTTATTGATTTTGTACATTATCATGAGAGCTCCAACTTCATTGCTAGTACCAAGGCCATATTTCCCAACTACTGATCTTTTTGCTTCATTTCCAAATTTCACAGTCCAATAACCAGTGATTATCTATGCATCTTGGCTTTCATAGTTTATTCATTTTGTGATTAAAAACCTTAAATGTTCTCATCTTTGTCATTGGTGTATACATTTTAATAATAGTCATTCCAGCTGGTCTTTCTATTGGTTTCTGAGACTAGAATTTTACGAGAGTAGAAAACCTCAGCTCTCTTCCGCAGAGTGGCTGGTTGTTTTGAACTGTTGACCTTGAGGTTAGCAGCCCAATCCATAACCTGCTATGCTATCTAAGCTGAGACTATTGAATGCTCTTGGTTTAGCCACATTCAGCTGTTGTCTTCAATAGGGGGTGTCTCGCAGGCCTTGATGCTGTACACACATTTATTTCTGGAACCCTTGTAGGGAAAGTACTCCAAGGCCAACTCCAATAGATTCAAGCTGTTATCAGAGTTGAAAATTATTTTAAACCCATGCTCTAGTGCATTGCGAAGCAGAGGGCTTTAGGTTAATCCATTGTTTGGATACAGAAATAAAATCTACATTCATGTCTGTACTGCCCAATGTCTTTCATTATTTTAATCTGAAGGACAGTGTCTCTCTGTGGCCCCTATGTTTACTTTCTATTGACTTTTACAAAAACCTGACTTGATCGAGGTGAATCCTCAATTGATTTTATTGATATTACCAGTGGAGAGTGAAGTACATCTAGTAAGCTGGAGCTTTAAGGACAGTTCTATGTCAAATATATAGTCTTGCTATGGAGCCATTTGTATCATAGTAGATTTTCTGCTGGCTGCGGCTGTGCTATGAGAAGCCCATTTGCGGACCCTTAGCTATTTCAGCCCGTGGTGAAGAATATCTTATGAAGGGGTGAAGAATGCTAAATGGCAAGGAAAACCACTTACTTTTGTCCTTGGCTTGTCCTCTTGTCCTATCAGCTGTTCTCTGCCGAGTTCAGCTACCATTGATGGTGACCCTGCCGTGTTACAAGAATGAATCGCCGGGACGTTTCTGAGGGATGCCAGCTAGAGGGGGTGACATGCTGAGTTCCGTCTCTGGAATCACAGAAAGTGGACACAGAATACAATAGCTCATTTGAGAGATATTTCAACCTGTATTCTTAAATACGTGAGAGTTTTGTTTTTGTTCTTTTATGCTGGTGACATTTCAAGAGAAAATTTTAATTTCCAATAAAGAGAGTCAATGAATAGTAGGAGTGATAGAGTTATTTTCTATAATGAAAGGCAGATAATTTGCTTGATTAGGACTGGCATATTTTTTGAAAAACCTTCTTGGACTTGCAGTGAAACTAGACAATTTTTTACCAAATGTGTTGATCTCCTGAACACATCACTAAAACAAGAGTGAAGGAATAAAGGGGTAGAGATATCCTTGAACTCAGTGAATTGAAGAAGTAGTGACATTGGGTTGGGGATATCATCAGTTTATGGATAATATGGAGTGGAAGGAGGACATGAACATATAGAACAGAGTTTCCTGGCTTGAATTCTTTACTTGTAGTGTATGGGGAGTGAGAGGCATCGACAAGGAGTGGAGGGAGGTGGACACATCAACAAGCAGGAACCAAATTCATGTTTTTGGATTCTAGGAAAGATAATAATTGACCAATGACAGGCACTAGGATATAATTATCAAGAAAGCAATAAGGGAGTTTGTTGAAAGTGTGAGTGAAAATTGATTCCATCTTCTCTGGTCTCCTCTCCTTCATAAAAGCCAGCACCCTACTAGATTGCCTCCACGCTCATAGGAGAGGAGGAGGTTTTCATCTGTGACGACAATCTTCTAGAGACTTCAGAGATGGGCATATCTATCACGCATAGTTGAGCATGGGTTTTGCATAATAAACAGTGACCCTCCCAAAGAGGAGTGTATTTGTGTACAACTTTTTGGTAAACTTATAATTTGTCTAAAATATAACACCTACTACAAATAAAAACAATAGGGAGAATCCCCAGCTTTTCTCTGCTGTGTTTCTCCAGAAAGATCAGAGAAAGCTGTTTTGGGGGGGTTGGTGGTGGTGGCAATAACTAATGTCCCAGGGGGAAAAAACACAGATACTGAGAGTTGAAGGGTCCAATTCCTCCTCCTCTTGTAATGAAATGTACTGCTCAGTGAGCTGCACATGTAACCACGTACAAGCAAAAACCCCTGTGCCTTTGGAGACTGTGTCAATATGAAACATGAAACAGGCCGACTCACCCCCATATGATGGGAGCAAGAGAGGTAGTAAAAAGGAGTTTGCAGAAACCAAACTAATGGACATCCAAAGAAATGTGTCAAATATGTCCACACACTAAAAAGAAAGACAGTTACCTATGTACTGGAACCTGAAAGAATATCATGCTCTTATAATAAAATTAATTGAGTAACAAGTAAGACAGACCTCATGAAAAGTATAAAATTTGAAAGCAGAAATAAGGCAAGAGAACAGTGGTTATCCATCTTCCTAATGCTGTGACCCTTTAAGTTCTTCATGTTGTGGTGACCCCCAACCATAAAACTATTTTTGTCGCAATTTCATAACTGTAATTCTTCTACTGTTCTGAATCTGGCAATCCCTGTGAAAGAGTCATTTGACCCCCAAAGGGGCCATGACCCACAGGTTGAGAACCGCCACAGTAGAAGGATTGAACAATAAAGAGGAAATTTTAGAAATAGACTACGTTTGTAATCCAACTGAAGGTGTTTCCATTAAAAAGAGCCAATAAACTAAAATAAACGATCAAACGAATCATGTAACAAATGTCCAAAAGTCAACAAAAGGAATCGTTAAAAGCACTTGAGCTGATAGACCTGAGTTTCCACTTTCCAAGCAGGTAGCTAAACATTGAAAAAAGAAAAAAAAAGTTGAAGGTCAAAACCAATTGCTGTTGAGTAGATTTTAACTCTTGGAGACTCAAGGGTGTCAAGGTAGAGCTGTGTGTGGTGCATTGAGTTTTCAATGGCTGGATTTTTGGAAATAATTCACCAGACCTATTGTTTCATTTCAAGGTGGGTTCCACCTGCCAACCATGTGGTTTGAAGTCAAGCACATTCCCTGTTTGCATTCACCAGGCACGCTAAGTCCATGCCATCACGGACTCTCAGAACCCCTCAAGGCATCCAAGAAGAAAATGAAAAGTTCTAAAAACTCTAAAGACCTAGAATATTCTTGTAGCAGTATGGAAATTAAAAGTTACATAACGTTAAATTATTGGATATCTTTGACTATGTTGAAAGCGATTTTAATATTGGAGAGTTTGGAGAGAGATCATGATAGAGATGTGGCAAAGAGAAAAGAGGAACAAATGAGGCCCACATTCGATCTAGAAAAATACAGCATTTTTTCAAGAAAGGACATGCCACTGAATTTGGCTTGGATCACCAAAGGGGGGAAAAAAATCTCACCATCATAATACCTTTTCAAAAATGAGACTTATAGGTATAGTTATATTTTTAAAAAGAACCTTAAGAGGTATGCACTTCTTTGCTTATACTACAAAATAAAATACCAAATATATTATTTTACTTATTTTTTAAAGTGATCCCCCAATATTTTAGATTTAACTATTCTTGAAACCGCTTCTTAAAATAAAGGAAAGAGATTCAACTTATGAAAGAATAAGGAAACCATTATGATCAGGTTTGTTTTGATACAAGCAAATACAAGATACAAGCAAAATATCTTGCTCAAGGCAAAGCCTTCTAAATTTTAAATTATAATATTGTTGTTAAAATGCCATTGAGTCATCAGACTCATCAGAATTGTTCCGTGGGATTTCCTAGGCCATAATCTTTATGAGACTGTCTGATCTTTTTTCCACGGAGCCACTGGGCAGGCTATCAGTCTGGACTAACAGGCTTGTTGAAATGGGAACACTTTACCTTTTACTGCAGATAATAATCATGTTGGATTTCCCCTCCCCCTGGAGAAGACATACACACAAGTTGTTTTTAATTATATATATTTGAAGACCGGCAATGGCTTGTGGAAGCAAAGCCAAACAACAGTGGATTTATTTGAAGAAACATAGCCACAATAAAATCGGACCTAGCACCTGAAGGATTAGCATTTTAGGAAACTGTAGAACCCCATGCCATGACTTTTCTTCTCATTCACCTAATATTTTACCAGTAAGATGGAGCCTCTATCAACAAATATTCCTGGTAGGGAGAGAAGTGGTTTTTAAGATCGTTTAAGCATTCTCATCACTGTTTCAGCTACCTTACATTTTAACAATAGAAATATTTGAAATTCCAATGGTTTTGCTTTTTTCTCTAATCAGCACCAGGCTGGTGATAAGCGTAAAGGCTCATTTAATGTTTTTTTCTGCAATAGGCTTGATTGTTAATTTCCAGATCAGTATTCCATTTATCAAAGTGTCTTGGGTGAAAATTTATGCTTCTAATGGACAGTCTATTTAAAACTTTGATGAAGTCACCCTGTCTAAAGCAGCCAAAGTATCATATCCCCCTCTCTCACATACGCAGATTCACAACACATTAGACTTTGCTAATTTTGCATCTCTAACAACTATTTTGTTCCAATAGAACTTCAGCCTTCTCATGGCCTAATTTATCAAGTGCAGTTCACATTGCACTAATAGTAGTTCTCCTTTCTCCAGGTAAATTCCACTGTTCCCCTTTCTCCCGTGTTCAATATGATCCTACAGCCATACAGGAACAGGGAGGGTTCTCATTCTCAAGTCATATTTTCCACTGTTTTTTCTTGGATACTGGGGCACCAATCCTATCCCTCTTGCGTATAATGCATATTGTAAATTCAACTGAAAACTCTTTCTTTGAGTCCAATGTCAAAAAGCTACTTTTTTCTTGTTGCAGGTCACTCAACTTAGCCTGCTATTCAACAAGAGGCCAACAATACAATCAGAGAATTATAGGTTGGAATGGGCCAAAGAATATATTTACTCCAAACTTGTTAGTTTCAATAGAAAGGGAAAAAAAGATGATCTTAAAACAGGGAGATTTTCATTTCTCCTTTCAAAATAGTGTCAAATGCATCCATCAAAAGTAAGTTTCAACTCAAAATGTCCCTCTCGATTGTCAAGGAGGATCTCAGACGACCAGATTCACTCTCTCATTGACCCTTTCTCTGAAAGAGTCATCCATCTCAACTTTTGAACAAGATAAATATTAGTCACTAGTTGGGTGAGCTTCTCAAACACTCTCTTAAGAAGGACTGCAGATTTTTGTGGGGAAGTGATTTTTTTAAAATTTCCAATCCATTAGAAATTGACTCTTACATAAAATATAATACATTTAATTTATAGAAATTGAATTTGAAATGTAGATAAAGCACAGACCATGTGCTCTTATTATTAGACTCAAGAGATATATTTTCAAATTGCTTCAGAACTTACTCTGTTTATTCTTGATATTTCTATTTATCAAATGTTTAATCAAAAAAAGCGCTTCTGTTTGAATTCCTTCATATGGTCTACTATATTGATGATAAATATAATAAGCTTTACATTTTATTTGTTTGGGAAGTGTATGTATCTTAAATATTGATCTAAGCAATACCAATGGCTGACCCATATTTTATTTGTAATTTAAATGACTAGTCTCTTACATATTATCTATTCCACTCTCAGCTACTAACTGGAAAATCAGTGGTTCTAATCCAAAAACTTCTTTCCAGTAGAAAAGAGCTGTTTACCTACTAACTTCAATATCACAGTTCAGGAAACTTTACAGCACAGGGGCCAATTCTACACTGTCTTTTATGTTCTGTTTGAGTTGAAATCAACTTGAAGGTAGGTCACCACCACCACCACCACCACCATGATCACCACCACCATGATCACCACCACCATGATCACCACCACCACCACCACCACCACCACCACTATGATCACCACCACCACCACCACCACCATGATCACCACCACCACCACCACTATGATCAACACCACCACCTCCACCACCACCACCACCACCACCACCGCTATCACCACCACCACCACTATGATCACCACCACCACCACCATGATCACCACCACCACTACTATCACCACCACCACCACCACCACCACTATCAGCACCACCACCACTATCAGCACCACCACCACCACCATCACCACCACTACCATCACCACTACCACCACCACCATCACCACCACCACCACTATCACCACCACCACCACCACCACCACCACCACCACCACCACCATCACCACCACCACCACCACCACCACCACCACTATCAGCACCACCACCACCACCACCACCACTATCCCCACCACCACCACCATCACCATGTATTTATTATTTATCTTCATTTTGAAGAAATAGGGTTAAATATTTTCTTAATAGTCAATTTATCAATAGTTCTCTTGATACTATTTTTGCTATTGTGACCATTACATACTTATTGATTTTGTTTATTGTCAAGTTAATTTCAACTCATAACCCTCCTGGGAAATAGAGTAGAACTGCCCATAGTGTTTCCTAAGGGCTCCTTATTATATACTTAATGGATATGCAAGGTGGTTCACCCCCAAAACTATTTTTCCCCAAAACTATGTATTTAAATTTTTTTTACAAAACAACCTAATCACCTTCAAAGCACTCTCCATTACATTTAATACATTTGTCAAATCTGTGATAACATTCTTGGAAACATTTTTCAAACTCTTCTGTTTGGATGACTGACAGCACCTCCCCTGTATTTTTCTTCACCTCTTCTACATCTTCAAATCACTGTCCTTTCATGTCCCTCTTAATTTGCAGAAACAAAAAGAAGTTCCACAGAGGGAGATCAGGTGAGTCAGATGTGTGGGACAAGAGAGGCATACTGTATTTGGTCAAAAACTGGTGCACTGAGATGGCTGCCTGAGCAGGTGCATTGTCGTGGTGCCAAAACCAGTCCCCCATCTACCACAAATTATGCTTTTTTTGTCGCACATTTTTATGGTATCCTTTCAGAACCTCTAAATAGAAAGTGTGATTAATAGTCTGACCTGGTGGAATGAACTCCACATGCACTCCGTGTTGATATTTTTGTCACTTTGGCAAGTTGGCAGACATCCAGAATAAAGTTTGTCAACGATCTTTATTGAATTTAGAAAACTACTCAGATACTTGAGTTTTCCCCATAGCGCTGTCCTTGTAAGCTGTGTTCAAAATCACAACAGTTTCTGCACCATTTTTCCAAGCAGGAAACGAAATTTCGTAGCCAACACTATTCTCTTAAGTCAGCCATCACAAAAAAGGTCTGAGTGAAACTTTTTACGGAAAAATTCACTGTGTTCTGAGAGAACCTTCCCAAGCAATGCCACTGGGTACACCAGCACAGAACCAGGTGCTGGATGCTTACCTAGTGGGGAAAAATGTTCTATCCAACACAATTCTGGGGTTTTGGGATGCCACCTTGTATGTCAGCATCATCGAGGACATATTATATATGAACACATTTTCATGTAATAAGGAAAATATGAGATATGTATGTGTGCATGTTTGTGTACATAAACATCTAAGTATCACTATATCTGTCTATATTTATATAAACACATGCACACATATGCTTGTGTGGGCATATATAATTATAATACATATCTATGTATAAAATATAATAAAGCTAAGGCGCTCATGCAGTACGTCTAGTGTGAGGCTTGAAACATTTCATTTCTAATACGCTTCCACGTGATGCTTATTCCATGGACTCCATTTTGAATGACAGAAGTCTAGTTTAAAAATTTGGGTTAAAAGTATTTAGGCTATAGGTTCTATTCTGTGAGGAAATCTAAATTTCTTTTTCTTACTTTTATTTCCCACCCACCACTTTTCGATTTTCCCACTCATAGACATGCGCTTTATGCTTTAGAAGAAACTTCTAGAGACTTGTTGAGAGCAGAACCATTTAGGGATGGGGGAATGCTTGTATATGTGCACACATCCATTCATTCACAATGAAATTGCTTTTTCAGAAAGTCTATAATCTCCAGGTCATCTGGAAGATATTTCTTTATGTCAAACATGGACACAACTTATTTGTTGACTTGACTTGTGGTTGTCAAAGGGGAATCATGAATCTATATTTACAGATAACCATTGTCAAACTATACTTTATTTCTACGTGTAGACTTTTCAACTCTAAACCATAAAAACCATAAAGGCAGTAAAATAGAGAAATCAGACTTGACTGCCGAACATTTTTAAGGAATACATTTCATGAGGGAAATCCGGTGTACTGTTGGCTGCCTCAGAGAAATAAGATCGCAAATGTCAAATGTAGAATAAATAGATATAATTCCATGTTCTAGTCTGAAGCTGAGAAAAAACAACAACAACAATAGATGTGATTGGTGTTTTCACTTTGGGGTTGCCTTCCTAGGCAAAGAAGTTGAGATGGAATTCTCAATTTGTTCTTCCCTGAATCTTAGAGCAGAAAAGTGGAGACAGTAGAGGAAAGATGTGGAATCAGTTCAGACTCACAGAGACCTGTAGGATGGAAGAGACCTACCCCACAGTGTTTCCAAAGCTGTCAATCTTTGGGGAAACCGACTGCCATCCCCTTCTGCCTCGGATAGGCTAGTAGATTTGAACTGTCAGCCAACCATTCAGATAGCAGCTGAGTGCTTATCCGCTTCACCGCCAGAGTTTGCTCATGGAGAATACTGCATACAATTCCTTCCAGAGCTTTATGATATGTGGAAATACCTGTAATTAAGTTTAGGAATATCTAGATATTAGACTTCAAGCTTTTTCATATGCATTGGTTCCATTTGACAGTGAGTGGTGAGCATTGAATCCTGTCCACATAAAGTGGTAGGCCTCTGGAACGAGCACCACTTCCCGGCTAATGAGGATGCTTCAAAGATTGGCACACCTTGCTGTACTCTGACTGTGGGGATGATGTGCAGGTCACACTGCAGATAAGGAAGACTTTCAACTTCTTGCTTGGGTTTGTAGTTTCGTTTCCTTTTACACATTTTCATTGACTCTACTCACGTTTAACAGAGGAAAAAAATCAATTGTGTAGTGGAAGATAGAGATATTTCCATCTCATTAATAGTCCAAAACCTCATCAGCAAGGCAACTGTTGGATAATGAAAGGTGCTTAAAGTTAGAAAACCAGGATTAACCTCTTGGCTCAGTTCCCTGCTGGTTTGGAACCTTCTTAGACACCCAGGCTCTTCATTACGGAATACGGCTAAAGTGTATTTGCAATACAGTAACACGTGTGCTATGTGCAACTATTCTCACTAGGCAGTACTTCCAATGTTAAATGTAGACCTCAAATGGGTAAGTATGTAATGATAATCAGAATTATAAATATTTATAATGGCCTGTCTAATGGCATGTAGTACAAATACACACCCCCAAATAATATGCTAAAAACATACTTTAAAGTTTCCAAGTTCCAGTCGTGATATTGGTCCCAAAATTCATGTCAGTACCCAGCCCAAAGAACTAGATCCTATCTCTGGAATTGCAGGTGTCCAGATCAGGGGAAACGCCTAAATGTAACAATAAATCGTAGCATACTTATTTGGCCACTGTTATTTTCAGGTGCTGGTGAGTCAGTTCTGACTCATAGAGACCCTCTGTGTAACAGCGCCCAGCCCTGCACAGTCAAGTCCATTGATCCCATTATTGTAGGCACTATGCCAATCTCTGTTATTGGAGAGCATCCTCTTTTCACAGGTCCCTCCTGGCAACATGTCCCCAGTACTCAAGATTCAGCCTCAGCATCCTCACATCTCAGGGGTATTTCAACATAACTTTGTACTTATTGCAGTTGATGGTATATTCAATATTCTTTGCGAGTACCATGATTCAAATGCATCAGTTCTTCTTTGGTCTTATTTATCTATTTCCCATGCATCTAAGGCTATTGAAAATATCACATCCCTTGTGCATTCCCAAAACTCACTGCCATCGAGTCAATGCTGACTTCCAGCAATGCCCCTGTAGGTTTCTGAGACTTATTGAGCAGAAAGCCCGGTCTTTCTCCTGCAGGACTGCTGGTGGTTTCGAACTGTCAAGTATGCAGATCACAGCCCAGTGTATAACTACTTCACGAGGGTTTTCATCGCTGATAGCTGATGAAAGTGCTAGTAAAATATTAATTTGTGTTATATTGCCTCTGCAATGTCATTGACTATGTGGATCATAGCCAACTACGGATAACATGGAGAAAGAAAGGAATTTTCCTGGAACACATAATCGTGTTCCTGCAGAATGTGTACACAGACCAATTCCTTAGAACAGAACTTTGGGCTTCTACATGATTTAAGATCAGAAAAGAGTCATATTGTTTTACATTATTTGTCCATTGATCATGCTGATTATTTATCCATTGATTATGCTGAGCAAATGGATATCTGGACTATATGGACAAGAACCCATGGAGGACAGCTCAGGAGCAAACTGACATAGGTAGATAGATGACCCAAATTACTTGCTGAAAGTGTCAAAGATAAAAAATTATGTCTTTCAATATGGATTATAACTGAATATAGAAAAACAGAAATCTTCATAACGTCAACAATATAAAACATCCTGATCAACCAACAGAGAAAAGACAGTAGCTGTCAAGGATTCCATGTTGTTTGGATATACAATCCATGAGTTTAAATGCAGCCCTCCCCAAATTCAAAGAACTCATTGAATTGGACCGATCTCCTGCACAAGACCTATTCAAAGTATGCAATAGCAAAGATGTCACTTTGTGGACTAAGATGTGCCTGACTTTAGCCTTGCTCTTTTCTTTTCTTTTTTTTAAATGAAAAGGAAATTTTTATTTTGGTGGTGAGAGGGCGGGAGGGGAAGGGGCATGACACTTTTTCTTTGGGGAGTGGAGGTGACACGCTGTGGCTTCTGCATTGAGCAGCTCATGCACCCAGGGTGGGTGTGGGGAGGCCTGGGGGAGGGCTCAGCACGGCCCCTCCCCCCTGCCCTGGGGGTGGGCTGAGGAGAGCCTAGCCTTGCTATTTTCAATAGCCTCATACGCACGTGAAAGATGGACGAGTAAGGAAGACTGGAGAAGATTTGATGCATTTGAATCCAAGCTGTCAAACAACTCTATCTTGTGGGAATTACACTAAGTAGAATGCTCCTGAGAAGTGAGATTGGAGAGACTTCTTCATCTCATGCACTTTGGACATGTTCTCAGGAGAAATCAGTGCCTGGAGAAGGATAGCATGCTTGATAAAGCGAATGGTCAGTAAATAAGAGGAAGACCTTTAATAAGATGGATTGATACAAGGATTGTAACAATCAGCTCAAACAAGTAATTATGAGAGCGGTGCAGGATTGGACAGTGTTTCATTTTGTTGAGCGTGGGATCACTGTGAGTGGGAATTGATTCGAAGGCCATATGTTATGCATTGAACTGTTAACTGCAAAGTCAGTAGTTTGGAGCCACCAGCCACTTTGGACAAGAAAGAGGAGGCATTCTGCTGGTCAGAAAAAACTGCAGTCCTGGAAAAATACAGAGCAAGTCTACTCTGCCCTTTAGGGTTCCTATAATTAAGGATTGACTTTATTGTAGTGAGTGAACAGCAATAACAAGATGTCATTACATATTACTGGTGAGATAAATACGTTTGAGTAACTACTTTTCTCCTTCCTAAAATGATTTTATATGACATTTCAGTCAGGTCTCCAGTAGTCTTTTGCTAGTAATTTAAACCTTCCTGTAAATGAGAATTATCCATTCTCACTGGCATTTCTCAAATTCGAATCTCCCTCTTTCTATTGTATTTCTAAAGATACGTTTATAGAAACGATGCCCTTAACTCTCGTTCTGGAAAAGCTTGGCTGAAGGCGATTCATCATCAAATTGATAAAAGTTTGTTATGGGTATGACTTGTTTTAAAAGTATCAGTTCAAAATTATTACCTTATGAGCAAATATATGTGACTTTCTTCTTTTAGTGTTAGGATATAAACGTCTGGAGATTTGGATAATGTGCACTTTTTAATATGAAAGAAAACAAGAGCAGGATTTTATGACATTAATGGTGAGCAGTATACTTTTATATCGCTACCTTTCTTCCTTTTATTTTCTACCTAAAATTCTGTCATATTACATCCTTTCTCTGTCTTTGTTTGAATTCCATCAATTAGCGAAATTGTTACTCTTACTATCTGTCCTTCATTTCAAATTTCTACTTCAATATATGTATATTTCCAACTTGTTGTTTTAGTCATTTTAAAAATCACAAGCCAGTATTATTTGAAAATGAAAAAAGTTTATTATAAATATTAATGCATGCACACATCTTAAAATGTGTATGGATGGTTTACATAGAATAATAAGACACACACTGTATTCTTTCTACCCCCAGGCTGTGAAAGAGAATGTTATGTGTACTGTGAAAGCATCTCATTCTTCTTCCTCTACCATATAACCCAGAAGTAAAGGAAGTTTGTACCAATCACCCTGTTGCTTTTACTTATACCTGTATAATGTTTATATATTATAATTAAGCAGTAGTATGTTTAACTTAGCTTTTTTTTGAATTTTATCTAAATAGTGTAGCTAGTGATTTTTCCTTTACTGATTTTTAAAGATTTATTTACTACATATCTTGTGTTTGATACTCATCCATGTTGATGGCTGAAGTCATAGTTTGTTCATACTCTCTGCTCTTGCGTTTTTAATTGCATAAATATACTGCAATTTTGTATTTGGTAGAGTGTCGGTGGACATAAGATTTGTTTTTCTTCCATTTTTTAATATTATGAACATTATTTCCAAGAATATTCTTGTTCTTTTACTGGATTAACATATGCAGAAGGAATTGTTTTTATTTATATGTAGGATTGGATCTTCTGGGTCGTACAGTACACACATGTTTAACCTAACAAGTAATGCCAAACTATTTTCCAAAGTGGTACCAATTAAAACTCCACATGATGTTAGATGAAGAAGCCTGGCTGGACATGTGGCCTTAGCATTAGCCTGCTAACTGAAAGGTTGGCCATTTGGACTCAATAGCTGCTTGTGGGAGAAGGATGCAGCAGTCGTAGCCTTGGAAACCCTCTGGAACAATCTCTTCTGTCTCTGAGGCTCACAATGTGTTAGAATCAACTTAATGGGAATGAGTAATGTTGCATGCTGTTGTTAAAAATGTTTATCAATTGTTTTTGGAATGAAGTGCTTTGGGGTTATTTGTATTTATGCTTCTATATAATTCTTGTTCCTGTATATACCTATATTTATTGTAATATTTACCTTATTTGTGTATTTGTAGGAGTTTTTATGTTGCTCACAATATCTTAGTTTGTATCTTCCCCCGCCCCCGATTGGGTTTTTTTTTTGGAAGAATGAGCTATCTTTAATTTAATGTTGCCTTATACTTATGCAATGATAAAACATTTCTTTCCTATTATAACATTTTAATGATATTACATATATGTTGTACTATGTATATAGTTTTGTGGTTGAGGTGTATTTTCATTTAATTCTATATAGTAATTTTAAAAGCATAGGAAACTAAAATACGGAAAGATGAAGTCTTTAGTCTTGGTCAGCCTAACCTCAGGTATGCTGATGGCCAATTAAGTGGTCCTCGTGCTCCTGCCTCTGTGCGGCTGGAATGGTGGCGGTAGAATTGGGAGACTGTTGGCCAGTTTCAGTCCTCTGTCTCTTTGTTTTTGTTGTTTGTGCTAACATGAAGGTCTTAGGCGGGACATGAGGTGTTGTGGCCAGACCATAACACCTTCTTCCCTTCTTGTCCCTGTGGGAATTTAAGTGCTTGTGCCCGGAGTATGCCTGGAATAAGCGTGGTACTCAATGTCATATTTATACACTCTTTATTTTCTCCCTACAAGTTCTACCTTGTCCTTCTTCTGATTACTTATCGTCAGACGAATCTGCTAGGCAGCTTTGCAATTTCTATTATGAACATAGATTAATGATTATTACCCTGAGAACAGTGCCTTGCACTCAATGTGCCTTCACTAAACGCTGATTGATGGTGAAAAGCTCGACTTAAATCTTCCTGTAAATAATATGCATTAGGATCTATCAAAATCTAATTTGGTTAGAGTCACTTCACCCCATTGTAAGAAAAAGTGGCAAAATTCAACAACAAAATGTTGTCAACTTGTGAAAACCACACTTGCTCTGTCCTTGGTATCAGATAGAACCGTATCCGGTGTTTTCTAGGAAAGGTGTGTGTTGTGTTGTTCCTATTGGTGGAGGAGTTATTTTAAAAATCTGTGCATCCGAAAGACCTTTACCGACGCCGTCTGCTGCTATTGCCCAGGATGCTGTTCTGCTCTCATAAGACTGAGCTTATGCAGGCTCTCCTTCAACTTGGGTGCCCTCCAGTACTTCATCAGAGTTTAACTTAGCACCCAAATTATCCAGCTGCAACTGAGAGGCATCATCACTATTGATTAAAAATCATGCCTGTCAGCACCAGAAAGGCAAAATACTCAAATCCATTCCCTTCAAGGTCTGCTTTTGAATGCTGAACAATGGAATCCAATACCATCCTTCCTCTTTGTGCGAAACTTCCTCTTATTTGGCATTTAAAAAGGAAACGCAGTTAGGTAAAACCGCAGCACAAGTCCCTTTACATAGATGTTCATGTACTAATCAAAACAGCTGTGTGAGTTGCGAGCTAGACTGTCACACCAGGTGGCAATAAAGTGTCTTTCTCATTCCAATCCATACTGATGAGTTGCCGAGAGCGCCTGTAGAAGATGGCCTTTCTCCACGGGCCTCCCCACTCGGTGGTTGGAAAAATGAGTGTGAACTGTGTGCAGCGAGTTCTGCACCACCCTGAGCTTAATAGAGCCGTCTTTCATTGCCTGTTAACAAGCTGCGCTGGTGCCATAAAATCTCCCAGCTGATAAAGGCTGTCAGTTCCTTCGGTATAAAGATTTTCTGCCGTATTTAACATGTTAGCTCTCCTTTTAATAATGCCAAAACACACATCCGTTGTTGTTTGTTCAGCACACAGTGTGGTCTCGGGAGCCAACGCCTTAGCCATAAGCACAGACAACACTTGTTCCAATGGCCTTAACGGCACACTTCTTCAACTCAAAGCTGTGGAGTTATGCCGACTTCCTCCCAAAAGTAGAGGAGATACACGGAGTGCTGTGAAATAAATTGAGTTTCTTTAGTTGGGTTTCCAGTCCATACTATTAAGGATTCATTTATAAAGACTAAATTTACATGCCGCCAGTATGTGGCTCGGGTTTCGTTTGGCAGCTACTTAATATTAGTCTTTCAGTACTACTGTTAGATTTCTTGGGTGGGAAATGCCTCAGTTGTTGGCTTCGCGGGAGAAAGGATTCATGCCGAAGCCTGGTTTGTGATCCAAGTGGGTTTTATAAAGGAGAGGAGAACTTTCAGATTTTACAGCCCCACAAGAGTACACGCTATTTCAGGGAGCTGTGCCAAACTGTGCCTGAGCCACGCTGGGTTTATCACTGAGCCCTGCAACCTCTAGGACTAAGCACCCACATGTGGTGACCTGAGGCCCCAGAGACCGAGGCGTGGCGGAGCGGGAGCAGGAGCAGGGTCAAGGGGAGAAGGCAGAGGGACCAAGGGCAAAAAGGACCTGCTGTCCCACCTCCAAGATTTTTAAAGCCTCTGGCTGGGAGGCATGGTTGATGGTATTGGGTGACCCCATTGGCTGAATTAAACCCACCTGGGCCTAGTTTGGGCCATTCAGGTGTACTGCTTACCTGGCCTGAGGGGGGAGGGAGGGCCAGAATTGAAGCATGCCCAGTAAAAGTCTTTATGGTGGGCTACAGCTCACCTGATTTTCTTCCAACCTCCTCAATGGGGGCCTTTAATCATGGGAAGGGACAATGCCCTCTATCCTGCTATCTAATGCTACTATTACTAATTAACATATATATTATGTCACAAATTATTCTTAGTGCTTTACATATTTTTACTCATCTTATTTTCACATATCCCTGTTGATTAGCTGCTGTTATGTCCATTTTACAAGTGTAAAGCTTGAGGCATAGGAGACTAATCTTACAGTCAAGGTCATAGGCATATGACTCAGCAGAACCACTAATGAGATGCAACCAATCCGTTTGGAATACACATTTGCATTGAATGGGATCAACACAAGTTGAATCCCTGACTCTCTGATGGAGAAGTTTATTTTGTCATTAACAGAGAGGGCATTTTCTAGAAAAGTCGTACGGGGTGATACAATTTAGATGTACTCATCTGGTCATGTTTTCAAAGTCTGAAAATGAAGTCCAGTTTTCTGGATTCCATTTTCCTTCCAGGATATTTCATCCCACTTTCTCCCGTAAACTTGATTGGTGCTAAATTAACACCAGAATTGAATTTCAGTTGCTTGCTTTAAAAACCGTTGTAGGTCAGCACTTTGGAAATAACAAATCAAAGACTTTGTTTTACTTACAAAGTCAACATTTTATCTACATACATACTGGTATTTTGAAAAAGCTACAGATTTTGAGTTGAAATTCATGAGTCCCCTGCGGCCCCCACCCCCTTGCTATAAATAAGAATTAGCAAGTACCCAGAAAGAGTGATTCCACATGCAAAGTCATTATCCCCGGTGAGCTGAACACGGGCATAATAATTCACTCGGAACTGATCACTAAGTAGATCTAGAGAAGGATTGAAAAGGTAGATTTTGAAACATAAATATACTACAGTCCTGATTTCTTCAACAAGAAATGTGCAGAGCCGAGATTGATGAGAGGCAGCCAGCCCAGAAAATCAGGAAGTTTGAGTGTTCTCTCATTTCTAATCCATTTCTTCACCCCTCTGTCTGAATTTTGCACTCAGTAAGGCTGCCTGCAGATGTCTCTGACAAGGTTCCAGTAGACCTTTTTGAATTGCGTTTTGCTCGCCAGGCAGAGATTTTTACTCTTGATGAATTTTGGAACATGAAGGACATTTATCTATATTCTTCAAGGATGATTCATATCTGTTCTAGAATGTAGGCTGGGAAGAAAAATTTGCTACTTCATTAATTATGGCCCTTTAACATTTTGTATCCTCAAGCTTAATCACTTGCTTTTTTTAACCAAAGTCATCTTCTTTAATCATCAGCATTACTGGCTATCCATGAATGAAGATCTCTCTGAATTTTATGGGCACACTGGAATTTAATGTATTTTACATTCCTCATTAGGGATTGATTAGACATCAACTAATATTTTACTGTACCATATACTCATATATTTTAAAATATGAGATTATAGGAATGGTTCCCGATGTCTCTCATTGCAGTTGTCTGTAACGGATCCCAAATTGGCGTGGAGATGTGGGGCTGGGAGGGCAGGTAGAGAGCAGTTCGTGATCCACTTCCTTTCCAGGGAATTTTAGACGTCACTGCCCCAACGATGAGAACCCCTGCTTCTCACCTTGACCTATTCCAGGGATGAAAACAGACTATTTCCAATCCTTTAAAAAGTGATGTCTATAGGAAATACTCCATTATGCTTTGGGGAATCATTTTAAGAGCTTTCCTTTAATCTAGCAGAGTAGCTCCTTGAGTTCTTTGTTCTCATCTCTAAGATGGTACAGAACAAATCTTTTGTTTCTCTTTCTTTGAAATATCTAGCGCAATCTTAATGTCCCTACTGATTGCTCTCATGTACTTCTGATCTCATTCTCACTTCTCATATCCCATATTTTGAAAACCTCACATGCATTGTCGCTCTGCCTTCTTCATGCAGAAATGGACACAATAGTCTGAAACAAAATACCTGTAACCAAAACCCAAACACACTGCCCTTGAGTCAATTCTGACTCCTAGTGACCCTATAGGACAAAACAGAACCACACCTGTGGGTCTCTGAGACTGTAAATATTTACAGGAAAGATAATAAGTAAAAATTTTAAAAAATAGATCTTTCCAGGGACAGCAAGCCTCCCCTTTCTCCTGAGAAGTGGCTGGTGGTTAGAACTGCTGATCTTGTGTTTGGCAACCCAACATGTAACCCTTTACAATCCCAGAACTCTTTCCAACTACCTCAACTATCTTATAGTTTACCAAGTGCTTAATGCGTGTGTGTGTGTGTGTGTGTGTGTGTGTGTTTCTCATTTTACCCTCACAAAGACTCTGGCAGACTGTGACTTCATTGGGCATTCATTTATTGTACTTCTCTTGAACAGGCCAACGAGAAACTCTAATCAAACAAGAACTGATCGTGGGTCCTGTGGTATTCCAGCCTTGTGTGCACTGTTTTGGCCATAGAATTGCCCATAGTAAATAACTGTTGAACGAATGAACTCCCTGTTGAGGGGAACTAGCAATAAGTTGGCTCTCGCGGATAATAAGTTTAGAACTTGGGAGTGGTGAGTTTTGTATAATGCTCCATAAATAGGTTTTGCAAGTTGAATTTTTCTTTTTGTTTTGTTTTGTTTGTTTGAGTTGCTTCTGGTTTCTTTCTGGGCTTAATAGGCCTATATTCTGCACGCTCAAGGCAATAATGATTTAATCAAGTAATGACATTAAATAACACTGCATTGGTCACAATTTATTAATTTATGATTTTAACAAAATATTTTTAAAGTATTGTATGAAATGGATAATTGAGTTATGTTGACATATCTGTTGGAAAACTAAATTAGGCACATCAGTGAAAAAACTTATTGGGAAAGTATTCCAATAATAGGTAGTTTAGTTAATGAAAATTTATAGAAAGACAAATATTTATTTAAATATATTTTATATGCTGTGCCCTTTTCAAAGCTTTCGAGTTACAATATCAAAGACTGACAAGTTTATATTTATGGTTTATACAGGCAATCCTGGGCGAGGCTTATCGTATTTATGGACAACTCTGAATTATTCTTTCATGTTATGTAAATTTACCTGCAAGTTCAAACAAATGAACCCATCGCTAAACTAAAACCAAACCACTGTAGAACACCTGTGATCGAGTTGACCTCGACTCAGAGGGACAACAAAGGGCAGAGCACAACTGCTCCGAATGGTTTTTCAAGCAGACTGCTGCAGCTTCCTCACCTGGAGTGAGTGGCTGGTGAGTTGGGATTCTGTGTTCACTGTGAACAGCCAGTGCCATCACCAACCAGTACACGGACAGAGCTCCTTGAAGCGAGCCTTATTTGCAACAAACTCTTCATCCCAATCACCTCCACGTGCGGCTTCTAGGTCGTTGAAAAGACTACGGACTTTTTGTTTGTTTTTTAAACATTGGCAACCCAACTGATGCTGCTGGACTGCGCATCTCAAACTCAGCTCTTCTAGCCCAGCGGCCACTCGGTCGGGGAAAGACGGAGAGGTTCTGCTTCCAAGGTCTACAGCCTTGGAACCTAAATATAGGGGTGCTATCAACTGGAATCTACTCTATGGGGGTGGCTTTGGGTTTGGTAAAGTTAGTCTAAATAAGAAGCATGTATGTACCTGTTCTGACTTGACGTTAGATTCTTTTTTTTTCTAATCGTTTTATTAGGGGCTCATACAACTCTTATCACAATCCATACACATATCAATTGTGTAAAACACATTTGTACATTCACTGCCCTCATCATTCTCAAACATTTGCTCTTCACCTAAGCCCCTGGCATCAGCTCCTCATTTTTCTCCTCCCTCCCTACTCTCCCCTCCCTCATGAATGCTTGATAATTTATAAATTATTATTTTGTCATAACTTGCCCTGTCCGACGTCTCCCTTCACCCTTTCACCCACTTTTCTGTTGTCTGTCCCCCAGGGAGGAGGTTATACGTAGATCCCTGTAACCGGTTACCTCTTTCCAACCCACCCTCCCTCTACCTTCCTAGTATCACCACTTATGCCACTGGTCCTGAAAGGATAATCCACCCTGGGTTCCCTGTGTTTCCTATCTGTACCAGTGTATATCCTCTGGTCTAGCCAGATTTGTGAGGTAGAATTTGGATCATGATTGTGGGGGAGGAGGAAGCATTTAGGAACTAGAGGAAAGTTGTATGTTTCATCATTGTGTATCGCATTTTGCCTGGCTCATCTCCTCCCCTAGACCCCTCTGCAATGGGATCTCCAGTGGCCTACAAATGGGCTTTGGGTCTCCACTCTGCACTACCCCCCTCATTCACAATGATATTATTTTTTGTTCTGATGGTGCCTGATACCTGATACCTTCGACACTTCATGATCGCACAGGCTGGTGTGCTTCTTCCATGTGGGCTTTGTTGCTTCTGAACTAGATGGCCGCTTGTTTACCTTCAAGCCTTTAAGACCCCCGACGCTATTCTTAAAGACACACTTAAGAACAAATCTTATCCATATTCTTGGAACTGCTTATAGTCTACAAGAGAAAAACAGACAATGAATATATAATTAAGATATATGATGGTTTGTTTTTAATCATTTTATTAGGGACTCGTACAACTCTTATCACAATCCATACATACTTCAATTATGTAAAGCACACTTGTACATTCATTGCCCTACTCATTCTCAAAACATCTGCTCTCTGCTTAAGCCCCTGGCATCAGCTCCTCATTTTTCCCCTCCCTCCCCACTCCCCACCCCTCATGAACCCTTGATAATTTATAAATCATTATGTTTTCACATCTTGCTCCATCTGACGTCTCCCCTCACCCACTCCTCTGTTGTCTCCCCCATCAGGGTGGAAGTTATATGTAGATCCTTGCAATCACTTACCCCTTTCCACCCCACCCTCCCTCCACACTCCAGGTATGGCCATTCTCACCACTGGTCCTGAAGGGATCATCCGCCCTGGATTCCCTGTGTTTCCAGTTCCTATCTGTACCAGTGTACATCCTAGCCAGACCCAAGGCAGAATTGGGATCATGATAGAGGGTGGTGAGGAAGCATTTAGGCACTAAAGGAAGTTGTATGTTTCATCGTTGCTACACTGCACCCTGACTGGTTCGTCTCCGCCCCAAAGATAGTTTTTATAATGATCAATGAAGCATGTGGCGTGCTACAAGAAACAACAGTAAGGCGGCGATATCCTTTGCTGAGAGGTGGAGGTTGAGGGTAGAGTAGCCCTGAATATTTCAACTGAGAAGAAAAGACAGAGCTTCTGAGGTAGGAAAGAGAGCGGGGCCTTCAAGAAGTAGAAGGTTTGGTGTCACGGAGGTTTGGGAATACGTGGGAAACATAGGTTTCATGATGAAGGTATGAACCTTCTCACTTTAGTGAGAAGATTGGGTAATTTATGAAGCAGATTTCTTATGCTGGGTGGAAAGTGGATCTTAGGCACATAGGGCTAAGCTTGATTTTAATAGGACATGTTGAAATTAGGAGGGACACTTGTCATCGTTAGTATAGTGCAAATGTTAATAGAAGAACACAGACTTGAGGTATGTATTGGCGGTGTTCAGAGGATCTGGTAGCATAGTGCATTACTTGGTGGCCTGTTAACGTCAAGGTTAAGAGTTTGAAACCACCAGCCACTCCAAGAGAGAAATATGAGGCTTTCTAGTCCTATAAAGATTGACAGTCTTGGAAATACATAGTGGCATTTCTACGCTGTCCAATATGACAGCTGTGCATTAGTTTTTGGAGTTTCAGTGAGTTTTGGTTTTCTATATATATTTTGGTGATGTTACTAATAAGTCACACTAATGGATTGGATGGGAGATGGGGTAGAAGGAGAGATAAATTAAGCTGACTCAAAGTGTAATGGTCAGAAGTTCAGAAAAAACAAATCCTACTAAATCCTGCTTTGAAATAATCAATAGTACTGTTTTACATAAATGGATGTTGAAGTCTATCAAGTAATACCACCACTATGATGCACTACTCTGTGCATAATTTCCAAACTCAGTTTGGAAATGTGTGCTGAAAGTCTTTTAAAAAATTATGTCACTTTCCCCATCCTTATTCCTAGTTTCTATCTTCTATATTTATGTGAAGGATTAATTTAGACACCAGTGTGTCAGTGAGACACATTGGTTTCCCCTTTTCTCCCTTACCTTAATTTAAGCCATTAAACCATGAGTATGTTTGTTATTTATTATTCCTTAGTTTTGTAAAATAATGACAACCCTGTCTACTAATGGTCGTAATTTGACCTTCACATCTATTATTTTGCTTAGCTTTCCAAAACAGTGCAAGATTTTAAAAGATGAGACAGTTCATTTACATAACCTGGAATAATTTAGCTGGCAGATTCAAGGCGCTATAGTACGTGGATCGGATTTCACAGTGGCTGACTCCCGTGTCTACCTTGTACTTTTAGAGGGCCCCATCTGATAGCTCGCTGGCCAGAGCCATGAAAATCCTTATTGTAATTGCTTCATAAACAGTTGAGGGAACCTGAGATACCACTCTCGGTGCTCATTAGAACCATTGCAAATGGAAAGTGTTGTAGAACTTAGGCTGAGAACAAGGAAACACAGAAAACCTAACCTGTCGCTGTCTAGTTGACGCTGACTCGTGGCAATCTGATGCAATAGAGCAGAGCTGCGCTCCAGAGGGTGTTCTGGACGGTAATCTTTATGGAAACAGTAGCACCATGCACCGAGTGGATGAGTGCAAGCCATTGGTGCTTCCGAGGGTAGCACCAGTCCCAGTGAATGTCGATCCTAGTCTTTTTGTACGAAGATCCCTCCCCAAATCAAGCCCATTGTCATCAAGTCAATTCCAACTCATGATGACCATACAGGGCAGAGTGGAATGGTCCTATTGGGCCTCCAAGACTCAGTCCTCACAGAAGCAGAGTGTTACACTTTCTCCTTGGAGTTCCTGGTGGGTTTGCCCTGCAGACTTTCTGGCTCGCAACGGAGTGCCAGTGCTTTAACTGCAGTTCCAGCAGCACTACCAGGACATTGATGCCCCATCCCCTGCCAATGAGTGGATTCTGACTCACAGAACTTCTCCCTAGTGTTTCCGAGGCTGTAACTGTTTTCAGCACAGACGGTTGCATCTTAGTCTCACAGAATTATGAAGCCTGCTACTTACTAATGAGTTCAGAGGGTTGCAAAGGAAAAGCTAAATCGCTTCGGTGCTTTTTTCCCTTTTCATAATCTCTTTGATAATTTAAAAATGCGTCCCTCATTGCCATCAAAACAGTCATCCCAGCATAATATGCAACCCCCATAATATCGTTCCAGGATCTCCCAATGTCCTTCTTGGGGTTTCATGAGTCAGAATCAATTCCACGGCAACCGACACTCTCTGAAATGACCACACATAGGTCACTTGGCTCTACTGTGGCGGCTTGCATATGGCTCTGGTGCTAGAAGCGGTGCCATGCGCATTGAAAATACTACCAAGGTCACCCAGGGAGGATGTATTTTCAGTAGCACTTCTAAGACAGACTGGGAAAAAACCTTAAGAAAATCAGTCAATGAAACAGGCAGAACAACAGAATATCATCTGATACGATACAACAGGATGTTTTCAGACGAGGGTGGGAGTAATTCAAAATACGCAGGACTCACAATTGGTCTCGAACATACCAACGATCCTGAAGATGGTGTACAACTCAGCAACCGTGCCTCTGTGGTACGTAGGCTTCTATGATGTACCTGGGCTTGTATGAGCCAACCCAGGACAACCGTAATCTCTGAGAATATCTCTATGTCCAAGCTGGACCAGTCTACCTGAAATATCTTGAACACATTCTTCGTTTTCGTCCTTTTCATTGTGGTCTTTGAATTCTTCTGTTTGCCATTTCTGGTCACCCCTGTGAACACCCCTGGCTGTCATAAATCACAGTCATCTCAGATGTCTGCCATCTTTCAGCTCTCCCTGTTTTGTTTGTTTCTCATGTTTGGTCTTGTTCAAACTATATTTCTCCAGTGTTTTATGGCCTCTTTAGCTACTTGAAATTCTCTTGCTGGTAATGTGTTTTGCACATGGAAGATTGCTAGCCCGGATGGGAAATTTTCGGTTGACTTTGTTAATTAACTATGATCTAGGTAGAAGTAAAATAAAAAAATAATTTTACGGACACCTTAGAGATAACCTAGCCAGAAGAACATCTGGCAATCTAGGTCCCTATCCCCCACAGGATTATGCTGCCCCCAGGACTATTACAATCTCCTTGGTAGTATAGTATTTATGCGTTGGGCTGCTAACTGCAAGGTCAGCAGTTCAAAACCACGAGCCCCTCCTCAGGAGAAAGTCGGGGCTTTCTATCCCCGTAAACAATTACTGGGCTGCCCTGTCCCATAAGGCCTGCAGTGAGTTGGTGTTGACTCGATGGCAGTGAGTTTGGTTTTTGGTTTAGTTTATTTCTTGCGCTCCGTGTTTAAGCTGGCGGCTGCACACCTCTGCGCTAGCTGAGTGGTAAGCAAACAGGCAAGGGCTGGGCTAGATCTGTCCTCAGCAGGGCTGTCATTAGAAAACTCGGTGGAATTGCTAGAGGTTGAGCAGGCTTTTTTTCTTGGATTATATTGTTTCCCTTTGAATTTTCCAAAACCTGTTGGCTGCTTTCTTCCTTATCTCCCTGGAAGAGAGCCAGTTAATCTAAGATTAGCCTGACAGCCCCTATTTTCCAGGTCTCTGGTTTTGTCAATACAACAGGTTACATCTCTTTTGAGCTCCATTACCTCTTCCATCACCTTGTTCTCCTGATCCATATTGTGGGGTATGTCTTCTGTCGCCTGCCCTATTCATTCCTGGCTCGGTTCTCCTATCCTATTCCCACTTCTGAATGAGACCATTTAATTCAGTAATTGCCAGGGCTGTGCACGTCTGTGAATCCTCCGGCCTTTTGTGTGGTGTTTGCAGCTCATTGCTCTTCTTGTTGCCACCACTAACTTTGGGCACAGAGCTGTCTAGGGCCCAACAGCATTGTTCAAAATGACAAATAAATTGCTACCTTCTCAGTGTAAATAATTAACGGATCGATTTTACTCCTCATAGACTCCTTACTTCCTAGGAATTGAGGGGAGGTGATAAAGAGGCTTACCTGTTTTATATGAGATTCAGTCAATACCTCATTATATTTATTTTGATCTCATCCTTGTGTCGGGCTCGTTTTGCGTGCTGTTTACAGTGTGCGTGCTAAAAAAGATACACAATAGATGACCATGCCAAAATAAATGAACGAATGAGTGAACATACCAGCACGAGGTTGTAATTTGCAAAAGTGTGCCCATTCATGTTGGATGCGCAACAGTATTTCTGTGACCGGAATAGATGATAAAAATGTTTGGCGCATCATGTCTGGAATCAGAACTTGGCTAATCGTCCCCTGCCCCCTACCCCATTACTAGCTGTGTGACTGTGGATAAATGGTTTAATCTAGCCTTCTGTATTTACCTACCAAATCACTGCAAGACCATTTTATAGAGTTGAAAGGATACAGGGTGTTAAATGCCTAAAAAAGGAGTTACCAAGTGCCCGATCCCTGATAAGCTCTCCATGTTTGTGCTAGTTACTAGTTGCCTACCCTTTAAAGGAAAGTGAGCAAAACAATTCACCGAACCTTCAAATGCACACACACACACACACGTGCACACACACACACGTGCACACACCTTACAGTGCATTCAAAAGGATCAGTTTATCGGTGAATTTGGCTTGTGATAAATTTATTTTGGTATTTTAGCAATGAAACTCCTTTGGATGATGTTAACGGTAAGTGACATGTTATTAAGCGCTACGACATCATGCATGGTTTGAAAGTGATGTTGCAGTCCAGGATGTCTTCAGGAGTAAGGCATTTACTGTACATGTGTTCGGTGTGTTGGCTGAGAGCTGAGGGTGTCTGAGAATGTTTCAGTGTGGTAAAGAAAACTTCCCCATAGTTTGCGGAACTGGTTCATGTGGGATTTATAAGAGGGCACTGACCAATCTGCCCTTTTAAAATTCCGTAGTTAATCTCTTTATTGAAAACTGCTGGGCTAGTTGACTAAGAAAGTCTTATGGGATGACTGCTTTTGGTGTCATACAAATGAAGCGAATTGTTGCTAAGTAAATCACTATAGGTCAAAGTGCTTGTGGTCAGGGTACTGTAGTTATTTTTTTTTTCTATGAAGCTTTAAAGAGGAGGTGAAAGGTTAAAGAATGAAACACCCCAAATCTGACATCAGTGACGTCCATTTACTTTCATGCACTTCTTTATAGCACCCAGTAATCCCAGTTATTAGACCCGTGGGGGGTAATGCGTAAATAGGCTAATGTAAAGGTAAACCAGTGAATGATTGTGTCCTGTTTATAATTGTCCCAATTTCCCCTACCCATTAAGAAATCAATAGGTATATTGAAAAGATGTCAAATGCTCCCACGGAGGCCGAAGGGCACATCTGTTGGCTTCTTCAGACTTTCAGATGCTAGTGCCATATTCTTCTGAGAGATCTTGGGGCATTAAGGAAAGATGTGTTTGTGTTTTTGTGGGCACCTCACTGCCACCCACATTGTTCTTTCTTCCTTGTCACTGCTTTTGAATCAATTCTGACTCATAGTCACCCCAGGGGACAGAGGAATCTGACCCAGTGGGTTTCCCAGACTAAATCTTCACATGTGTAAAAGCCTCAGTTTTCTCCCATGAAGTAGCTGGTGGTTTTGAATTGCTATCCTTAGAGTTTGAAGCCCAATTGCATTTTGCCCTTCTTTATGCCCCAGGATCTCCAACAGTGTGTGAATAAATTTGTGTGTCCAGGATGAATGAACAAACAGATGTTTGCTGAATTGGGCGGACAATAAGGAATGAAATTCAAGGAGGACTAAAAATATTGGCTAGAAATGACAATTGAGCTACCATAAGAATTCTACCTGAGTTTTAGTTTCCAGAGTTGATTTCAATTGATGTAAAACATTTAGGCACCACTCTATCGAAATTATGTAGAGTGCACAACAGAATTAGGGACATACGACAGGCTTTCAAAAGTTGGTGGGGAAAACATCACATGATCGTTTCATACGCACAGTCTTTGAGCCCCCTTGTACATTTTGTGATGTATTATGTGTGTGGGTGTTGGGGAGGGCTTATTATTTTGCTATCCACGTTTGAGTGTTCTGCAGAATCACTCCTCCTGTGGTGTTGTGAACAGCATGACGTCGGTTCTGACTCATGACAGTGACAGTGTGTACCCCTGGACAAAGCATTGGCTGGTTCTGTGCATGCCTGGCCTCAAAATTGTTATTGAGTCCATAGTTCAACATTTGCTGAGCCCATTTTCATAATACTCACTGGACATACTCATAAGTGATTGTGTAAGGTCTCTCTCTCCGGGCTAAACTCCAACCTCAGTCCTTGGCTCTGCGCGAGAAAGATTTCACGCCAAAGCCGGGATCGTGATCCAAGTGAATTTCATGAGAGTTAAAAGAAGTTTCAGGTTTTACGCGGCACCCACAGGATTCCTTTGACCATGCGGCCTGGCAGAGACTGCCCCAGGTCACACAAGGATCTCTCTCCTCCCACGAAGACGACCAGACCACCCCTCTCCCTTCCGGTCCCTGCCTTTTCAAGGGTTCCCGGGGGAGGCATGGTGAAGGACCCCAGGTCGATCCCATTGGCTGAATTGCAATCACCTGGCCCAGGTGGGCTGCTCCAGGTGTAACGCCCATCCGAGCCCACCAGCGGGAAAATCCAGCTTTCCTATGCTGGCTCCCCCTGGGCATGCATCAATGGACTTTCCCATCCCTCGTGCTAGCTCCCTAACAATTGATGTTAGACCCAGAAACAGAATTGCTAGATGTGGGTGCGGTGTTCACGCATTAGCCAGAAATCCCCAGCCTCTTCCAAAGAACCAAAGTGAGATTATTGGTTGTTCTAGAGTTGGGCTACGGGGTCTAACCGTGTCCTTTGCTTTGCTGCCGTTTCACCATTGTTAGCATATTGTGTATCCTTTTGGTTGACTGATAATGGGTTAATGCAGTAAAATAAAAATTATTTAACCAATCAACTATCTACAATTTTTACTCGTGATCAGTAGGGACCGGGACTAAAAGGGGACAAGGTAACATAGAAAACAAATGGCTTTTGCTTGGTTATGGACTTATTGGAAAGTGGGAAAGGGGATATACAGATGACTAAATTGAATGGAAGAATGTGTGAGTAAGAGATTAAAAAATATTTAGCTAATCTGAGTACTGGTCTTATATTACAGTAGACAAAATAAACGAGCATCTTCTGAGCTTATTGTTGTGACACACTGTGGCAAGCTCTTTGGTGACGTTCTATTCAAGGTCAAATAATTTCCTGAGTTTTCAGCATATTACAAATACGCATGACCTTTGAACACACGAATTTGAACATCATGAATCGACTTACACAAGAATTTTAAAAAGTGCCTTGTGACACTAATCATCACTAGTAAATTGTATGTGGCAGTAAAGGTTCCTTTGTGTTACTCATTGTGCTTAGTGCAGCATTTGTGAATGTTTGACTGACACCATGGGGCTTTTGGAAGTGCTCCTATGGAACAGAGAAACGCCATGACATTGCATGGCAATGTTCAATTGCTCGGTGTGCACTAGAGATGGAGGTCTGCAGCTGCGGTTGCCTGGCATTTCAAAATCAAGGAATGTAGCAAAAGGACCCATGTAAGAAAAGAAGATCGTGAAGCCGTCCTGCAGCCACATCGCTGATATGAATATGATGCACATTTTTTGCAGAATAAAATGAAGATTCTATGTGGTGCAGCACATTAAACAGATACGAATTAAACAACCATTTATGTTCTTCCACATGTGACCTCCTCCCTGGGAGATGGACGGCAGAGAAGGGGGGAAGGGAGACTCCGGATAGGGCAAGATATGACAAAATAACAATGTATAAATTACCAAGGGCACATGAGGGAGGAGGGAGCGGGGAGGGAGGGGGAAAAAAAAAGAGGACCTGATGCAAAGGGCTTAAGTGGAGAGCAAATGCTTTGAGAATGATTGGGGCAGGGAATGTGCGGATGTGCTTTATACAATTGATGTATGTATATGTATGGATTGTGATAAGAGTTGTATGAGTCCCTAATAAAATGTAAAAAAAGAAAAGGGGGGAAAAAAGAAAATGATTAGGGCAAAGAATGTACAGATGTGCTTTATACAATTGATGTATGTATATGTATGGATTGTGATAAGAGTTGTGTGAACCCCTAATAAAATGTTAAAAAAAAAAAAGACTCCCAGTCAATTGTATGCTATTCGTCGTTAAAATTTTGGAAGGTCAAAAGCTTTAAGTGTATTTTTTTTACGGTTTGGTGAGGATGTGGGCTCAGTGCCCCTAACCACCAAGTTGTTCAAGGGTCAATTGGGATATGTTATGGGAACGTGCATTTCCACTATTGAGACATGTATGTGGTGAGAGAAGTTATTTGATCCCCACATCTTCAGTGCTACAATGGCCAAATAAATGCTCTCCACTTATTTTAGAGGGACATAGGGCAATGCTCACTGAATTTCATGTAACCCTAGAGTCTGGCGCATGTCTGCACCAGCACCTGCCATAACAACAGCCTTAAGGCAGCGGTTATCAATCTGTGGGTCGTGACCTCTTTGGGGGGGTCCAATAATTCTTTCACAGGGGTCGTCTAGGACCATCAGAAAACACATATTTCCAATGGTTTTAGGAACCGTGACACCGCTCCTCTGTCCGTCTCCAGGAGGGTTTGTGCACAGACAGACAAGCCCACCTATGAGTACCTGGTGTGAAGACTGTTACCCATGCTACACCATGCTTCAAGACAACATTTCATTTACTTTGTCTTTAGAAATAGATATTTCACAATATATAATTACATACTGTTTTTGCGATTAATCGTTATGCTTTAATCGTGTTCAATTTGTAACAAGGAAATACATCCTGCATATCAGATATTTACATGACGATTCATAACAGTGACAAAATTACAGTTGTAAAGTAGCAACGAACATTATTTTATGGTTGGGGGGGGGTCACTACCACAGGAGGAACTGTATGAAAGGGTCACGACATGAGGAAGGCTGAGAACCATTGTCTTTAGCAATATTGAAAATGTTTTCATTTCCTTGAAAATGATGCTGATGCCACTGTAGGCTTCCCATTCACTGTATCCTCTGACCTGTTTTTTTTTTTATCTTCCTTTTTCAGTCTGCGATCCTACCTCTAGCCCCCCCCCCCACCCATTGCACTACAGGGGTGGTCCTGGAGAGTAGGGAATTCTCTGAGTCAAGGGAAGGTTCCGTTTGACGGCGTAGAGCAGCGTTTACAGTGTTTTTTGAAACATGAGTCAAACTGACAGAATGCAAAAACGAATTCCTCAGAATACACCAGGGTGGGGAGGGGTGCCATGCCATCTCTCCTTTCAAAGATCTACAAAGCCCTGCCCTCGTTCCACCTCCGGTAGGAGTCAGTGTGTAATCCAGAGCGTGCACGAGTGGGTGATCGTGGATTGCTAGTTGCTATCCAGTCCATGTTGACGCACAGTTTTTTTCCAGTCTGTGCCCTGTAGGCAGCAGCACCACCAGGTTTCTTTGTCAAAGCATCTCTCAGTGGGTTCACATCACCAACATTTCTGCCAGGAAGTAGGTCAGTGGGTTAGCACTGCCCTGGTGCCCCTTGGGGAATTTGTGGAACCTTGGCTTTGTAATGGTTTCTACTGGAGTGAAACCCGTGGGAACCCCGTAGATCCTTGTAACCGGGTCCCTCTTTCCAACCCACACACCCTCTACCCTCCCACTATCGCCCCTCACACCTCTGGTCCTGAAGGTATCATCCCCCCTGGATTCCCTGTGCCTCCAGCTCCTATCTGCACCAGTGTACATCCTCTGCTCTATCCAGACTTGCAAGGTAGAATTCGGATCATGATAGTTGGGAGTGGGTGGGTGGGTGGGGGAGAGGAAGCATTTAGGAACTGGAGGAAAGCTGTGGGAATAGTACTCTTAAGGTATCATTGTTGATACCTTATTGGGGTTTTTTTTGTGTGTGTTTGTTTCTTGATACCTTATTGTTTTTGTTGAACTTATTTTCTACTAATGTTAAATGACTTGTCCTTTTATTTATGTTTTTTAATTTAAAATAAATATTTAAATATATTACCCCACTGATGCCTCAATTTTTAGTAATTTTATTTTCATTTGTTTTGATTATTGAAACTCACCAATAGCTTCTGCATTTTCCACCCTAGGCTTATACTCGAGTCATTCAGTTTTTCTGGTTTCCCAGGTAATAATTTGGTACCTCAGCTTATACTCGGGTCGGCTTATATTCGAGTATATACTGTATATGTTTTATCAACAAGGCTGGGAATTTTTATAATATTTTTCATAATAAGATATTCTTAATTTCAACATTTCAGTTCATTCACCCTTCTAATCTTCCTGCCATCTTACACACATTATTTACTTCCTTGCAGACATGTTGTTTAGAGATAAATTAATAGGTTAAGTGCTGCCTGAATTTGATTAAAGTAGGAGGCCCTCCACATTAGTGTTGTTCTCAGGTTTTGATGTGTTTTGCCCCATGGCATCCAGAAACACTTTGAGAAACTAAAACAAAACTCCTGCTTAGATTCCTGATTAATTCATTTAGGGAAATATTTCTGTCTTTTATAATGTTAACCTGAGTTTGATAGCATGAAACATTCCTTCACACTAACTCCCTTCCCGCCAGCAGTAAAGAAAGCCCGTACAAATTTAATGAATAGAAACGGGATTCACATTTTTCTTAGTTGGTCTTTTCTTCTCTCCCTAGGGGTGAGAATAAATGAGTAAAGTCTCATACATGAGAGACACATGAGAGCAAATAAAAGTCACAGATTTCACCATGTTGTGTCTGAAATCTCCCTCTTCTTGAAGATATTCCAGGTTAATTTGCCCTCCAGCCCTCAGCTTCCACTCCGCGGCCCATGAGTCTGTGGTGGGGCAATATGTGTGTACACCTCCTGATGTTTACCCTACACATTACATTCCTTGCATCAGCACCATTTGGAACTTCATTAGTCCCAAAGATGAATGATTATGGTTTTATCTAATGCACTTTGATAATTGCACTCCAATTAGGAACAGATTTGACAAGTTCTTTAAATCTTTGGCCACGGTTTAGGAAGCTTGTTGATCTTAGAGGTCTTCCAGGATATATTAGCTAGTTATTTTTTGCCTGTAAAAGTTACTAAATTGTGCTATTGACACACATGATGTCAAAGTGATTTTCAAAAAAATCTATCTGTTTAAATTAACTTTAGTAAATAATAATACTTTGGCGTTACACAAAGCCAAAGAGCCTTATTCATGAAACAGATTGTTTCTTTCTCTGCAGGGAACACTAAAAGTTGACTGTAAAAATGTGCAGTGTCCTAGGAACCGTCTCTCTGATAACATGACTTCCGAGACCAATGTGACGAGCTGACTGCGGATACCTGCACAGCTGAACTGGAAATATGCTGAAATTAAAAATGTTTAAAGCTATTTTGAGAATTTCATTTATGTATTCATTGCTATTTTCATCGACTTTCTTTTTATTGTTATTATTATTATTTCGGTTGGTTTGGTCTTCCTTTGTTGTTTTGCTTGGCTTTGCCTTGTTTTTGCACTTATTAATGTCTCTGCATGTCTATCTACGTAAGACAGGCAAGATAAAAAAAAGAAAAACAAAAAAAGGGCGGAGAGATAAAAAATTCAGAGAAGAAAACAATGGGAATGATGGTTTCGGGAGAAACATAGGAGAAGGGGAGGTGGGAGAAATGAAGGGGGGTGGTCAACCAACCCAGAGACAAGGGAACAAAAAATGAACTTAAATCGATGGAGAGAAGGGCATGGGATGCCTCGTGGGACTTAATTAAGGGCAGTGTAACAGCGAGGAATTACTAAAACCTGAATGACGGCCAAACATGATAATGGACAAGAGGAAAGTAAAAGGAAAAAGAGGAAAGAACTAGGACGCAAAGGATATTTATAGAGATCTAAATACAGGCATGCACATATGTAAATATATTTTTTTATAACACTAAGGAAAAGATCTATACTTATATTTATATGCTAGGTACTAAGACAGCAGATGGACATTGGGCCTGCACCCAAGTATTCCATCAATGCAAGAACATTTTGTTCTATTAACCTGGCATTCCATGATGCTCACTTTCTGGACATGATTGCTGAAGATGAAATGGTTGCATGACCAAATGTGGTGAAGAAAGCTGATGGTGCCCAGCTATGAAAAAATATAGTGCCTGGGGTATATAAAGGCTTGAAGATAAACAAGCAAGCATCTAGCTGAGAAGCAACAAAGCCCACATGGAAGAAGAACACCAGCCTGTGTGACTATGAGGTGTCGAAGGGATCAGATACCAGGCATCAAAGAACAAAAAATCATATCACTGTGAATGAGGGGGAGTGGAGAGTGGAGACCCAAAATCCATCCGTAGGCAACTGGACATCCCCTTACAGAAGGGAGGAGACGAGCCAGTCAGGGTGCAGTATAGCACCAATGAAACATACAACTTTCCTCTAATTCTTTAATGTTATCCCACCCCCACCCCCACTATCATGACCTCAATTTTACCTTACAAATCTGACTAGAGCAGAACATGTACACTGCTACTGATAAGAGCCCTTAACACAGTGAATCCAGGACGGATAAACTCCTCAGGAACAACAATGAGAATAGTGATAACAGGAGGGGAAAGGGGAAGAGGGGGTAGAGAGGGGGAATCGACCACAGGGATCGATATATAACCCCCTCCCAGGGGGACAAACAGAAAAGTGAGTGAAGGGTGACAGAGGACGATGTAAGATATGAAAATTATAATTTATAATGTATTGGTGATTCATGAGGGAGGGTGGGTGAGGGAAGGAAAAAATGAGGCGCTGATATCAAGAGCTCAAGTAGGATAATTCTTTGAAAATGATGATGGCAACATATGCACAAATGTGCTTGACACAATGGATGAATGTATGGATTGTGCTGAAAGCTGTAACAGCCAAAGAGAAAAAAAACCAAAAACACAATAAAAAATTTTATGAGTTCATAATATACCGTATATAAACGAGTATAAGCTGACCCAAATATCAGCTGAGGTACCTAATTTTACAAAAAAACTGCATAAAAATGTGCTGAAATACTTGGCTTATACTCGAGTATATATGGTAGTTATATGCATTTATTTATTAACTAAGGAACTGACTGTAACATTAACTCATTGTTCTGAAAATTGATAGCTAATAGAACCAATTGTCTATACTCCCATTCCAGTATGAACTTTATTTCAGGTAACCCGAAAGTTGACTAGGAAAAGTTATTCTATGTGGAAAAATCATCACTAATAAATGAAAAAAGAAAGAAAAATGAAAAAGTGTACATAGTTAGAAAATTTCATTTATGTGCCGTTTTGTATATCAATCATCTAAGAATATTTATATCACTACCCAAAGATAATTATTTGCTTAGGGAAGAAATATATTTCATATTGAATAACTTTTCTCTCTCTCTCTCTCTCATCAAATTGTTTAGATAGTAGTTGAAATTTTTCAAAATTAAAAAAATTAGCTCCTTAAGCTAATATTGTATGTATTATTGTCACCAACAGTGAAAAGAATTTGTCTTTATTTTCTTGTAAAATAAGCATTTATGCCAGATTTTTAGTTTATTGCTCAGTGATAAAATAATAACTTGCACTTTTAAAAAAGTGTTTTTATATTTTTAATCTCTTAATTTTCATAACAACCTTGTGAGGTAGTGTTTATACCTCTGGCCCATTTAACAGGTTCAGAGAGGCTAAGTCCAGTGGATCAGAACAGAAATATTTACCACAATGGATGTATCTTTACAACTAAAGAAGACTGCTTAAATAGAATAACAAGATAGGAGACATTTTTTTTTTTTTTGCGCGGGAGGGTTCAAGTTTCTGAAGCACATTTTGTAAAAACCCAAAGCAGGTTACTTGGACATTGAATTGCAAAGCATTGACTTATACTATATTTTAAACTATCAAGGTGGCTTGAAACTTTAGGCCCCAAACTAGTGCATTATCCTAAGGAGCCCCAACTGTTAATTTCTGACTGATTTACATTAATCATACCTTCTTTGTAAAACAGTTTGATTCAGACCCAGAGAACTTCAGGTAGACTAGAATATGTATTTGTTGTTGAAAAAAGAAAACCATATGAGAAAGCTTAAAACAAATACAAAAAAGTCCTTATTCACTTGTAAATCTGTGCCCTTCAGGTTGAAGGTGAGGGAGTCTCTTGAGCTACAGGTGCCCATTGTTTGCGGGTTGTGTGTAAGCTAGCCTTTCTATTACCCTGCAGTTGAAGATACAAAGCTGTACTCATACACTCAAAAAAGCACAAATGTTGCAGATATCTGAAGTGTGAAAAGTGGCTGAATTTGGATTTTGGATCAAGAATTTCTCTCGTGTAACGTAAACACAGCCAATAAGAAACATATAATGGAATATTTGATTGAGGTGAAATTGGATAATGAGAGCAAAGAAACACTTTCTCTAATAGAACGGGGCCAGTCTATCTTTCTAAAAAACACATCCAAATGCAAATTTCCCAAGCAGGTCTGAAAAACATCAAGCAGCATGCCCACGAGGCAAAATACCAATTTTATCCTTTTTATAATAGTAATTACAGTTAAACAACGGAGATGTATCAACATGTCCCCAATGATTAGTATCTTGGGCATTTAGCTGTAAAATAAACAGCAATGAATCCATACATCTTTCAATATTTGGGAAAATATCTAGCCACTCTGCAAAGTGCATGAAGTGTAACTATTTGTTGCCGTAGAAAAGTGATTATTTTTACCTGACATTTGTTATACATATTTCAGTGGTCACAGTCAGATAGACTATCGACATTTACATATTCTTTTTTTCTCCAGTAAATAATGCTTCAGAAATTATCACTGTTGTATTTCTTGAAAACAGCTTAGAAAACTTGAGACCCTGTTGATACGGAATTTGTGCAATGTACAATTTTGGATATGTGTGTGCATCTTTAAGTGACAATCACATTTCACACTTCACAACTATCTGTCTAGACAATCATCCATTTCAAATTCAGACTCTAAAATTATGAATTCATCCGTTATTTGCACGTGAGGAAATTGACACGGGGATGGCATGAGCTTACTTGCCCAGGACTGGTTTTCGGATCTTTACATCTGGGGAAACCAACCCTCATCACTGCCTGGGCCTCAGTTCAGAATTACCAATTGGGGTTTACAACATTATCGGTGGTACTTTGGTATTCTGACTGGCAGAGTTATGTTTTACGAATGTTATCATGTAGTTTCCTTTGGACAGAGACTAAAAATAAATAGACTTAATTGGCTATAACTTTCTGCAATAATCTATAGTACTCTGACCTTTCAAAGCACATCTCGGGCTGCTAAGATGGGTATTGATAGATAATCAATTGCATCTCAATGATTTATTCTTTTTAAAACTGAACATACTTACATAATAGGTTATAGTTAGTAATGTGACAATGGGGACTATTTATGTATGTTTAGATGATGGTAGTACCTACTTGCTTACACAAATTAGGTAATATTTCAAGCATTTCAATAATTTAGTGAATGTTGGCAATACTCATTAAGTTTTAGATTTTTTTGGGGGGGTGGGTGTCTGGTTGAGTTTTCTGACAGGGAATTCCCCATTAGAACCTTCATAATTCCTCTTACTGAAGGGTTGTGGGGAGGAAATGAGCCAGTCAGGGTGCAGGGTAGCAATGATGAAACATATAACTTTCCTCTAGTCCTACTCCCACTATAATGATCCCAATTCTACCTTATATAACTGGCTAGATCAGAGGATGTACATTGGTACAGATAGCAACTGGAAACACAGGGAATCCAGGACAGATGATCCCTTCAGGACCAGTGGTGAGAGTGGCGATGTTTGGAGGGTGGAGGGGATGTGGAGTGGAAAGGGAGAACCGATGACAAGAGTCCACGTATAGCCTCCTCCTTGGGGCATGGACAGCAGAAAAGTGGGCGAGGGGAGGCATCGGAGAGTGTAACAAATGACAAAATAATAATAATTTATGAATGATGAAGGGTTTATGAGGGAAGAGGGAGTGAGCAGGGAGGAGAAAAATGAGCAGCCGGTATTAAGGGCTCAAGTAGAAGGCAAATGTTTTGAGAATGATGATGGCAACAAATGTGCAAATGTGCTTGACACAATGGATGGATGGATGGATTCTATGAGCCCCCAATAAAATGATTTTTAAAAAAAGAAGCTTCATAAGTAAATTCAAGTCCTATATTCACATTTGTTTGCTCTGTGCGTATACCTTTGGATGACAATTGAGCTAAGTGCTTTATATACACTATCTGATTTACATTTTAAAACAGTCTTATGAGGTAATGTTATTTTATTCATTTGATAGTTGAGCAAACCAAGTTTTAATATTTAATAACGTATTCCGGTGGCAAAACTGATATTTAACCTGCATTAGGCCTAATCCCACAGTCATTATGTACCCATTCCATTGCCGCTTTTTTCAAATCAAAGACATCCTCCCAAACAAGTCAGGCCCAGGCCAAAGTCCCCAACTCGGATCCCTTCAGAACCAGAGTGAAAGACAAGTGTTCTTTTTTTTTTCAAGTGGAGGAAAAACAGGTGCTATTTTGCCTGCTACAAAGTTGCCAGTAATTCATTCAGTGGCACACTTTGGAGAATGCTGACGTCTCATTAGGTCATGAAAGCATTCATTATACCAGGGAGTTTGACAAAAATGAAAGATTACAGGATGAGTCTGGAAATATCTTTTAGAATTACCTTGCTTAAATGATCCCTTCCAAAAGTATGTGTTCTTATATTCAGTAGATGTTTACTGAGTGCCTTTGAGATGGACTAAAGGAAAGTTCTTGCCTTCCGGAGCTCCCAGGTTGAGGAAGGTACCTGATAAACCAGTAAATACATGGTATTTGGTGTTAGGAAGACAACAGTGACAAGGTGAGATCTAGACGGAGTGTGTGTGTGTGTGTGTGTGTGTGTGTGTGTGTGTAAGAGGGGGTTCAGAAAATGTATGGAAAATTCCATGAATTCCATTAACTCCATGAATTTTTTGCAGCCCTCTTGTACGTGTGTGTGTGTGTGTGTGTGTGTGTGTGTGTGCATGCATACATGACCGTGGTATTGAAAGCACTTGACAGGGGTAGACTGGAGACTTAAAAATGACTGAGAAATTACTGTGAGTATTGAAGAGAAGTGCATTCCTAGCATGGGAACCCCACGCCCCCAAAGGAAACCCACTGCCATGAAGTCCATAGATTCACAGTTGGGCCCTATAGCGAGGCCTCAAGACTACATCTTACAGGAGCCGACTGGGTCGATCAGCGATGGGGGTGGCCCTATGTGACCTCCTCTGGCTTCCATAATGCTGTCCTTCACCTTTGCTAATGCTAACCATCCCTCACACTCCACTCCACTCTACATCAAGGTGCATCCCATCATTTGTTACAATGGCCACTCACAGACAATACTTACATAATTAAGGCAATGTATCAGAGAGGTTAATAGGTTGCCAGAATTCAGCATCAGCACACAGTAAGGATATCAGCAAACAGCCAGCATGCAGCCATAGGTCCGGAGCAACCCCTCTCCTGAGCCCGCAGCCAAGTCTTTGTCCCATCCTCAGCCTTTATAAGCCATGTGGCCCCTAGGCCCTTTACATCCAGGGGTCTGTTGCTCTGCCTCACAGGCCAGTCGTCTGGGGCCAGATGAGCAGATGATGTCCCACAGTCTGAGCACAGTTGCTGAGTGTCTATGCTTGTCTCTAATGCATCTGGTCTCAGGGGCCTAGGCCACTTCAGTCAGAGATCCTGGGCAAGCTCTCACAAGGTCTTCGGCTTTCTCTCTCTGCTGCTGCTGCTGCTTCAAAGACACTTACTGCCAAGGTTGTGGTAAGGAAAAGGGAGCCATCTCCTCCAGTAGTGATATGCGCGCCCTATTTGCACTCGTATCCAGTCCTCTGGTGGGTGTTACAGAGACTTGGGTTGAAGAGCCATATTAAGAAATTTCACTCCTCCACCCAGACAGCCTCATCTTTCTCCCTCTGGGTCCTTGGTGGAATTGAACTGCAGACTGTGCGATTAGCCTTTCAACGGTGGCCTCATAACACCGCCAGGGCTCCTAAGTAACGAGAGCAGCTTAATGTGTGTCCCCAGTGGCTGCGTGCTTAGTCTTTTGGGAGGAACATCCTGTGAGGCTGTTGGACTGGGTCCTAGGAGTAGAAGGAGAGGAACTCATAGGAGGAAACCTGTGGTGCGTTTGAACTGAACCTAAACGTCCTGATAAGGCTCTTGAGGTTCAATCTCAGTGGGACAGGTGAGGGCTTTGGGATTTTTTTTTCAAATCATTTTATTGGGGGCTTGTACAACTCTTATCACAATCCAACCATCCATCCATTTGTGCATTTATTGCCATCATCATTTTCAAAACATTTGCCGTTTACTTGAGCCCCTGGCATCAGCTCCTCATTTTCCCCCTCCCTTCCTGATCCCTTGTCCCTCATGAACCCTTGATCGTTTATAAATTATTATTTTGTCATATCTTACACTGTCCGACATCTCCCTTCACTCACTTTTTTGTTGACCATCCCCCCAGGGAGAATGTGCATCCTTGTAGTCGGTATGTGCATCCTTGTAGTCGGGTCCCCCCCTTTCGACCTCACCCTCCCTTGACCCTCCCGATATGGCCACTCTCACCACTGGTCCTGAAGGGATCATCTATCCTGGATTCCCTGCGTTTCCAGTTCCTATCTGTACCAGTGTACATCTTCCGGTCCAGCTATGTAAGGTAGAATTGGGGTCATGATAGTGGGGTGGTGGTGGGGAGGAAGCATTTAGGAACTAGAGGAAAGTTGTATATTTCATCACTGCTACATCGCACCCTGACTGGCACATCTCCCCGCAACTCTTCTGTAAGGGGATTTCCAGTTGCCTACAGATGGGTTTAGGTTCCCGAGATTTACATTGTACATTGACTTGCTCTCGTTGTGTGTGCTGAGGCGAGAGGAAATAAAGAAGACAATTATAAAGTCCTTATCGTAGTCTCTAGTTCTTTATTTTCAAAATTGTCTTATCCTCAGCCCAGTGGTATCAGCATCACCCTGGAGTGCCTTACAGCCGCGGCAGAGGCAGACTCTCAAGCCCAGCCCCAGGCCTTCTAGAATGCACACTCAAGTGCTGTGCAGAAATCGGCCGAGTTAAGAAGCATTGGCCCAGGCATCAGATGCGAATGATCCGGGAGAGGACATGCCAGAAAAGTGCTTGGATCCTGGATCTCCCCTATGATTATGATCTGCCGATGGGCTGTACGTTTGTGTAAGAGAAGAGAAGTATGAAGCGAGGGGTCTTTTCCTGTAAAAGGACAACCTGAGAGGACAGCAGGGCTTCCTTAGATGAGTTGGACAGCAGACATTTAGTGTGCCGGGGCTTCAGAGGAGCTCCAGTGGTACTGTGGGTTCAGGACTGGGCTGCCCGCTGAAAGGCTGGTGGACTGCAACCTCCCAGCCCCCTGGAGGAAAGACAAGGTACAAGTGTACCCGAAAGAGCAGTTCTGTGCTGTCCTTTTAGGGTCACTGGGAATCAGAATCGGCTCAGCAGCAGCGAGTAGGTTGAAGCCTAACGCCATCCACGTAGCTCGCTGATGATACATGTATGGAAGAGGGAGATGAGGATGAGACCTAGACATTTAGAAACCATAGCCCTGGATGGCTTCCAATAGCAAGGGAGCAGATGCAGCCCCCGTAGCTAGACAAAAGAAATGTAAGGGCTGAGATCTAAAACACACAGACAGAAGAGGCAAATTCCCATAGAGGACATTGAACAAGAGCCAAAAAGGGACGCTTAAAAAATTCCCGAGTGAAGCTCCAGGATGATAATTCAGACCGTGTGCTGTCCTGGTTTTCCTTGATGAGCGCCAAGTGCACACGTATGGACTTAGAATGAAATTGGGTGCCAGTTAAGCCCATTATACCATCAGCTCTTCAAAAGAGTGTCAAATAGAGCCAGGCCTTTGAAAGTTGTCCCACAATCAGTCGGTGCATCGAGGAAGAGCAAAATCATGTTTATGTTTGTAGATGACCTGGCATTTTTAGGACTCCTAGATTTATGCTGGTAGGAAAGCGATTCCGCGAGTATAGAAGAATCTATTTTTTGCACACGGTTACTCACATCAGAAGGGGTATGTGTCGCTTAGTATCTCTGATACCTTCTGTGAACTTAGATGTTAGGTGATTTAAATGTTGTACACAAGTGATATGAAGACCTTACGGGAGCCTACTTCCAGTTGTTCTCGTCACAGCTGGAGCTGTTGGCAAAAGCCTGAGGAACTGAGGCCTGAGGACTGGGCCATGGCAGGAGCAGTAACTGAGTGGAGCAAGAGGAAGCAAGTGGGGAAGGTGCAGAGTACACTCAGCCCTCCCCCTGCTCACTCCCCATGCCCAGCTGTGGCCATTACTGCCTGCTCAGACTGTGCCCCAGTCACATCCTCTGCCTCACCTGCCTGCGTCCCACCTGTGCTGTCACAGTCTGGGGTGGACGTCTTTGAAGCTATTAGAAAGAAATAATGAGCAAAATATGAGCTGCTTTTCCTTTTTTAAACTGAGACCACAGGTGTATATGTGGTCCAATGTATATGTGTGAACATTAAGAGGCACATATGGGCGGTACTGATACTGTTGATTGAAATATTTGCTATTATTTTGAACATCCCTTACCGCTTTCAACCTTCTATCATGATGTCTTTACTGTGTAGGTGTAAATATTCATATCCCTCATTTCCTGGAAGTACCTTCTCATTTGTCTCTGATACAATTCATAAGCATCTATCTATACAAAGGGAATACTATTTTATCTAATAGGTTTTAGTCACAAAGGTGAATTCCTTGTTAGATGATCTGAGAAAATAGCGGAGAGAGCTGGCTCTTTGCCAAGGTACTGATTTGATCAATCGTTTTTTTTTAAATCATTTTATTGGAGGCTCGTACAAATCTTATCACAGTCCATACATCCATCCATTGTGTCAAGCACGTATGTACATTTGTTGCCATCATCATTCTCAAAACGTTTGCCTTGTACTTGAGCCCTTAATGTCGGCTCCTCATTTTTCTCCCTCCCTCCCCACTCCCCCCACCTCATGAACCCTTCATCATTCATAAATTATTGTTATTTTGTCATATTTTACACTGTTTGACGTCTTCCCCTGCCCTCTTCTCTGCTGTCCACTCCCTAGGTAGGAGATTATACATAGATTCTTGTAATTGGTTCCCCCTTTCTACCCCACATTCCCTCCACCCTCCAGGCATGGCCACCCTTACCACTGGTCCTGAAGGGGTCATCTGTCCTGGATTTTCTGTTTCCAGTTGCTATTTGTACCAGTGTACATCCTCTGGTCTAGCCAGACTTGTAAGGTAGAATTGGGATCATGATAGTGGGGGGGGAGGAAACATTTAGGAACTAGAGGAAAGTTCACCGTTGCTACCCTGCACCTTGACTGGTTCATCTCCTCCCCACAGCCCTTCAGTAAGGGGGTGTCCAGTAGATCAATCATTTTTACTCTATGTGGTCCATTGCTTTAAGATCCAGACTGAAACAAGACAGTACAATCATATTTCAAGTACTGTGCTTTATTCTCAGCATGCTTCCTTTGGGCATTCGCTTATTTCCCAGAGATTTAAGTTTCTGGCCTGAGGCCTGAAATATTTGGCTGTGACACCCAATAAGGGAATGCTCCAGTTGAATCTGTGGAGACATTCTGGAAGGCTGGTGATTTGAACCCAATAGCTGTTCCGCAGATGAAGGACTGGGCGGGCTGCTTCCATAAAACTTAAAGTCTTGGCAACCCTCTGGGGCAGTTCCACTCTGTCACTCTTAGTCAAAGAACAGGCTTGACAACCACCGCGGTTTATACTGATTGCCACATGGGTAATCTAGGGACAATAGTAACTCAGATTGTATTTATCAGTATTCATTCTCTCCGTAGTCTACTCTCAGATGGTATTTATCAGTACTCAGATGATATCATTTAAAAGGCAAGTCACAATCAGGGGAACTTCTGTTAGGGGGATTAAAAATAGGACAACTAAATGAAACAAAGTTCCAAGACATGCTCTATATTTCATAGTAGAGTTTAGTTTAGAAGATAGAAGGCGTACAATTTGCACGAAGGGCTGCTACTTGCCATTCTGTCACTTGCTTCCTGTTCCTTCGATAGGCGTCAGAGTAGAAATTTGTCCCTGAGGGTTTCTGGTGGTGGATATTATTCAGTAGTAGATTGCCAGGTCTTTCTTATGAGGCACCGCTGGGTGGACTGGAACCACCAACTTTCTGAGCAGCTGGGTGTGTTAACTATTTGCACCACCCATGTACTGCACGGAAAGGCCTGCTATCTCTACCCTGTTACTGCAAAGCACACAGAAAGCTGTGTGATGAAAAGATGATTTGAGGGAAGGGACCCTTGAGGAGTTTTCAGGAAAGAGAGCTATTTTGGGATTAGATTAAACCCTCTCCATGTATGTCTGATAAAAATGAAATGACGATGACAGCTACATTTAATTATGGAATTATTCATTGGTGAGCTGTTTTAGTCACAAAATCATAGTTGGTGCCAGAACTATAAATATCCCTACTTCTGTGGCATAGCCCTTGACCTTTGTTTATGTACAAGGGATAGATAAACTCGCTTTCTCAATGCAAACAAACAAAAGAAAACATTTTCATAAATAAGTGTTGGATTTTCTTCTCTTGTTTCTATTCCTTTCTCCTTGTCATGTATAATTTAGTTTTCCATAAGTACTAGTGTTGTCACAATAAATCCATTCCCTGCTTAAGAAGATATGAATGACTATTCCAAGAAGTGGAAGGTGTGTGTTCTCATGCTAAAACTAAAGGGTAAGAACACACATCAGAGAAGACCAGATATGATCACTAATGTAAGCAAAGTGTCAGACGGACTCAATGGAGAGGTCTGCCACATCAGTTCGGGCAAATCGGAAAGGATGTCATGAAAGAATCCCCTTGGATTGACCTTGAAGGATAAGTCGGGTTCTGGGTGTGAAAGCAGAAGGAAAAGTTGACCGTTGTGTTTATACCATCAAATGAGCAAAGGAACTTGAAAGGGGAACTCAGTTATAGAAACGTTTGGGTTGTGGGTAGATGGGTGTCTACTATGGGCCTGAATTATCTTTATCAATGTGTACTTTATCAAGGAGGACTAAAGCGCTTGCTGATGAAGATCAAGGATTGCAGCCTTCAGTGTGAATTACAACTCAGTGTAAAGAAGACCCAAACCCTCACAACTGAAGCAATAGGTAACATCAGGATAAATGGAGAAACGGTTGAAATTGTCAAGGATTTTGCTTGCTTGGATTCGCCGTCAATGCTTATGGAAGCAGCAGTCAAGAAATCAAGAGATGCGCTGTATTAGGTAAATCTGCTGCACAAAACGTCTTTAGAATATGGAACAGCAAGGATGTTACTTTGAGGGCTAAGATGTACCTGACCCAAGCCATGGCATTTCCCATCGCCTCATATACACGGGAAAATTGGACATTGAATAAAGAAGAAACGAATTTGAATTGTGGTGCTGGAGAAGAATATTGAAAGTACCATGACTTATTAAAGGTCACATCGACCTGTCTTGGGATTATAATCAGAATGATCTTTCAGGGCAAGAATGGCAAGACTTTGTCTTACATACTTTGGACATATCATGCTTGGTAAAGTGGAGGGGCAGTGAAAAAGAGGAGGGCACTCAACAGGATGGATTGACACAGTGGCTACACAATGGGCTCATAAGAACAATTGTGAAGCTAGTCCATACAGTGTTCTCTTCTGTTGTGCATAGGGTTGATATGGGTTGGTGCTGACGCTCTGGCACCAACCAACAACAACACCGTTTCTTTACTCTGGAGGCATGGAATGTTTTGAAAGCCTTTGAATAGAGAAGTGATGTAACTAAAGTCATGCTTTAATATTAATTTGCTACTGTTTAAGGAATGGAGTCTGGTGAAAGAATGGGAAGCATGAAGTCCACTTGGCAAGTGGGGAGACCTTGGGGCAAAGTAGTGCTAGAGATTTAGGGGAGAAGTGGAATGAAAAGGTAGAGGCAAAGTGAACGTGAGTAAAGGCCTTGGGTGAATCTGTAGGAGAGAACTGGGTGGTCACTGGGTTACAGGATAACCCAAGGGGGAGATTTGGCTGCGGGACAATCCAAAGGGGCAGCGAATGGAAGCTCCATAGTGTTGAACACAGAGGGCTGCGAGAATGGTGACATCTTACCACACCTAGAGATGTCCTGAAGAGGTGGTGGAGGGTGGAGGGGAGTGAGTTTGATTCTGGTCTTGGACCTGAGCAAGGGCAGGTGGAAATTCCCTGCAGCCAGATTGTGGATCTCTGCCACTCACCATGAATAGAGAATGGAGGTACAGAAAAGAACTTCAACCCCATGGTGCAAGATCAAAAAGAGGGGGGAGTTCGTGAAATAACCGGGGTTTCGGACTTTCCAAACTGGTTTAAGCATGAAAGAAAATTCAAACTTGGAATGCAGGGATTTATAAAATGCAGTGCACATACTGTGGAGGCAGGCCCCGTAAGGGGAGATTCAGAAGAGGCATCGGGAACCCCGTAAGGATCCTGATGTGAGAAATAGGATTATTGCCAGGCCCGTTCAGAGCACTCGTATATCACACCACTGCCTCCATTTTTGGCCCATTTCGACCCATTGTTTTCACCTTTGTACTCTCAAGCACACATGCTGCCCTTTTGTCCGGCTCTGGCCAGGCATCGCCCATATTTTCCTCCATTCCGGTGGTCATTCTGAAACACCCACATTTTACAAATTGTGGTCTTTTCCGGTTTTACTCCCAAGTCTGGGATTGAGTCTAGGAGAACTGGTTCAAAGCCTGGAGAATAACTTCACCCTTTCAGATAAATTCATCCAGTTTATGTCCTCGCTCCTTAAGAGAAACCTCCGTGACTTTAACGGTGTGAATACAACATACCCCTGTGTCTCCAGCGGAGCAAGACTTTAAGATAATTTCCTTGAACAAGACTTGTAGCAGGCTCAAGGCTCGAGAACAGCTTCAGAATGTGTGCCCACAAGAGCAAATTCTCCCACGAGTGTGAGGCGGGATCCAGGGAAGAGGGCATTCCCCTCTCAGGCATGACATGTGTTTGAATTCCAAGGGAGAGGTTTCTCATTTGATTGCCAACCTCCCTCATTAGGATGCCTTGAAGATGATTGCCTCAAGGTTGTTCGAGCTGGAAAAGCATTCACAAGCACAAACATATTGCGTGTCCGGGAAAGCTCGCTCTATTTGACTGAATATAGGAATCGTAGACTTACCCGGTAGCTCCAGGAAAACATCGCCCGCAGCGATTGGTATTCAAGACAAAAGGCAGAGCAGTCAGTGTAAATTCTTGTCTACTATGCAAAGGTGTATCTTTTGATCTTTCCAGAAAGAGCTGGAAAATTGGGTGGTATTTGCAGGAGCCTTTCTGCTGAGAAATGTCAATAATGTAATCATGTTGAGACCCGTACATGGAGTTGACTTGTTGGGAGATGGATACAGGTGCAAGGATGAAATGTGTATCTGATTACTGGCTAGCTCTGAGCTTGTGCATGAGATCCGGGGTCGCCGGGCCACGTCCGGAACAGAATTAAGAGAATTTGATGAATCTTCTAAGAAGATTTCTGAGTGGCAACTCCAGAGCTAAAGTTTTTAGAAAATGGGGAAGAAATTGCAAAGTGCATTTCCATCTGCACTATGCCTTTGTAGTGTGTAACCTAGTTTCCTCCTCGGCCTGGATAATGTGGTGACTGTACAATCAAGGCAGGTCATTCCATTTCCCTGGAGAAGAGTAAATCACCACTATTTTGGACTGGATTTTTGCAAAGCTGAGCAAGGACACGCTTTTAGCTGCTTTGCATATGCTGCAGGTTCTGTTGGTCCAGCTGAACAGGTATATCCTAAAAGAAAAGTATTGATGAATATATCTCCTTTGGATTTTGTAATTACTTAAATGCACCCCTTTTATCCATTCAGTTGTTTACAACTATAATGAAATGTGTTTCACATTCAATCTGTTACGGAACTTTCTATGAATAGAAAGGAGACAGAGAAAATAGTTTATTGACTCCTACCAACATGAATTTGTAAAGCTTGATTCCACCCATGAACAGATCACATTTTTGGCACCTCAATATTCTTTTGGTCAAATGAATGTTTAATCTTAAAGAGATAAGAGTTAAATGTTATACTTGAACTATAACTAGAATATTATAGTTGAATTTTAACCAATGATTAAATATCATAGTTCTTCTGGTTATACTACATTTTGGACTTCTCTCTATTGGTCAAAAGCCCTGGTAGTGCAGTGGTTATGCACTGGGCTGTTAACCGCAAGGTTAGCGGTTCAAAACCACCAGTCTCTCAGCAGGAGAAAGATGAGGCTTTCTACTCCCATAAAGAGTTACCATATCAGAAACTCACAAGAGCTGCTCTATCCTGCCCTGTAGGGTAGCTATAAGTTAGCACCAACTTGGTGGCAGTGAGTTTGGTTTGGTATTTTTATATGTTGGTGTTCTCTAAGCCTAGGAAAGCTTTCTATGTGTATCCTGGATCCAGGAAGTGACTGAATAGAGGTGCCTTCTGGGAAGCTCCCTCATGAAATATGGTACCAGTAGACATTCTAATCCTACAAAACATGTCCAGGATCACTGTTGGCATTTCTTCCGTGTTTATAAACTGCCGCCCACTGTCATAAAGACTTCCTTGCATTTAGCCTTATTATGCCCTACTGTGGACTGCGCTTAGCTGCTCAAGAGGAAGCTCATTCATGTGTGGAGAGTCCACATGCCCCATACGATTTTCAAGGCTCTGGCCTTTCAGAGCAGTTTGCAGAACTCTTCCAAGTTTCCCCTGGGCCATTTTTGACTGTCTACCTTCCAGCGAGTAGTCCAACTCTAGTATGAAGGATGCGCAATTGTCGTCTTTGTTCTATGGATGAGAATCGTGCTCACTTTGGCAGCTCATATACTAAAATGGAATGAATGAGAATAAAGGAGTAAGGAGCCTGGTGAAGATCTCACAGCCTGTAAATAGGAGCCAGAGAATGAACTGAGGCGACCAGACTCCAACAGTGTTCTTGCCTGGACAACAGTGAACACTCAGCTGGTAACCCAAATGTTGGAGGTTGGAAATTTCCTCGCAGCTCCATGGGCAAAAAGACCCGGCCATCTTCTCCTAGCAACAATGAACCTGACTCCAAAGCCTGCCGTGGACAGCTCACCTTCAAGGCAATACTAAGACCTGAGCCCTTCCACTCTGTTATGTTTGCATATGAGTCATCATCCAATTAACCTTTCTTCAGGTACCGACATAAATTGCCTTGTCTTCTCAAGAGAAAATATTTTGGTGATGGGTGTTTTTTCTATGGCTTCTGGGGATACAAACATATTTATGTAGTTGCCTCATCTTTCTCACGGAACTATTGGTGGGTTTGAACTGTGGATCTTGTGGTTAGCTGTCCAATATTTACCAGTACCTTATAACAAAATATTAAAACTGTACCATTATGTACTATGAAGTACATTTTCAAGTGCTTTTGAAATCTTTAAAAGGGGATCATGAGGCTCGGATACTAGAATGTAAATGGTAACTGTTAATGTGAGTAAACACTTCACAGTCACATGGTACATCTGAGACAGAGGTAATCTGGATGGTCATTTACCTGAGAGAATGTAGGAGAAGTCAGTAACAGACTATCTAGGAAGTCATTCTGTTCAATTCAAAGTAGATGCTAAACATTTTAAATATTTGCTTTCTTGCTGTATGCTTTTCTATCTTATATAAACCACACATAAATTTGAGCATGAAAAATGTTTTTGAAATCTTTAAATATGCTGTGGGAACAGAAATAGAATGCAAAACTATTCTTTTCTTGCTCCTATATTAAATATATATATATATATTATGTATATATATAAATATATGTGTGTATGTAATATATATGTACTGCTTCTTCAAGTCCATACAAAAGGAACATTTTTCAAAGGAGAAACTACTACAGGGGCAAAAGCAAACTGCAAAGATTATCTCTTGCTCCTAGAGAGTCTTAAAAGGAGCTTTACTCTAGAAGTTACTGCCTCCGACTTAAAAGCCTCAGAGCAGTTTGTACCATGTGCAGAACTTAGAGACCAGAAGGCTTATTGAGCCCCACAGTGAGAATCAGTTAGAGACTGAGAACAGTTGAGAATAAGTCTGGGGCGTGGACTGTACGGGGATGTGGATCAGCCAATTTGTATAATCAGAATGGATGCCAAAGGAGACGGGTGTCAGGAATGGAAATAAGGACATTGACCGTCTAGACAGGCGCCCAGGTTTGATTTGTGAGTAGGTGGCAAAAGTACATCCCCCAAAGTCAACACAACTGGCAACACAAAATGAGAGGTCACTTTGCCGGGGCCCCAAATTAGTGCAGTCCCAGATATAAGTGAATATAAATTGATATAATAGATTTAAAAATATGAGATCTCGGTTTTGTGTTATAAAATAAAATGTAGTGTGTAGGCTTCCATATCCTATGGGACCCCATCAGCAGCCCTAGACTGGGGTACTTTTGTTCCCTCCTGCATGCAGACCTCAATTACATTCTCAGCGTTCATCGGCCAGGAAGAGTGTTCTTCCTCAAGTCTCAGACCGGGGAAATGCTAAGATGTGCGTTGTCACTGGTTGTTCCTCAACCCATTTTCAAGATAATTCACAGAAGTGGGAAAGGTCCCTCCCACTTTCTCTTTCCATCCTTCCCCAAATCTCTGGACCATGACATTTGTTTTGGCCTTTCCCTGCCGCGTGGGCCCTGAAATGGGCCATGGAAACCTGCTTACCTGGATAAGCAAACCTTAGTTCATAGATAGGCCTCTGCTGGCAACCATGGTTGTGGGAGGACAGCTTCATAACTCCTTTCCTCCCTTCCTTTTCCGTTCTCCAAATCTTCTGTAGCACACAGGTACTGCTTGCATTTTTTAAAAAGAAAAGGCGTTTCTAAAATTTTCCCATGAGGTAGCTAAAAATGGTGCTGATTTAGGCTTGTTCATGAGATGGTGTCTGCCTCGCCCTTGAGAACAGTTACAGAGCTGCCACCGACGCCTTTCAGATGCCAGAAATCCATTGTGATTTCATCCACCTCCATCAACCCTTTCACGTTCCAATATCTGAGGGGTTGATCCCATATATTCTCTGCTTTTGATACTGATGTCCAGAAAAACATTGCCCGTATCTGCTTGATCATCAAGGCTTGTGAACCCAACAAGAAGGAGGGACCATTTCCTGCTACATCCGAGTCACGTAACTGCTCTCTGCCAGCAAGGAAAGGAGCCATGCCATACCCATATTGCCGTAGTGACATTTATCCAAGAGAGAGTGGAGGGTGGAACGCATCCACTGTTAGGCAGGTAAGGGATCCTCAGTAAATAGGGGTTGTGTTGCATTCACTGGCCTACGCAGCAGCCTGAGACTGAAGTACTTGTCCCCATTTAACTGGAAATTGTGAAAGCAACCTAATTAACAAAGACAGGCTTGCTGTACTGCAGTGGAGAAGGGACTTCTAATGTTCTAACTGCCCTTACCAATCCTGAGGAAGCAACTGTTGTTCATTTTGTCCTAAATCAATATTTCTCAAGGGAATATTCAAGTGGATATTAAAATGTTAAGCACCCCGCATCCTTTTAAATGAATGCCTTGCTTAGCAAGTCCAAATGTGCGTCTTCAAAACTTCCCTCACCCCACCGACTCCTGCCTAACAGTGCACACATTTATTTGTAGGTGAAAAAAGAGGTCAGGGCAGTCGGAAATCAAAGTTATACTGATGAGTGGCTGTTTCTAAATGGTTGCAAACTTTATTAGCCTCTCTATCAAGACATTTCTGCAGTGCTAAATGACGTCAGTGAGTTCTGTACTGTGGTAAATATTACTGAGACAATTTCCAAAGAGAGAACTCTTGGAAAATGAGGAGAAATCATTTTTGGTTTGATCATCGTGGGCAGGAATGAGAGGTGAAAAGTGAAACTCATGGAGAATTTATGTCATACAACCAGAGCAGCAAGGAAGAAAACCCCAGTGACGCATGGTAAAGTCGATGATTTTTAAGACACTAAAGCAACTTAACACTTTAAAGACCAAATATTTTTTAATCAACTTACCCAAGTGGCCTTCTATTCTGTAGGCTATTAGGTTGGGTTTTTTTTAATTAAACCATAAATGGGTTTACATCTCATCAACTTTTTATTATACTTATTTATAACACGAAGACAATCGAATTTGATACATTCACTACTGATGTAAAGCCCTAGATAAACGAAGTAGTTAAAATATATCCAAGCAGATGGCACCTGAACACAGCGTGTAGACATCACGAGTTATCTCGTGATTTGTCCGTAACAGGTGGCACGCGAAACACGAGTATACTCGGGATCCATCCGCAATGTGTTTTGATAGTACTTATTTCTCGAAGGAAATTATTAATAAAAATTCGGATTGTAGTTAATTATAGGTGCTACACATGCTGTAATATGACATGTATAGCATTTCTTTTCAGTCCGTTGACAAGTGTGCGGCAGTACCAAATGCTGCGGATTAAGTGAGGGAAGTATAGTGCGAATGTTCCTTTAAGGCAAGGATGGTGAGACTTAGCCACGTGGACTTTGGACCTGCTGTCCGGAGAGACCAGCCCATGGAAAAAGATAGCACGCTTGGTCGTGTAGCGGGAGAGTGAAAAAGAGGGAAATCATTGGCAGAAAGATGGATCGCCCCAGGGGCTGCCACCCTGGCCTAAAACCCAAGAACAGTGTGAGGATGGCGCAGGAACTGGTGCTGTTTATTACTGTTCACATAGCATTATTGGGAGTCAGGCCAACTCGAGAACAAGGTGGAGGAAGGGTGAGGGAGGAAGTGGGAACAGACGACGGGTCTACATATAACCTCCTCCCTGGGGGACAGATAGCGGAGAAGTGGGTGAGGGAGATGTCGGATGGTGTCAGAGATGATAAGATAATAATAATTTATAAATTATCAAGTGTTCAGGGGAAGGGGAAAAGGGAGGGGAAAATGAGGAGCTGATGCCAAGGGCTCAAGTAGAAAGCAGGTATTTTGAGAATTATGAAGGCAACATATGTACAAATGTGCTGGCCACAAATGATGTATGTATGGATTGTGAAAAGAGTTCTATGAGCCCCCAATAAAATGATTTCCAAAAAAAACAAAATTAATCTTATTTGAAATCAAAGAACTACCTCTGATATTTAAAACAACAAACTTCATTTATCTCAATTCTTCTTCTTGTGGGGTCAGACATAAATGTGTGAATGATGTGCGTGTGTGTATATATGTGTGTGTGCACACGCGCATGCGCAGTTCTGTTTTTCATCAATTTCAATTGCTTACCATATCCTGGGTAATCTCTTTTACATAAAGTCAACTGCTTGCAGATGTTAACCACATTTATACAATACCTTCACAGCAACAGCAAGATATTTGTTTGATTAAATAATTGGCTTAAGTTAACACAGAAAACTAACCCCCATACGTTGGCTACCTGTTCTCGCTCTACATATTTTCAATCCAGATATCAATTTTCTCACTAACTTAATCATCTTCTTCAGCCATCATCCTCATGCCGGAGACGAGCACCCACAGTGTACCTTTAGCTGTTCACCTCCCTGATAAACCATGGGACCGCATGTTACTCTTCTTGCACAACTTTACTAAGACCTCTCACGCTTACCTTCAAGAGCATCCCTTCATTGACCCTTTTCTGACACCCTTGCTGACTTACATCTTGGGACTTTCCAGTCCCTATTACTGGAAACCAAAATTTTCTGATTCACCCCACCTCCAATCTGTTGACATGCCAAATTCTATCCGATTTCTCTTGCATTGTTTAATTCTCAATCCCTCATTTCCAACCCTACTCGTTTACTTATTTACATAAGGGTATATTTTGCATTTCATATAAACAACTCCACAGCACAGAGCACACTACCATATACATAGTAGGAATTCTTAAACAAATTATTCCCATTTTCTTACCTGCTTGATATATGATTGATTCTACACAATTCTCCTGAAAATTAAGAGTCAAAATGTATGAATTCCAAAAATTAAATAAATATCAAGACATTATCACATTTGTTAATGTAAGTATTCTCTTCTTTGATGTACCTGCATTTACATGAAAGCTAGATTTTAAGTTTATTTCTTTTCATTATTTGAATGTTCTGATTCTAAATTTTACAGGAGCTTTTAACATGGGAGAGCAATTGTGTTTCTCATTGGACAAGGGAAAGAGCTGTCTATTAATGAAAGAGTGCCCATGGGTGGCATTGCATTCTATTTCTTCACCTGGCAGACTCAGACCCAAAGTTGTTCTGAACTAAGCTGACCCTGCATCCAGCACTGCCCAGCCATGGTGCCATGGTGGATTATAAGGCAGGATGCTAAACAGCAAGTTCAGTAGTCTTAATCGATAAGCAGCACCTCAAGTAAAAGATGAGGCTATAGTTTGGCCATAAAGATGTACAGCCTGGGAAATCCCAAGGAGGCGCTACTCTGTCTTATAGGATGACTATGAGTTGAAATTGATTCTATGACAGTCTTACATTTATAGCATATACCTAGCATATTATATATAACTATAACTAACTATGTATATATAAAACTATATACCTAGTTGAAAGTAAAGGATAAGCCTAAACTAAAAAAATTGCTGCCATCCAGGGAATACTGATTCCTCCTGTCGCTATAGGACAGAGTATAATTGCTCCCGTGGGTTTCTGGGACAGTAAATCTGTATGAGAGTAGAAAGTCTCATCTTTTTTTTCTTTTTTTGAGTGTCTGGGGGTTTTGAACTGCTGACACTGGGGTTAGTGACCCAAAGCTTTACCCATTATGGCATCTGGGCTCCATGGAGCACGTTGAGTTTAACCAAACAAAACACAATTACACAAAACATTGATGGAGCAGCATGACATCAAAAATGACATTTCCAAACCTGATGTTACTAATTGGGGTTTTATTAGTTAATTAAATGTGTGCATATTACATGCACTGTTGCAGATGATGTAGGAGAGGACATTCATGCTTCATTGGAGCTCAATTTCCTTTTTGGAGAATACCACCATATTCAATCATGTAACTTTCTAAATTAAGGTGCCGACATTTCTCCCAAATTAAAAATTTGATATGAAAAATTTCACTAAGGTTACCTTTAATACCACTTTACTTTTTGATAAACCTTATAATTCTTCTGGGAGGAATGGTCTCTAGTCCATTTATTTTGATGACTTTACTATGCACAAAGGCATTGAAAAATGAAAGTAAGAATTAAGATCATATTTATTTATATGCTGACACTTCCCAGTTTTTCTGACCCCAGACAACTTTTTTAGTAATTATTTTCAACTAAAATAAATTTTATAAATTATTTCTTAATGCCCAGCCTGTTTTTTCTTGTATAGTTTTTGTGGCTTTCCCACATATTCATTCAGCAAATATCAAGTTCCTGGCATGCAGTGAACACTGTATATGAATCTAGGATGCCCTGATGATTACAAAAGAAACATAGCATACACTCCCAATAAGCTTATTCATTATTTGTAACTTTCACCTTAAAATCTTATTTATGCCAGAAAGTATTTGATAGCATCCTTAATAATCCAGTGTATTAGCCTGGGTAGACTAGAACGACAAATTCATCGACACTCATAAATATATAAGAAAGAGGTTTTGAAGGCAATGAATGTATAGATGTGCTTTACACAATTGATGTATGTATGGATGGATTGTGATAAGAGTTGTATGAGCCCCTAATAAAATGATTTTTTTTAAAAAAGAGATTTATATCCAAGAGCAATTGAATATTGAGAAAATATCACAGCTCAGTCCAGATCAAGTCCATACGACTAATATTAGCCCATATGCATGATACCAATCAATAAAGTTCTCTTCAGACTCATGAAATACATGCAATGATGCCAAATGCAGAAATATCACAGGCCATTTGGTGGGAAGTCTTGTGGATCCAGTGGCATTGTAAGCATCCCAGTGCTGGCAGGGATCTCCAAGTGGCTTCTCCAGCTCCAGAGATCTGGTTGGCATCTGGATAGGTTCATGTGGCTTCTCCAGCTCCCAGGGCATAGCACCATGTGTCTTGTCAGCCGAGAGTCTCCAAGGGAGTGAGCAGAGAGAGAGAGTCTCCTCCCTCCAAGAAGGAATCCAGGATTTCCCAGCATTCTCAGGAGAAGGCCATGCCCACACAGAGGCCTCATGGCCTATGATCTGATTGACCGACTATACCTCATCCCTTATTTAACTCAATGTTCAAAACAGAAGCAAACAATTGTATTTTCAGTGCCCCATATACGAGATCACATTTTGAATCTCTGTCAGGAAAAACAAAACATCAGAACTTTTGAAAATCAAGATTACCTCCCTATATGGAATTAAATATCAGAACGAAACAAAGGCTATCTTTATTGATATCAATGATTGAATTGAGACTTTTTCTTTTTTTAATATATGTATATAGTGCTATAAATTTTCCTTTCAACACTGCTTTAACTAGGCACCAAACATTTTGATAATCAGATCAATGTATTTCTTAAAATTATCTTTAAGCCTTCTTCTTTGCCTAACAAATTATTTAGAAGTGTTTTGTTTCGTTAGCTTAGAAGTTTTGTGAGATGTTTTCTTACCATTCCATTGTTCTTTTCCAGTTTGATTCTACTGTGTTCAGAAACTATGCTTGGTCTGATTTTATTTCTGGTGAGGGTTGTTTTAGTGCCCAAACCATGGGCACTAAGCTTGCTATTATTTTCTATGGACACTTGGGACGAAAATGTATTCTGCCCTGACTGGGTGAAGTGGTATATAGAAATTAGATTTGATGTTAATATTATTATGTTGAGCTTTGTAGCCATTCTTATATCTGTCGGCAATTATTCTATCAATCATGGATAGAAAATATTTCTAAATCTAATTATATAATTGTATACTTTTTATTAAATACTTTTATTGGGGGCTCTTACATCTCTTATCACAATGCATACATTCATCCAGTGTGTCAAGCATATTGGCGCATATGTTGTCATCATCAAAGCATTTTCTATCAGCCCCTCATTTCCCCCTCTCCTTCCCCACCCTTCTTCCCTTCCACACTCATGAACCCTTGCTAAGTTATAGATTATTATTTTCATATCTTAAATCACCCTCTGTCCCCCTTCACCCACTTTTCTGTTGTTTTCACCCCTAGGAGGGGGGGTATATGTTGATCCTTATGATCGATTCCCACTTTGTCCCCGTACCTTCCACTTTCCCTCCTAGTATCTCTATTCTCATTGGTCGTGAGAGTTTTACCTGTCATGGATTCCATTTGTTGCAGGTTCTTATCTGTAGCAGTGTACATGTCTAGTCAGATTTGTAAGGTAGAATTGAGGTCATGATACTGGCTGGGGGTGTATGCTTTCTTTTGCTCTGTTTTCATTTGATATATTTCGTAAATGTGTTAGTTGGCGCATACACATTTAATGTTGCCGTGTCTCCTTGGTAGACTAATCTTATTATCAATGTATTATGCCTCTTTCTGTCTGTATACAGTGATTTAATTTTTATAAAGTTTACTTTATCAAGTATTAATGTACATACACCTGCTTTCTTTTTATTGTGTTTTCCTGATACATGCTGAGTGGGTATTACAGCTTCTCATGTAATCTCCACTGACACCAGGGTGATGGTGTGTGCTCTCTTCACCATTGAGTAGTGATGAAGTAATTAGACTTCTTCTTCCACAAGGCTAGTGTATAAAACTGGGTGCGTCATTAAGAATGGGGGGATGCAAAGTACAGGTTTCTTAAGTGTTCTTCACTGGCACCATAGAATAAGCTCTCAGAGTCCAATTATTGTGTTAAATGTAAATGTAAGTGCATCCATTCAAAGACACAGATTGACCGAGTGTATGGAAATACATGAATCCATAATATTATATCAAAAACACCTACTTCAAATATTTACAGGCTTCAAAAAGTTCATGCAGAAATTCCATTATCTTTCTATTCCATTTTTGCACACAAAATTTGAAGCCTCCATATATAACGAGGAAGCTAGGGTAAAAGTCAAAAGATAGAAAGTGATTTGTTATAGAAAAAATGTCCCAATGGCTACATTAAACTACTGGTAGAGGTCACAGCAACCCCAAATGCGCAGTCATCAAATAATAGGACACGTCAAATTTCCCCTCTGGGCGTCAAATTAATTTTGCTTTCCTTTTCTGAAGTAAGGATAAAAATAGCATTTGCCGTCATATTCTACCATCTTATTGCAATAAAGTGGGTAGATCCAACATTTACATAACTAATAAAATGTTAACTTATTTGGCGAGCATGTTTAGATGTCTTAGTCTGAGCAGAATTAGAAACCAAAAGTATGCTGAAGTTCTTCAGGTTTGATGTTAGTTTAATAAGTGTGGAAGCAACAGTTTAAAGATTTTTGTCACTTGAAGATACTGACAGTACTTTACAAGAAAGAATGGAAATACCAGAGCTATAAAAAGAATTGTTCAAAAGCGTCAGTCAACCTTTTGGTTAATATTCGCAGCTTTGAAATTAGCGTCATTAAATCTGTGTCTATCGAGACAGCGTATTTCAAACAATTCGTTTTCTTCATGCCCTGCTGTAACCAAGCTAACTGACAAGTGATTATGCAGATTGTGTCATTATTATATATTTTTAAAATTCCGATAGACATCCTCTCCCAAAGCAGCAAGGTACTACTTTTCCAATTCATTTAAATGACACACATTATTCCATCTCTCTGGCGACCCTTCAGTCGTGCCCAGAGCCTTATTGGTAGATGCCTTGAAACTGTGGAGCCGACAGGGTATAATGTGCATTCATTATTCCAGACAGTTGTCATCATACCAAAATGAAAACTCTTTTTACATTTTTATTAAAATTCCCAAATTGGCATGTCTTTTGGGGTTCTAGAGAAAGATTTTTGGATTATTTTGAAATGCTAAAAATTTGTGCAAACAGGAAGGGGCCCCCACTCTTGACACACTCTGACAGAGCCTTCTATCACTATTGATTGCTTGTGTGTGACAAATACAATATATATATATATATATATATATCACTCTATCAACTTTTCATACTTATTTCTTGAGTAAGAACCTTATCAAGCAGCCTCATAAATTGAATTCATATGAATAAATTAGAAACGCTCGTTAGTGTGGGTGTAGACTCTGATAAAGGAGAGACTGCTAGAATTTTCAGTTAAAATATAGTCAAATTGAGCGAGGGGAGTGATTGTAGAGTCATCAGAATTCTGCATGTCGCAGAGCTTAAAAATCTGTTAATTCATAGGCTGAATTAACAAACCTACGTTCCGTGGAGTGATTTGACATATGTATTGATCCAAATGAATAAAAAAGAAAACAAACCAACAAACCCAAGTTCCATTAAAATTTGAACCAATGATTGAGAAAGAAGCCAGCCGGTGGCTGGAACATCTATAAGAGCTGCCACTCATTCCCCAACAAGTTACCGAGTAGTCTGTTAACTAGATTTGAAAGTGATGGGGGCACATGTTTAGTGCAACAGCGAGGGATAATCTTCGTTATTGTTATCAAATGTTTTTCCAAAATCAGTTAGCTGTATGTGGTAATTCTTCCTTTAGCAAAACAACAAAAAAAAATCAGAATTGCTCAATATTTCATTTTGGGTAGACTATAAGTTACGTCGGAAAATAGACCTTTTAAAGTTCGTTTTCATTTGTTTATTTAGAGCAAAGGCATTTATTTTTTCATTGTATTGATGTGTTTAGAATCCAGGCACAATGAATCATCTTATCAATACACTGAAAAGAGACTATGAAAATAAGCAATCTGGGGAAAAAAATAATAGATCACTGCTTTTGTAACGTTGATAAAGCAGAGTCTTCAGATATGTGATTATTATAGCAGAAGCTATACTCAATTTTCCAGCTGAGAATGACATTAATGTAAACATCTGCATCTGCATGATTTAGACTCTTTCTTTACTCCTACCTGTGTGAGACCCGAATCCAAACTGGAGCTCCTTTCCCCCTCTGCTTCATTCTCTAAGTCAGGGACGCTCCATGACAGCACTTAGGGGGAAATTAGCCCTACAGTGGTAACGCAAAGCAAAAGAAACAATCCCTATTACTTTATTTGTTTGGCCTGTATCATCAGTTAACTCCTCAGGCCAGGTGTAACGAATGATATTAGACACTGATTTGGACATCGGCTTTACCCTCAAGTAGAAAGGGTGTAGTGTAGAAGGGGAAGTTTGTAAGAACCAAGGTGCTTTAAGTAAGGAATATTGCTTCTTTGAAAGAGATGGCTAGTCTCCCATAGGCTCGCTTTTTCATACTTTTACAGCAGTCTCTCCGTGCTTGGGAGGTTCATTAATTCTTATGCATTTTAAATTCTCGCAGTGCCTGTGAAAAAGTTCATGAAAGAGGCGCTCGGTTGTATCCTCCTGTTTATTCGCCTGCAGGCATAGGTGTTGTTTTTCAATGTCTGCACTTTGGGGCCCTGGGTGGGCAGTTTCAATCTACCCAGAGCCTTCAGAGAGAAAGACTGGCTTTTAACTCCCATAAACTGTTACAGTCTTGGAAATCCACAAGGGGTGGCTGTGAGTCAGCACTGACTCGATGGCCTTGAGTTTGGTTTGGTGTTTCGGGACTTTAGGGAAGCCATGTAACCTCTGTGAACTTCACCTCGGACCCCCGTGTAGAACAGTGGATTGAGTGTTGGGCTATGAACTAGAGGCCCAGTGGTTCAAACCCCCGCAGCTCCACAGGAGAAGATGAGTCTTTGCTCCGGTAAATATTTACAGTCCCAGAAACCTGATGAGGAATTCGACCCTGCCCTATAAGGGTGCTTTGAATGGGACCTGACTCCATGACAGAGGATTTTGGGGGTCTCATTTTTCTTAATCACCACGTGTGGATGATAGGGAAGGTATGATTTTAGACTTTTTCCAGTGCCAAATAGTGTGGAATCTGGCTTTGGTCCTAGACCCTAAACAAACTCCAAAATTTGTTTTTGGCGTTTGTCCCCTATTTTCAACGAGGTGATTAGAACTTATGACCCCATCATGTATGGTAGAGTGGCACTCCTTCATAGGGTTTTCTTGGTTGTGATCTTTATAACAGCAGGCCACTGGGTCTGTGTTTGGTGAGTTGGTTATGTTTCCTATGGACCCTTATGTGGCAGGGTGGGACTGCCCCTCTGGGTCTCCGACAGCTTGGAGTGGCTGCCTGGTGGTTTCAAACTGCTGAACTCGTGGCTAGCAGCCCAGTGTGTAACTCAGGACACCACCATGACTCCTCACGTTGTTCTAGTCAAGCATTAAACCTTTGTGCCATCGTGAGGGTAAACGTAGGCTTTGGGTTTGTATGTGTTTCCATTCTATCTACCTGCATACCCACCTCCTTTCTTTCTACTTTAATTTGTCTTTTAGCTTTTGAACCTATATTTTCTATATGATCGTGGCCTCTTTGAAAAAGTCTGCAGTTTGCTGGCAGCCTTAGGAAATAGATGATAATAGGAAGCATGAGATCAACCATGTCTGGCATCCGGTGTGAGAGAGGGAGCTACTACAATGCAGCTAGAGAGCACATCACCCTTGAAGGACACACGAAACTGCTGGCTTGTACTCATATGCAATTCTGTTGTGACCAGACAGATGGGTGACTATAAACAAAATTTCTTTCTATTCCCTTCTGAGACATACGCAGGGTCGTCCTTCCTTCAGTACGCTCATGGAGATGCACGCAATTAGCTACAGAATGTTAGCCACCCTGCTGGATACAAGTCAGCCTGTCTCTCTGCGGTAAACCATAGCACAAAAGTGACATTAAACCTATCAGACAATGGTCTCCAGGCAGCGTGTCATCCCACAAACCCAGCTGTTTGTGTTAGTGATTCTTCTTTTCAACAGAGGAGACTTTGGGGGGAATGTAATGAATGGACAGGCTTATGCTTATTTTCAATGAACCCCGAGTTAATGCTTTGGCCTTTTTCTGTCCATTTAAATGCAAAGGAGCACATTTCACATCCTAATGAAATAAACACACTAATACACAACCTCCTTTCTTCATTCTTAGCCTCTGGTTCCAGGATTAATAGACTTCTGCTAGGGGATTTTGACCTTGTTGCTGAACTCCAAACAGGGATCTGATGCAGAACCAACTTGATATCTGCTCATTTTTGTGGAGTTTCAATTCCCCCCCCCCCAAAAAAAATTAAGGAAAACAAACCAAAGAAGGAACCCCAAGTTAGTGGGAGAGAGAGCCAGATAGACCAATCTCTCTCTTTCAGGAGATCTGTCACATTCACAAGTGTTTCAGTGTCCTTAGAGTAGCATGTCCACCATGAGTATATATCCAACCACGTCAAATAAATGAAAAGGATGCTAAAACCATGTGCATAAGAGTGAACAACTCATAAAATAAGGGTTCTTTTAAAAATAAAAAAACCAATATCGTATAGCATCATTTTTGATTTGTGATTTATAACTTTTACTTAAATTTCAGTCTGTCTTAAATTGTAATTCTATAAAGCTTTTTACATGTACCCTGGTGCTCTTATTACATAACCCTTTGTATAGGTATAGTCTTGGTACTTTAGAGAAACAAATCCATAGAAACTCATGTATAAGCAAGATTTTTATATAAAAGTTAAGTGAACATCAAGAAAACATCCCAACCCAGTGCTGCCCAAGCCCACAAGTCCAACATTAACCCATAAACCCATATGTCCAACACCAATCCACAAAGTCCTCCTCCGTCTCACAAAACAGTTGCAGTGACACTGACTGCGGTAGGAAAGCTGAGTCAGTGAATGTGTAAGCATGTCAGCGCTGGCAGGGGTCTCCACATGGGTGCTCCAGCACCCAGGGGTGCACTGGGGTAGGTCCATGTGGCTTCTCTTTGGGGATGTCTTGCAGGAAATGAGCCTTGCCAGCTGAATCAGGGAACTGCGAAGGCAGCTGCACCCTGGTTCAACCATCACAAAGCAAGAGACCTGAGAAGTCAAAAGGCTAGTCTCACAGAGCCATTTATCCCACTGCCCTTCAATTAACCTCACATGTGTTTATTTGCCAGGTTGGCACAATAAACTAACTACCTCACCCCTTTCTCTTCTAATGTGGCCACATCTCATTGCGGCTGAACAACTTCCAACCTATCACGACTTTATAGGTCAGAGTAGACCGAACCCACAGAATTTCCAAGAGTATAATTTTTATGGATCCAGCTGCCACATCTTTCTCCCAGCTGGTGAGTTTGAACCGCTGATCTTTTAGTTGGCTGCTGCATACTCAGTCACCATACCCCTCTATTTTAATATACCCTAGAAATCTTGAGTGGTCCTCTGATTGAGTATGGTTTGGGCTGAGCCACTAACTGTAAGGTCAGCAACTCCACATCACTAGTTGCTAGGGGTACTAGAAGTCAGAAACAATTGGTGGCACTGAGTTGGTTTTGTGGAATCACGAGAAAGAACCCCAGTGGTGTAGTCCTTTAGACGTTGGGCTGCTAACTGCAAGGTGAGTAGTTCAATTTCACCAGGTGCTCTGAGGGAGAAAGATAAAGTTTTCTACTCTTGAGAACGATGATGGCAACCAATGTGCAAATGTGCTTGACACGATGGATGGATGGATGGATTGTGATGAGCGTTGTACAAGCCCCCAATAAAATGATTAAAAAAAAAAAAGAGTAGCCGTCTGGGAAACTTTCCAGGGTAAGTTTGACCCAATGGCATTGAGGTTTGAGGAATCACGAAAAACAAAATAGAAAACAGAACTCCGAGAGTTCTGTTTTGCAGATATTTATTTCATCATCAAACAGTTTCTCAATGTCATTAATATTTGAAGCTCTGGAAAGATTTAAATATGCAAACTTCCTGCCCTCCAGGTATTCATAATCAAGAGAGCAAGTGCACTAGTTCACATCGACTTGATCTTGGAATCGCCAGGGAATGTTTTAGAAAAATAGTTCTAGAGCTTACTGCAGGGAGTTCTGAGTCAGTGGGTCCAAGCTTGAATTCGGAAATCAATCTTCTTCAGTTTCCCCACTGATTTCAGTAAACACTCAGACTTATGAAACTCTGCTGAACTTACAAAAAGCCTTTTATTTGGGAAAGACTTCGGGAACGAGTAGCCTCATATCTTTTTTTTTCCCTTTTGGTCTTATTTATTTAACATCTAACTTTCACATGCATATAAGGCAATGGAAACTACCATGGCTTGGCTCAGAGTGATCTTACTCCTCAGAGTGATCTCCTCTGTCCTACTAAGTTGCTATGAGTCAGAATCAACTGGATGGTTGATTCATTCTTTTTTTTTACATTTTAATAGGGACTCATACAATCCATACATATACATACATCAATTGTATAAAGCACATCTGTACATTCTTTGCCCTAATCATTTTTGAAGCATTTGCTCTCCACTTAAGCCCTTTGCATCAGGTCCTCTTTTTTCCCCTCCCTCCCCGCTTCCCCCCTCCCTCATGAGCCCTTGATGATAATTTATAGATTGTTATTTTGTCATATCTTGCCCTATCCGGAGTCTCCCTCCCCACCCCACCCCCTTCTCTGCCATCCGTCTCCCAGGGAGAAGGTCACATGTGGATCCTTGCAATCAGTTCCCCCTTTCCAACCCACTCACCCTCTACTCTCCCAGTATCGCCCCTCACACCCCTGGTCCTGAAGGTATCATCCACCCTGGATTCCCTGTGCCTCCAGCTCCCATATGCACCAGTGTACAACCTCTGCCCTATCCAGTCCTGCAAGGTAGAATTAAGATCATGGTAGTTGAGGGGAGGAAGCATCCAGGATCTGGGGGAAAGCTGTGTTCTTCATCAGTACTACATCGCACCCTGATTGACCCATCTCCTCTCCTAAACCCCTCTGTGAGGGGATCTCCAGTGGCCGACACTTGGGCCTTGGGTCTCCACTCTGCACTTCCCTCTTCATTCACTATGGTATATATATATTTGCATGATGCCTTATACCTGGTCCCTTTGGCACCTCGTGATCGCACCGGCTGGTGTGCTTCTTCCATGTGGGCTTTATTGCTTCTGAGTTGTGATGAAAGCATAAACATCACAGAATTGATGGCACAGTTAGAACGCTGTTGGTTGCTAATGAGTTAACTTTGATTCACGGCCTATTATGGACTCCAATAGCAGAATAAGCCCTGGTGGCATAGTGGTTACACGTTGGGTTGCCATCCGAAAGGGCAGCATTTCATACCCAGCTACCTCTTGGTGGAAGAAAGATGAGGCTTTCTAGTCCTATAAAGAGTAATAGTCTTGGAAAGTTGCCTTGCCCTATCGGGTCACTATGAGTTGCCATCCAGAAGATGGCAATGAATTTGGTTTGGGTTTTGCAGAATCAAATGTTGCTCATCCTATTCCACCTTAATGATGGTTGGTACATCTGAGTCCATTTTTACTGCTATTGGATCATCCATTGAGCAGCTCTCTAACTTGGGACCCATGCCTTTACTTGTTCTTTTCTAGATTGGTACTTTCTGATGTTGTATCCATGGTGACCAAGTTGAAAACTGTACTCGGGAGTTCTATCGAAGAAGTTTTCTTCTCTTTAAAGGGAATTCACATGTCCATGGTATAGCTGGAAAGTTGGAGCTCAGCAAGCCTATTCAAGACTCTTAGTTACCCTGACTCCATGGAGTCCTCTCCTATTAATAGAGGGCGTGAATTGTTCCTTTGGGGTGCAGATGTGCATGACCCCTGACACCAATGACTAAGTGCTGCATTACTGACCTGCATGAAGACGAAAGTGAAAAAGGCAAGAGGAAGCTATGTGGCTTATTTTAAATATTACTAAGATGGTCTTTCCTGAGCGATATTCAGCTGATGACCTAAAAGTCAAGGAGTTGGAACTTGCCCTCTTGAGAGGAAAAGCCCAGCCACTGGATCCTAGAAAGACTGCAACCTTGCAAACTATGTTGGGTAGTTCTGCTCTGTCCTGTAGGGCTTATTAGTCAGAATCTACTCAACAGCACACCAACTCGTTAATAATTAAGCTTTTAAAACATCTTTGAAGTTGCACCGTGTGGTTACGTTCCCCTCAAGGTTGGTGTGCCATGGTGGGGCTCTGCATACACACTCCCACTTCTGTGGACACGTAACCAATACTCTCCCCCTGGGTGGGTTAGTGGCCTGCTCCCCCCGGGGCCACTGTCTCCCACTTATCCTCCACCGTTTCTCCCTCCACACTGCTCCCTTTTCCCCTTCTTTGTGTTGAAATAACATGTACCTCCTTGGGTTTGGTCTGTCTCCCACCCAACTGCCTGTGCCTCAACCCATATAGTGTGAGACAAGCGGCTTTTCGTCTGTACCTACTGTGCTCATTATACTTACCTCAGGGGACTCATGTTGTACTTGACCTCTTGTGATTGGCTAACGTCGCTTAGCATCTTTTCCTCCGACTCTTCCCATGAGATAATGTGCTGCATGCCATCATCAGTGCTTTTCAGTGATGCGTAGTACTCCATTGTGTGCACAGACCAGAGTTTTCTAGTCCACTCATCTATCTATGGGAATTAGGGTGTTTCCAGTTCTCTGCAATTGTGAATCGTGCCACAGTAAACACTGGAGTGCAGATGACTGGTCGTGTTCAGTTTCTTACCTCCTCTGGGTATATGCCTAGTAGAGAGATAGCTGGGTCATAAGGTAGCTCAATTTCTATTTGCTTTAAATATTGCTACATCACTTTCCACAGAGGCTCTACTTGTCTACACAACCACCAGCAGAGGAGGAGAGTTTCTCTCTTGCCACGTCCACTCCAACATTTGTTGCTCTCTGATGTTCTGCTTCAGGCTATCCTCGTGGGTTTTAGGTGGTTTTAATTTGCACTAGGTGGTTGTTTTAATTTGCATTTCTATGATGGATAATGATTGGGAGCATTTTCTCATATGTCTATTGATCATTCAAATCTCCTCCCTAATGAAACTTCTTTTCAGGTCTTTTGCCCACTTCCTCAGGGGGCTGTTTTCCTCTTTTTGCAGGTGAGGAGGATATTGTTGATTTTAGTAATAAGCTCTTTGTCTGTTGAATCCTTGCTAAAAATCCTCTCCCCATCTGTGGATTCTCATGTACTCTTTCGGTGAAGCCTTGTGACGCACACTGAGTGAGCAGTCCCCCATCAGAGCTAAATTGAGCCCCTCCCTAGAAGTATGTGCTACAGAGCAGTCCCCCATGAGAGCTAAATTGAGCCCCTCCCTAGAAGTATGTGCTACAGAGCAGTCCCCCATGAGAGCTAAATTGAGCCCCTCCCTAGAAGGTGCTACAGAGGACGACACTAAACCTACACGTTGGAGAGCGAGGCTGGCATGTCATGCCCGCATGGAAGCAAGCCAAGAAGGAAAAAGTGAGTGAGGGACCAGACTCCATATATTTACACCAAGCTCAAAGGAGAAGGCCCTGCATGGAGCTGCTAAGGCACCAAGAGGATTGGCAAGCCTACCACAGCTGGAGACCTGTTGCCCCCCCACTGGCACATACCACAACAGAGGACAATCCTGGAGACCCTGGGACAGGGAGTTCATCTGGTCTGAACCCCCCACAGCAGGGTGAACCAAGAAGGGAACACAACAGATCAGCCACAGGAGCAAAGAAAAGCCACAAAGTCCCCAAAGAGCCCTCAAAGTAGACTGTAGGCTAGAAGAGGCAGCTCCTGAGATTACTCCAGGATCAGCAGGGGGTTAGTTTTAAAGGTTGGTGTAAGATATGAAAACAACAATACATAATAATTTATCAGGGGTAACAAGGTTAGGAGGTGTGGAGGGAGGGGGAAAAAGGGAGCTGATGTCAAGGGCTCAAATAGAAAGTACATGGTTAGAAAATAATGATGACAACATATGTACAAATATACGTGATACAATTGATGTTTGGATTGTTATAAGAACTGTAAGAGCCACCAATAATATGATCTTTTAATTAAAACAAGCAAGAAAAAAAAGCATGCTCTCTGCATATATGGTGGTACTTCCAAAAGCTCATGGAAAAAGTGAAAAATAAAACCCCAAAAAAACTTCATCTCTATTTTTAAAGAAAAGTAAGTTTATTATATTCAATTACAGAGTAACGTAAAATGCTGCTGAGACAAATTCAATGCTCATTATAAATTACTCAGTAAATTGGATCATTGAATTTGTCCCTCCTCTATTTTATACATAGGTTAAATACAATTAGTCTCCCAAATAAATAATGAAAAATAAAATTAAGCAATTACTACTATAGTTTTCCTCCCAGTCTCTTCAAGTTAGCTATATAATAATAAAACTTTCATGTTGTATGTTAAGCATAGACTAAAGGTAAATTTAGGCCTAATGTTATTCTTTCAATTACTAAAAGAACACTTCTCATTTAAATGAACAGTCTTGAGTCATGTATCAGGTGATGGCACACTCGATCTCGGATGTCATCCCTGATCGGCCTGTCTTTCGGAGCACTGTCGAGCCCAATCAGGGATGACTTAGTCATTGGAAAGCAATCAGTCCTATCGTCATTTTCCCCCTTAAATTGCTCCTTGCCTCCTCTTCCTTTGAAAATGATGTAATCGTAGCTTTTGTAAATGAAAAAACGTTCATATGCTATCAAGCTTAATTAATTATTCATAAATTATTATTTTCATGATTATGCTTCTGACACCAATGTAAATGACATTAGCAGTCCAGACTAGTTTGGGGTGTAAAAAACAAACAAAACAATCGCAGTGAACCAAATGCTGTTTTTGTGGGTAGTAATGTCATCACCATGGAAAGATAAGCATGGTCAAGAAATTACTCCCATAAGCATGCTGGAGGAGGCTTTGTTTTTGAATCTGCAGATGGAGAATTTTGGTTTACTTTTAATGCCCTTCCATATTAGAGAGTGTGATGTGCGTAAGGTCTGCTTTGTGGTTGTCTAAGTGTGCCTGGAATTTCCTGTGCAATACTTCCAAGGGGGGAGGGGAAGGTGGGCCATCGTCCATCAGTGAGTGCTCTCCTGTCACCTTTGGAAACCAGAGAGAAGAAGCACACCCTTCTATCCCCACCTGCTCACCGTGGCTTCTGATTGCCCTTCCTTCAGTAGCAGAACGTGCCCAACATGAAAGAGAAGCTGCCTCGGAGCAGGTCCGCTTCCTTCTCAAGGTCCCCTTTCCTAACAGCTTTCTTTGTCGGGCCAATTAACTTGAAAACGTCCCTGCACGTGCCGGCACAAGAAGCATCAAACTGGAAGGAGGCTCGACATGTGATTTTTCATATTTTCCAACTCGGTAAATCAAAGGAAAGTATAACTCACTAACCCAGGGGGGTTTTCTTGTTCGCTTTTGACAACAAAGTTGAATTTGAAAAGAATGACAATGATTTCAGATACTTTTTGCCACCTCCAAAGACATAGTAGGTCACCTTTGAGTAGAGCTGATTGGATCTTTGGTTATTTTTAGAAGACATTATGCATTTGAACTGCTCCCCTCTCCCCCATTTTTTTAAGGGGAACAGGTGTGAGAAGAAAGATACAGAAGAGACCTACTTGTAGATGGTGCCCACTCTCTTGTAGAAGTAGCAAGAACAGAGACCTATGTTTCTCCTAATTTTCATGTATTTGGTTATTGTCTTTGAGACAAGATACAGTGAAATGCATGGTTATTATACAGTTTTGCACGTGCAATTTACAGACATTGATGACATTATGGAGTTAGACAACAATTCTCAACCTACTTTTCTGAACTGCCCCTTATTAACGTGGACTCACTGCCCTCAAAGGTCTCCATGTGATCTTTCAAGCTGATGTTGGGAATTTGATTCCATAGAAATACTTCTCAAAAGAGTATAATACTCAGGGTGGAACATTTTGACCAGTTAATATAAATGAGTGTTTGAGTTTAGGATGACTTCAGGGACATTTTTGGCTTAATGTTTAAAAATTTTCTTTATGTAATTATATTGCGATGGCTTAATGTTTAAAAATTAACTCCAGGCAATTATATTCCAATGTTTTCAGCCAACATCCATGGCTCTAGATAAATCTGCAATTCATGAGAATTGGAAGTTTTGTTTTTCATTTACCGCCTTTGCCCAGGCTTCTTCTATGAAGTGTTTGATAGATGGTCAGTGTTGGTAGACATCTCTGGTTTCATGGCAAAGGAGGCAGTCTCTTGGATTCTGGTTTCATAGCAAAGGATGATATTGTTGCTGGAAGGAAATATCCACATATGATATATTTTCCTGCTAGTCCCTTCTTCCTCTGTTGTTCCAGGTGACTCCTCCAGAACAAACAAATAAACAAACAAACTCATTTGCCATTGAGTCAGTTCTGACTCATAGTCACCCTAAAGGACAGAGTAGAACTGCCACCGTGAATTTCCACTCTTTCTGGAAGAAGAAAGCATATCTTTCTCCAACAGAGTTGGCTGGTGATTTTGAACCACTGACCCTGCAGTTGGCAGCCCAGTATAACTATGCCACCAGAGCTCCTTTCACGGATGCTTGCAAATTTTTAAGATCTCCATTACTATACAGGAACTAGGAAGTTGAACAAGAGCACTTGTTCAACTAAAGAACACTAAAGGTGGACTCTCCCGTGAATCTAAACACTAATCTGAATGAATGTACTCAAGTTGAGATTTCCCCTGTTTGCATTGAAGCAAATTAGCATGCACATAATTAATACCAGAGTCATTCTTGCCTCAAACTGCCCTGTTCTGTAGAAGTAGTCTCAAAGCCCGGAAACTAACGAAGCCCTCACTTATTATTATTGTTTTCTGTTTTAGTTTGGCTCCGTGTAGGACTCTACTGTGCCATTCGGGTCTAATAGTCAAGCGTCTTTACCAACGGGAACACATTTGGAACTTTTCTAAGTGGTGGTTAGAACGCTTTTAATCCCCAAAGTCAAGGGTTTGTTGGTATTCCCTGGCTCGTAGCTCTCCCTATGAAAACTTACACCAGTGTCGTTTTATCCTTGATAATGTCATTGTTCTTCTTGCATTTCCAGTGACTATACTCAGTTCTATGGAGGGTACATACAAACGGTATCCCCCACCCTGTGCCCCCCCAAAAAGGAGAAAAGCTCCACTGGGTGGAAATTTCCTAGTACACATTTTCCCTGCAAGGGGAGCATCAAGCAAATTGCTCTGAGTTAGTGCACCCAGTGGCATTGCCTCGGAAAGTTCTTTCTGGCCACAGTGAATTTTTTCATAAAAGCAGTTTCATTTGAACCTCAGGGCTTTTTTTATTGGTGGTTTTTTAAAAAAAATTTTTTTGTGATGGCAAATTTAAGAGAACAACGTGTGGCTGTGAAATTTTGTTTCCTGCTCGGGGGAAAAATGCCGCAGAGACTGTGGTGATGTTGAAAATAGGTCACCAGGACAGTGCTTTTGGGGAAAACTCCTGTACGTCTGAGTGGTTTTCTCCTTTCAAAAAAGGTGAAATGTTGATTGATGACAAACATTGTTCTGGATGGCTGTGAACTTCCAGAACAGACAATAATGTCAACTCGTAGTGTATTTGGAGTTGGTTCCACCAGGTCAGACTTTCTATTTAGAAGTTATGAAAAGATTGCATAACAGTATGTAACAAAAAGGCTTGATTTGTGGTAGATGGGGGACTGATTTTGCCAGTACGACAACACACCTGTTCACGCAGCCATCTCATTGCACCTTACTCACCTGACCTCACTCCGTGTGACTTCTTTTTGTTTCCGTGAATGAAGAGGGACATGAAAGGACAGTGATTTGAGGACAGACGAGTGAGTTAAAATACGAGGCAGGTTCCATCAGCCATCCAAAGAGGTGACTTTGAAAAATGTTTCAAAGAATGGAATCGCAGATTTGACAAATATATTAAATGTGATGGAGAGTACTGTGAAGGTGATAGGTTGATTTTTTTTAATTAAATACATATCTTTGAAAAAAATTAGTTTTTTGGTGGAACCCCCTTGTCTGTGGTGGTAAACTATTGCTCTGACTCTGCCAATTTCCAAACCAAAAATCAGACCCTGGTCTTCCTAGTAGCAATCCCCCAGGACCCAGTAAGAACCTTCCCCACCTCCGCCTCCCTCCCCCAGCGACTCTAAGGCTGTAATCTTTACGAAACAGAATGCCTCATCCCTCTCTCCACAGACAGAACAGCTTGAGGTTGGAACCACTGGTTAGCAACCAAGTGCTTAACTGTTTCTCCACTGGGAATCCTGTCCCCCTCAGTCCCCACCAAACCCTTCACCTTCACAACTCTTCCTTTCGACTCCATTTTTGGAAGGCTTAAAAAAAGAATCGCTACATATATGTGGACCATTTTTAATGGAAGGTCTTCAGAAGTGTTCCTTCAGTTAATTTCTTTTTCTTCCCTCGTTGCTTCCACCAAATACGTTTCTGCTAAAAGTGTGCCTTCAATTCACCGTAATCCTTACTACTAACCTAGGTAGTTGTACAAATTTATATTATAAAATACATACAGAATCTTCTTCCACGCACCTCAGACATCCTACTACCACACACAAAAAGACAAACTAGCTCTCGGTCGCGCTGCAGAAAGAAAACCCAGTGCAATAAAACTTAATCGCTCTCAAGTTGATTCCGATGGAAAGAAGAAACGCTTAAAGAAAACCCCAAACTCACCACCCACTCATCATTACCCTCTCTAGGACAGAGTAGAACTGCCTCTCTGTATCGAGGAGACTAAACCTCCACGGGAGTTTAGAGCCTCCTCGTTCTCTTAGGGAGCAGCTTGTGGCTTTGACTGCTGACCTTGCAGTTAGCAGCACAACCCGTAACCTTTATGTCACCAGAGCTCCTTGATGGCCACCCAAGAGTGGTTTGAGGGGACCCAGTAGCGCTTCATACAGGAACCTTAAGGCTGTGCATTTTTTAAAAATCATTTTATCGGGGGCTTGTACAACTCTTATCACAATCCATCCATCCATTGCATCAAGCACATTTGTACACTTGTTTCCTTCATCATTCTCAAAACATTTGCTTTCTACTTGAGTCCTTAATATGTTCCTCATTTTCCCCCACCCTCCATCTCCCTTCCCCTCCCTCATGAACCCTTGATAATTCATAAATTATTATTATTTTGTCATATCTTGCACTGTCCGACGTCTCCCTTCTCCTTTTTTTCTGTTGTCCATCCCCCATGGAGGAGGTCATGTGTAGATCCTTGTAATCAGTGAATAGAGACCCAAAGTCCATCTGTAGGCAACTGGACACCCGCTTACTGAAGGGTCACGGGAGGAGATGAGCCAGTCAGGTTACAGGGTTAGCAACGATGAAACACACAACTTTCCTTTAGTTCTTAAATGCTTCCTCTCTGCCCCACTATCATGATCCCAATTCTACCTTACAAATCCGGCTACACCAGAGGATGTACACTGGTACAGATAGGTACTGGAAACACAGGGAATCCAGGACAGATGAACCCCTCCGGACTAGTGGTGTGAATGGCAATACCTGGAGGGTGGAGGGAGGGTGGGGGTAGAAAGGCTGCAGTTTTACTGCCACAGACTGCCACATCTTTCTTCTGCACAGCAGCTGGTGGATTGGAACAAGGGACTGATAAGCAAGGGGAGCTTACCTTCTGTGGCATCGGGGCTCTAACTGACGTGTCAGTGCACACTGCAAATAAAGGGTTAATGTGGACCTTAGGAAAAACTGAGCTTGGGACCCAACCCCCAGGATCTAGAGCTTAAGCCCAACTTGTCATGGAGTCCTAGATGTTAGGAAGCAAAGGAGGGTCAAAATCAAACCGAATCTGAAGTTCTATGTCCCGGCCTAAGTAGATGAGAAAGCAATGTGGAAGAGTATTTTGTGTCAGACTGTGGGCCAGAGGGTAGAGAGAGACCTACGAGTGTTTCTGAATGAATAGCTGTTGGGAGTTGACAAGTGTACAATGTACTTTTCTGAGTGCCGCAGAGATTCGCTGTGGGAGGGTCACCCTGGAATAAAAGGTCAGGGTTGGAGAGGACCTTGGCCTTGTTTGAGAAAGCCGAGAAAACAAAAAGGAATCTGCCACCTCAGCGCACCCCTTGTTGGGGAAATGCTTGAGCAGCAGCTGTAATATAAAATTCTGGAATGCAGTATTTGTTAATACTGTTGTTTCTCGACTTCCATTTGCTTGGATTCAAATATGTTCCTTCATGTGTATCTCTTTATTAAAAGCCCAATTTAATATCAATATCATCTGTTGTGTCTTCCCAACTAGAAGATAAAATAAGCCATCTATGTTATGCACAAGTGAATGTTTAATAAGCATGTTTATCTGGAAATATCCAAAATGAAGTTGAGTTACAAAGGAATAAACAAAGTAAAATTGAAAAGCAAATCAAATAAACATTTTAATTAGAGTATCTTGGTTTCATTTTAATGAAGTATTGCATTTCAAAGGAATAGTTTTAAAGTAACATTGTAGATGTAAACCAACTATTTCTTTTCTGATTACCTTTTTATTTGCATTCCATACCAAGCTTTACCTGTGAACATTTTAAAAGACCAGTGAAGAAAAATAGCCTTTAAAATAAAAGAGTAAGTATGTAAATAGCAAGACATTAGTAATTATCTCTTCAGGCAAATAATAGAAAATAAACATATATTTTGAAACTGAAAAATGACCAGAAATATTACTCTGCAATCTCATGGCTTCCTCCTGCCCATTGATTAAGCTAAAATTCATTAGCCTCAACTAAGGCGATGGCTCACCCTAACACATTAACCTCTTCCTCTACTCCTCCGCGCCTCTTGCACCAGGTCTACATGGACACGCAATCCTGGCCCAGCTCTTTGTCCCTGTGCTTCTCCTGTGACGGCGTGACACCTGTGCTATTTGTCTGCTCCCTGAATTAGGTTCAGTCTCCATTCTATTCCACCTGGAAGCAAGAACAACAACAACAAAACCCATCTCCTTTTATCTTTCAAAGCCCAGTTTCTAGATCACGTTGCCTATAACAGATCTCTTACCTCCTCAGTTAGCTGCTCCTTTATGTCCCTGTAGCACTTTGTACAGCCGCACTTTTTTGCTTATCACACTTGTAGTTTTACGTGTTTACATGCCAGTCTCTCTAGAATCTGACTCACAGACCCGGATTGGAAGCTACTTCTCTGTAGTAATGTCTCTTTATGACGTTGACATGGTATTATTAGCCAGATGGCTATCCTATGGATTTTATCCTATAGCCCTATGACTCCCGACTGTAATATAATGGGAAGTAATATAAATATAATATATATATAATTTTATAATATATAAAATTTAATAATGTAATATAAAATATATTCATACTTTTTTAAAATGGTGAGTACTCAAACATAGCTCAACTACACGGTTGACGCAATGCCTACAAGTTTCCAAAATGCACCTTCCTGGCCCATAATTATCCAAACTATGAACCATATTATAGCCGCAACCAACTATATATCCCAGTATCTTTGCAGTGAGCACATGATCATGTCTGTAGGCTTATTACAGACAAAGGATTACCTGAAAATGAGGGATTGATACGCTACATTGACTTTTGTGTCTTAAATTTCAGACGAGTGTCTCATAAGAAATGAATTAATCTGCAGCAGAAGTTTATTAAGAATCTATTATGGACACAGGAGAGTGCATGGTGAATCCGTTTACAGTTTCATGGCATACTAATAAACATGTTTAGAGTACTTATACATGTACAGTCACTATTTCAAAGGCAGTAGGAGTAAATTTAAAAAAACAAAGTATGGATTTTGAACTGTTACTTTTGGTCATTTTATACACCATTGGAATTTAGAGCATCCAGTACCTGATCTTTCAGCCGCTTCTCTTACTTAAAATGTGAACTAGGTTAGTCTTCACCATGCCATGAAGTCCATAAAGAATGTGCGTGTGGACTGTCCAGCTACATTTTAAAAAGGCTGTTGCACCTTCTTTATGCTAAGCAGGAGGGAAATGAATGTTTGCAGTTTTCAATAACCCGACACATTGTCATGGGTAGTTCAATTAATAAATCAAAAAGGTTCACCACTCCTAAAATTAATTGGGGGATTAATTGGGGAAGCAGCCAAGAAGTTTTCTTTTGATTGTAGAATCATTGATCAAATTTCTAGGCTGCATCTGGTTTCCCCAGGCCTGGGAACAAGTCACCTTCTGTCTCAGGAAACAAACGAGCCTAGCAATTCTCTCAACTCTCGTGTCCTGGTAGGGGGAAGGGAAAGTTGGAAGATATTTTAAACTGGGGGAAAAAAGATTGGAGAGGAGTATTTATATGAGTTGTGCTCAGAATACAGAGGAGAAAGCATCTCTTTGTTAACTTAAAACTTACCGATTAGAAAGAAGGACAAAAAGAGCTGTAGAGAAATGGCTTCAGTCAATTAGAAAAGACTTTAATTATGACAAATAAAATTTACCTAGACCTAGATGATATATCCAAGCACTTGATTACATTGAAGACTGGGGAATGTTGCAGAGAGCCAGGGAAATATGTTCTCGATGGTACATTTAGAAATAGAGATCCAATATGAGAATGTGTCGGATCATATCAACAAGATAGACGACATCTTAGTGTAATGAGAAGAAAGCTGCTTCATTAACTTGTTCTTCATATATTCCAAGATAGAGAGAATAGGAAATTGAATTCCCTTTGATTTTTAGCATACTCTCATTGAGTTATCTGGAAAGGACTTTGTGATTTCCCTTTAAAGCAGCCATCCTGACGAAGGTCAATGTCCTGAGATTTCTGCGCAGAAGCCACCAGTCACTGACTCCGCGGCTGGAAGTGGGCGATGTGTGGCATGACTGCTACGGAAGGCTGCCAGAGAAATTGCTGTGGACACAAATAGGCTGCATTCCATGACGCTGCCTTTCCCTTCTTGCTCTTTACTTTTCTCCTCCAAGTTTTGTTTTCAGAGACGTTCATGTCCAATGCTGCATATGGGATTTATTCAAGGTACTTCGTACATTTTGGCTTATTCACTCAGACTGCAATTATTTGTTGCTCCCTCGTTCTATGCTCCCTAACTTGGCACAGGGTTGGTATACTTCAATTCCAGAAAATATCCTATGAGCTCCTCACACACAAACGGTCAGTCCTCTAAACTATGTGATATGCTAATTTTGTCTTATGTGTTTCCCTGGAAATTCTTAATTTGGAAGTGAATCATATTTCCCAATTTTAGTCTTATCTAAATTTGTGGGTTGCTAATAATTTTTTTTCCATAAAAGAAAACCACTCAAAATCCAATTCTATTATCAGATGATGTCATTTCAGGTGAAAAAGGAAAGATGCTGATAGAGCATGCTGGTATCTCCCTGCACACTTCCGGTCGTTTTTTATCCTTTTTGTCAGTTCTTTTGATGCCCCCTCCCTCTCCCCAGCAGGCGCTGTGGTCCTACACTTCCACATCCCTAACACTGTCATTGCTCAAGGCCACCTCTAAGAGTATTTAGGGTAGTTTTATTTGTGATGCTATAGACTAGAACCAAATATTCTACACTTTTCAAAAGGTAAGATGTTTCAGAAGTAAGTGTTTAATAAGCCAACTTTTAAATCATGATGAGTTCTTTAAATAATGTTCAGAAGGCCAATATGACTATCAGTTATTTATGGTTACTATGTAGATCACTGAAAGAAAAATTGTGCATCAGCTCAATATCCTTGACTAGGCAAGCTTGCATGTTGTCTACTTTTCTGAAGCGGGTGGGAAACTTGCCTTCTGCCTGGTAACACGTCAAGGACTTAAAGAGATGGAAGAGATGTTCCATATCACCTAGCTTGGTTTTTAAAAATCTCATCGAAGCACAGAGATTTCATTATCCATGGTCATTCTGTGGATGAGATCCATAGGCGTGACTCCAAGATGCACACATGCTAACTTCTAATCCAGTTTCCCCCCCCATAAACGCCACATACCTTCGTGTATTTCTTCTTGTGTCCATTCCTCTACTGTATATGTTTTCGCGCTTACATTTTGCCCATCATTGTGTCAGGGCTTAACTTCATCATTTAGAATGTGTTACTTACTTACTGCTTCAAGGGAAAGACTTAAAAATCCATTTTAGGGAAGAAAAACGTACTATATAATATGAGCGGGGCCTCACAATGTTTGTGAAAAAGCTGTTTATAGAATATATAAAAAATATATGTGTAATACATTATAAGATATGAGGGGGCTTCCAAATGTTTGGAAATTTCTATATGGCTCCATTCTCCATGAACTTTTTGAAGCCTGGTTGCATATTTTAATTAATTTTACACACACATATGAACATTTCAATGTATATACACATATGTGAGCTTTCTAGCGAGAAGTCATATCGAAGGGAAAGGTTCCACTTTCTAACTTCCAGGCAGTCTTTCTAGTGATGTTCGGACTGAGTCCTTACTAATGCCGGATACTGACCAGCTTTGTGATCTCTCTTGACACTAGTATGAATGTCTGTTTGGTAATAGATATTCAAGCATAATGCTTTGTAATTGTCTTGGTTCCTAGAAATGATACAGTGGCACATTCTTTTTCATTCTTCATTGACTGTTGTGATCAATTATTTATTTGATGTGAATATTTCACACTTTTTATTTCAAAACAGGACTCTATGACATTTAACTTCAATATTGATCTAATTCTTCCCATTGATTTAATGTAATTCTTCATCATGTTTAATGTAGATTTATTTTACACTAGGTGAGAATGCATCTTGAGGCAGAATAATTTAAGATCTATATTATTATTTAACCTGTGATTCTATGAAGAAGTCATTGGCAATTATGTTGTCATACTTTATGAAATAATACTAAGGAAATAGTCTATGTATGAGCCATTAGATTTCCTGAGCTGCATTGTTCGTGAAGTCATCGTATAAAGATGGAAGAGGTGCTGTGTGTTTGTCCATTTAAAATACCTGTAAATCACGATGTTACTTACATTAGTGGAAATCCCACTGACATTTTATTTTCTAGGGACACATGCACTTTGTATCTGGAGAACTATATTCCAGAGGAAACGGTTCATGAATTTAAGTTTGTCTTCAGGATTATCTCATTTTGCTCTGATCATTCTACACATCACCTGTAGCTTCCCAAAACATATTATTGTCTTCATTCCTCCTTACCTTCCAAGTGCACTTGTTATCCCTAGGAGCCCCCAGCACCCCGCCAAAGTCTGCATCACTCATCACTGGTTTCGAACAAGCTCTCATTGCTGTATGGAGTTCTCTGTTGAGGGCGATTTTGCCATTCCAGCTGCGAGGAGTGGGAGAGATGGCCATGATGAAACAGTGATAACTGTACTAGATGGAGGCTTGGGCAATGCGGGACATTAGCTAGCCCGCTACCCTGCAGCCTCCCACGTACATACACTGGCCGCTACTTTACATTTTGAGATAGAACTAATCTGAAAAAGAAATCTCTGTAAGGTACTGAGTGCAGTCACCTTCTGAAGGCCATATTATTTATTTCCTTTAAAAGCTATTTTTGATTAAGACATTGAAATAGATTTCTCCCAGTCATATTATTATAGAAAACAATCTGCTTATAGATTTTACCATGGGTTTTATATCAATAGATACTATATGCAGCCTGACTACACTTCGAATTTTCTGCATTCCCCACCCCTCCTTTGAATTTATTATTTTCTGTAGAATTTCATTAGAGTGAGTGTTTGTGTTTTCACTGTTTCTAACTTTTCCAACATCATATCTCCCCTTATGAATATTTTACTGCTGGTACTCCAAACCATAATTAAAATTAATCTTTACACACATTAAACTGTTGACAAACACTGGTAGTGATGTTGGATAAGCTGCAAATGGAAAACATAGCTTACTGCGAGCTTTGTGGTTCAAACCCACGAGCTACTCCACAGGAGAAAGAAGAGACTGTCTGATCCCACAGAGATTTGTGGTCTGGGAAACTCTATGTAGATTTACTTTGAGGCAAGTTTGACTTGATGGCAACACATTTGAATTTTTTTGGTTTGTAAACAATTAAATATCTAAATTTTGGTTGTTGTCCTTTTACTTACCCTATTGTAGAATGATATCATAGAAGCGTAAGTTATTTTGTGAGATTTTTTAGATTGAGATACCACTAATTTTTTGAGAAAAACAGAGACACTGCTGATAATAAAATATGTTGATATTAGATAACCTTAGTTCATATAAAAATACTTCAAAACTCTCTAACAAATACTGTGCTATACTTACTCATGTTATAAAATAAAAATGTAATGATGATATTTATTCAAATGAACTTGAGAATTAAATAAAGTGACAATTCTGCTTTAATGTCCAGAAAGATGTCAGGGGCAAGGAAAGGGCAGCCTGTGGGAAGTGGAGGGTATTTGGTTCAACTTTCGTTAGTTCTCAGAAAACCCCAACCCCACTGCCATTGAGTTGGTGCCAACTACAGCATCCTATAGGGCAGAATAGAACTGCTCCCCAGGGCTTCTGAAACCTTAACATCTTTAGGGAACAGACAGTCTCAACTTCAATGGCAATATCTCATTTTAGGTATTGGAACATTGTTAGTCTAAATCCAAACGCCTTCTTAAAACCTTAAGGGAAAGAAAGAACTTTTGAAGAAGAAGTAATTCTGTTCAGTAACAACACCAGTTACATGACCAGCTTGCTGAATGTTTTTTTTGACCCTAAATATAGAGAATTCATAACAGAATTTGTAGATTAAAGGTGGCAGTTTAAGGTAAAACGCATCATCATTTTCTGTGCCTCAACAGACACGTACAACTACAAGGTGACACAAATACATGGTGCCAAAAGAAAATAGCGTCCTGAAAGCTCTGAACAGGTTTGAGTAATGTTGCAGATTACGCTTTGCTTTATTGTGCTTTCTCGTTGCTGGGTTTCTTTTACAAATTAAGTTTGATGCCAACCCTTCAGCTAGCAAGTCGATGGCCGCCATGTCACCAGCATCATCTGCTTACTCTTTGTCTCCATAACATTGGGCAAACCTCACAGTCTTTGAGACATTTCCATGATGCCATTGCACACTTGGCGGATTGAAGTCCACTGTGCACGTAGTTTCTGTGTGCTCTGGGACACCAAGAAGGTGTGCGGTTCACTTTGTTGGGAAGCTTTCTGTGGTGGTTTACAATGGCTCCCATCAAGTCTAAGAGCTATGCCTGTGCTCGGCAGGTCAGGAGGGCCTGCTAATCCAAAGGTTGGCAGTTTGAATTTACCAGCAGCTCTGCTGTAGCAAAACCTGGTAATGTGCTCCCATAAACAATGACCACTTCTTCCCCCAGCCCCCACAGGAAAACACAACAACAAACCCAGTGCCATCAACTTGATTCTTAGCAAACTTGCCAAAGGTTTATGAGGCTGCAATCTTCTGACAACAGGTCCCCACGGAATGGCCAATGGGTTTGAACCGCTGACCTTTTTGGTTTGCAGTCCAATGCTTTCCTGATGGCATGGAAAAACCCATGGGTCAGTTCTACTTCATCACATGGACTTTTAAGATTCAGAATTGACTCCATAGCTCCTAACAACCAGTGCACGAAGTTAGTCCCTTCTTTGTGTATTGATTGAGTTTTATAGATTTGAATTCTGATAGAGATGAGGAGCTGATAATGTATGTACTCAGGAATACTCAGGTGGCACAGATACCAAACTCGCGGTGGTGGTGGATATTTTTGCTGTGGAATGAGACCTTTTTGTGGGATTGGAAGAGCATCTTGGTTTGGCATCTTCTTTGCTAATCATTCATTCACTAAGGGGAAAAAAACTAAAATAAAAACTGCTGAGCAATTAACCTTATGCCAGGCATTTTGACAATGTAGTGATATTGCCTGTTGAGTGAAACACACATTGTCATTGCCTCCCTGAAGTTTCTAGTCCATTGAAAAGATCCAGGTAATCAATCAGGAACGCAAATCCTCAATGAGAAATTCAAACTCATACTTTCCTACGTATCAATCAATTTTAAAAGTGACATTAAGGAATAAACAAGGAGTTGAGATAGAGAAAAAAAAATTGCCACTGGGGGATGTGAGTGAGCGAGCCCAGATAGCATGCAGTGGAATTTGAACGTGAAGAGCCAGCTATGGAGCGATGAGGACAGTGTGGCGGAGGCAGAATCAATGGGCAGCCAACTAACAACGTAATATGCAGTTTCCGACAAGTTATGGTGAAGACTCTGCCGTTTATTCAAGAGCTATGCCAGGCTACTGGCAGGTGGGCAGCAGAGAGTGACTTGGCCTATTTTATCTTTGCTTTGAAACTCCAGCTAGCTCCCTTTGTGTCAATTATAATTCATAGCGACATAGTAGAACGGCCCCTGGGGGGTTTCCCAGTCGGCAACTCTTTTCAGGGGTAGAAAGCCTCATTTTGCTCCTGCAGAGCTGCTGGTGGTTTCCAACCGCTGGCCTTACAGCCCAAAGCTTAACCCAGTGTGCCACCAGGCTCCTGGGACTTGGAAAAGAGCCCTTCGATTGCTGCGAGGAAATAGATTGGGGATATAACTATCAAAGGAGGCCTTGTATACACCGGGCAAAATGTTCCAAAGGCCTGAATGGAGGCCATGCTAAGGGAAGTGAGGTGACCCTCATGGTGCTGAGGTCTTTGAACAGTGACAGACAAGTCTGAGAGCTAGGGCAGAATCCACGCTCCAGAACGGGCATTTTGTTCGTGTTCCCCCACCCCCCAGTGAGTCTTCCACTTTGCAAATATCTACAGTGACTTCCCCACATTTGTCCAGTTAATGCTTACCCTTCGTCAGCCATGGTTTGCTTCTAAGAGAGATCTCCCCACTGTCATCACAAGTACATCGTACTAAGTGAAGTGAAATTTTATTGTACATTGAATCGCACGGTGTTACCATTTGGGTAGATTAAAAGTGATTGGCAAATCCATATAGCCCAACCAATTCGGTGTCCCCTCTTCCCCCCTGCCCCAACCCACTACTCTTGTTTAAACAGTGGGCTAACGTGGAAGTGGTCTAGGGGAAGAAAAATGTTCTGTTTTGTCTGTGAATTAAAGAAAAGTAGGGACTGAATGGCATTCCACGTTTGGAAGACACTTTGTCACTATCCTTCTGTCCCTAGACCCAGAGCCCCTTCAAGGGGCAATTCAGTACACAGGGGAAAATGAAGTGGCCGCTTTATTGAAAAAGCCCACCTCCCACGGCAGTCAGTCAAACGCATTAGCCTTTTATTACTCTGTAATTTTGAGGGCAAGTTCAGTGAATAACTGCAGAGGCTATTAAGAGCTGTCATGGAAAATTTATCTGTCTTTAAAAGGAAGGTAGAAACATTACTGCAGGAGGAGTGCTGCTTCCATGTGGATCATTTTGCTCTTTCGGCTTTTTAAAACGATGTTTATTGTTCCCCACTCTGTTTCCCAGACTCTTCTCGTGCTTGCCATTGTGATGCAGCCTCTCCCCGTCTTGTCAGGAATACACTGTGTGGGTGAAGCATGGCCTGGGAGCCAGTGTTCTTTAGTATCAGTGCCCACACTAACAGTACTCAACTAGAGCAGAGGAAAACATGCTTCCGTGCACCGGACTTGTAGAAGGGTGAGCGATCCAGACAAGGCCTCTGCGGTCCTCCGTCCCTTAGCTCTCTCCTGGTCAGGGGGAGGGCACATGGAACTAGTGGAAGGCATCACAATGTCTGAAAGAAGCATCATTTTGGGAGATCACTGATTTAGAATTCAAGCAGGCCTGGAATGTGTTTTATTTGCTACTCCTAATGTTTGGACCTTTTGCAGACACGGCTTAATCTTGGTGTCTTTCTTTGAATGGGGTCCCTGAGGGGCAATGCAAATAGTCAATGTGCTTGACTGCTAACTGAAAGGTTAGCAGTTTGAGTCCACCCAGAGATGTCTGGCAAGGCACTTCTGAACAAGCAGACATGGAAACCGCTGTGGAGCACAGTTCTGCTCTGGCACACTTTGGGTTTGTTTTCGTGACTTCAAATAGACTTGACAACACCTAGTTTTTGTCCTCTGTTAACAAAAAAGGGCTAAAGAGAATTAAGTCGTAGATCAAATTAGAAGGCACATTATGAAAACTCTATATGCACATGATAAGGGAACAGCCTTTTCATCTGGTTTTACAAGAGTCCCCGAAAGTGGTTTGGCTCCAGAGGATCACCTCAGTGTAGAAAAGGAAATTTTGATTTTAAAAAATGATAAAGGTGCTTTAGATTTTTAACAGGGTTTATAGTATTGTTGTGTGGGCATTGAGGTCCAATGGATAAGCAAAATAGTGAGGATGAGGTATATGTCTACATGATTGTTCTGTTGCATAAATACTCTCTTGTATTTATACACAGCTGTAGTCTTTTTCTTGATGTTACTATTTTTAGTTGAGGCTGTGTTCTGGTGATGATGGCTCCATTTGGCTCTGTGACAGGAAGGCTGCCCGGTACCCGTGCATTATCTCCATCACTTTGAAGTAGATGTCACTACCCCTGTTTTCGGTTGAGGGAACTGAAGCTGAAATGATGTTCTCAAGGACAGAAGTTTGTCAGCTAAATAACTGAGATCCAAATTGAGCTTTGTCTGGCTGCAGGGTGCTTTCTTCGGACCACTGTTAATTGGGTCCTTTAAAAATATCAATTTCCGGTTTGGGTGGAGGTCTAGGTTTCTCTGTTGTTAATTCATATCACATCAAGCCTATGTTCAGAGATGTTCAGAATCGTGGCTCTTTCCGTGTTTCTGGATAGGGAGCTCGCTCAGAAAGAAGCGTCCAGTTCTAGCATATATGCTTATTCTGTTTTGTTTTGTTTTTTTAAACACAGGCCAGGAAGCTTCAGGACTGGTGTCTAATACTGGAGCATCTTTCAACTAAATTTTCTCCTGGTAGTTTCAGATGTTTGGTCAGCCAGTGAGCCAAACAGTGTGGCAGCTCCCTGAGTTTGGGTATGCATACCTAATTGGAAGGTGACCTTACACTTAACTGATGTTTTTTCCCGGCTGTCTTACCCCTCGACGGACCCTTGCTTCTGCCCCGTCTCATCAGGCCCTACCTCTTTCTCAACTAGCATGTCTTGTAACTCGTAACAATATTGAATACTCTGTTACCTGGTTTTCCACACTGTATTTTCTGTCTACCACAAAAAAAAAAATGTAAGCTTGCGAGACCAAGAAATTTGTGCTCTATTTTCTGAATTCGGATTTCCTAGAAAGGAGCAGGAAAGAAAGACAGCCCGAAAGCTCCTTAAAGGAAAAGGACGGTGAGAGTCCATCTCACAGACGTGGGGTATGCTGTCAGTTGAGAGCAGTCCTTGAGGAAGCATATCGTGCTTGATAAAGGAGAGCGGAAGTGACAAAGGGGAAGACCGTCAACAAGGCAGATGGGCCCAGTGGGTGCCACAATGGGCTGGTCCATGCGACCCGAGTGGGAAGATGGTGCCGGACTGGGTGGTGTTTCATTCTGTTGTACATAGGGTCACTATGAGTCAGAACCGATTCAATCACAGCAGCAGCAACAACAGACAAGGGCTTGGGCTGGGCACACAGTAGATGCTCAAAGAGTGAATGAGAGACCAAGTGAGTCAACGAACGAATATATGATTGAAGAGTCTATGTGCCATGATTCCACGAGCGATTAGATCATGTGCTCATTGTTTCTTTGCTGATATTGATGAAGTTACTGAGCCATGAACACTCACACCGCATTGTATGCTTGTGGTTTCATGGTGGGGAGTAAAGAACATGATCACTGTGGTGGGTGTGGGATTCAATCAGAGAGCTCAAAGTAACCTTGTGCTAAAAGAGCTAGTAACAGCACTCATGGGACTGAAGTATATGCTGCTTTTGAAATGATAAATATGCTACTTTTAATATAAAGAATCCTGGTGGCCAATGGTTCTGCATTCTCAGCAGTTCTGTAGGAGGCAAAAAACAAAAAACCCCAAAATCCCAGATGTTCCGTTCCCTGAACATTTATCGCCTAGGAGACCCCATGGAGCAGTCTACTCCATCTTAAAACTTTTATGAGTTCTCTATGATGTGGAAACTGCTCAATGGCATATAACCACTTTATATATTTCTTATATATATACGGGGTAATTTTAAAAGTTTGTATTAAGTGATAGTGGAATTTTTTCACAAATATTGTGAAGCTTCTGTGTGTATGTGTCTGTGCATACATATTTATATAAATATATCTATCTATATAAAATGTGTATGTGTGTGTATATCTATGCACACACACTTTCAATTGGACTAAGTCTGTGCCTGTATAAACTTGAACCCTAGCCGCTTCTTACTGATCCTCCTGTGTGTAGGAGGGGCTTCAAAAGGTTTGTGGAAAAATAGAATGAAAAGATGAGGATTTTTTTTTCGATGAACTTTCAAAGCATCCCACCCCCCACCCCCACCCCGTGTATGTGTGAGAGTGTGTGTGTGCGGTATAAAAAGTAAGCATTATTCATGTCCATGAATCTCTCTCTCTCTCTCTCTCTCTCTCTCTCTCTCTCTCTCTCTCTCTCTCTCTCTCTCTCCCTCTCCCTCTCCCTCTCCCTCTCCCTCTCCCTCTCCCTCTCCCTCTCCCTCTCCCTCTCCCTCTCCCTCTCCCTCTCCCTCTCCCTCTCCCTCTCCTTCTCCCTCTCCCTCTCTCTGTCTACTAGAGAAAGTTGAGGCTGTCTGCTCGTATAGAGATTTACACTCTCAGAAACCTACAGGGTGGAGTAGAAGTGCTTCGTAAGGCTTGCTTGGCTGTCGTCTTCATGGAAATTGACCTCTAGATCTTTTCTCTTGGGGTGCCTCTGGTGGGTTTCTACTGTTGACCTTTTTGCTAGCAGCCAAGTGTGTAAACATTGTACCAGCAATTGTTATAAGGTCTTTTTATAGTAAATAATCACTGGAGTTGACACAAGGGCATTGAGTTTGGGTTTTGTATTGTTTGAGTTATATTAAACATGATGAGACTTCAAAAAGTCAGTGGAAAATACAATGAAAAGATAATGGATTTTTTTCTATGAACTTTCTGAAGACCCCTCATAGGCCCACCTCCAATCCACATAGTCACTTATAGCTCCTGGCGATACTATGTAGGATTTTTCACAGGAACGGATAGCCTCAACTTCCTCCCGTGGAGCTACAGGCCACCTTGTACCTTTGTGTTAACTGTCCAGCAGCTACCAGACAGTGCCGCTAGGGCTCTTTCAGCCCTTCATCTAAGTTACAATAAATACACAGCCAGAGTGCTCCTTAGAGGCAAGGATGGCAAGGCCTTGTCTTACATCCTTTGGGTATGTTGTCAGGAGAGATCAATTCCCGGAGAAGGACATCGAGTTTGATAAAGTCGAGAGGCAGCAAAGCAGAAGACCCTCCGGGAGACGGGTCGGCATCCTGGTTGCAGTAATGGGCTCAAGCATAGGAACAGTTGTGAGGAGGGGGCATTCTGTTGTGTATGAGGTCTACATGGGTCAGAACTGACTTGATGCCACCTAACACGACCACCACCACTGCCTTTAATAATTCCTTATTTTGACCTTTATGAAACTCATGATAACTTAGAGCAGTGTGGCATTTTTAATTAATAAGCCTCCACTACTAATAAAACCATTGGTTGTAAACCTGTAAACCCTCTAAAATGTAGTACAAGCCTGAGACTGTTTATGTAGTTTAATCGTGGAATCCCAAGTATAAGAATCTACCCATGATTTTTGTGGGAGAACAACAAAGAGGAGCAGGGTGACCCTTGTTTGCTTTGAATATTAGTGGATGTCAAGAGTTAGGGAGGATGTGTAATTGGCGTGGAAGACTCACCAGTAGAGGAGATTGTTTTCCTCCCACGTGCCTGGACCTGTTACTAAGGCACCTGTTGAATATAAGGGATCGAGGAGAGAGGAAACCAAATGGAGTAATAGTACTTATTTTGGGATGGGAAGGGAGAGGAGGTGGGATAGGACAATCCCATTAATTTTTTTCTTAACCTTAACTGGGAGGCCGAACTTCCCCAACCAGCTTTGTACGTTGGAGTCCTGATTATAGATAAGCATTCCTGGGAGCAGTAATGGAGAATGAGGTCTAAGCTCCAGGGACAGCCAGTGGGAGAGAGAGGGGCTATTCATGTGGTGCTTGGCTCTGCTTCTCTGCTGCTGGGGGGCTTCAATTCCATTACCATCTCTTCCGTTTCTATAATGGAATAGAGAGAGACAATGACAAAGGTAATAGGGCCATCTACGCGGGACATTCGGGAGACTCAGCTGGGGGCTTGGATTGCTTTTAAGGCTTTCAAAGCACGTGGAAATGGATGATATTTGCCGCCTCCCCAGCCATCTGGACAGGAGTGGAGAGAGACTCGCAGGGTGTTCAAAGCCCCAAGCATCAGCTGTGTAGCTGGCCTTCACTCCTTCAGAGAAAAAGATTTTCCGTCTCTAGAGATGTCTGCTAAGCCACCCATGATCCCGCTGCTCGGCCATCTTCAGAAGCTTGTTCTCCGTGGCCCTTTAATAGCAGGTGTCCAACGCACAGTCGCTCCGACTGCCCTCTGCTGGTGTGGCGGCCCTTTTTATCTCGAAGACATCAGTGTGGTCACTCTCCTGGGCTCACATGCAGGCCAGTGGCATTCTTGGTCACTCCAGGTACTCTTGTTTTCATAGAAATGTTGTGGATGGTTACTAGACAATCACCTTTCTCCTACTCTGAAAATGTAAATACAACAAATTCTACTTTTTTTTTCAAATGGGGAGGATTCTGCGTGTGTGTGTGTGTGTGTGTGTGTGTGTGTGTGAGAGAGAGAGAGAGAGAGAGAGAGAGAGAGAGAGAGAGAGAGAGAGAGAGAGAGAGAGAGAGAGAGATTTACCAGTTTCCCTCGGTGCTGTGTGTCTGCAAACCTGAGGAACAGGACTCTTAGCATAGCGGGACCATCCGCTCTGCACCTTCAGTGACTGGCTCCTGAGCCAGGAGTTCGTTTAGTATAAATGTCCCTTGTCCTCTTTTCAGGGACATAGTAGAGAGATTTCAAATGATACAATTACAACAGGTGTCACTCTACATAACAGATGTCTACCTGGAGCAGACTGATTACGAGCCTGGATGACAAATGTCAAGCACCTTGCCATATTCGAGAAAGACTGCATTCCTCAAGTATGCTTGGCTTTCAGTGGAATGAGCAGTACTGGATTTGTAAAAGGGTTATAAAGTTCTCTCGCATGAAACACGGCCTTGTTCAAAGTGGGGTTTGAATTTCCTCGTCGTTGCAGATAATATGTAAATCATCACACGTATGCGCTTGCTTCTGTGAAAGAGAAAAGGTTGCAGCGTGATTTGATTTGTACGGATTACAGCGAGCCTTGCAGAACTTCTACCTTGATAATGATCCTGCCACCCCTTTGAGTGGCTTTTTATTCCTTGGGTTCCTTTTTCTTACTTTTTGGTTTAATGATTCATACGAAAAAGCACTTATCTTGCTACTGGCTCCAAGTTTCATCGGCTACATTCACTCTGGTAGAGTTCGTGCAGGTTCTTTATATTTCCTATAGATGGACCCTCATAGTGCTTTGACGGTTAAAAAGGATGAGGGGTTACCGAGGATCTAGTTTCTCAGCTGCTCAGCTGTATTTTTCGAGCTATATATCAGCAAAATTACCCAGCTCTCTTACCGAAGGTGTAGTGTTGCCAGATGGTGCTCTGCAGGAAACAACTCCTTAGTTTCCTTAAATCAGGATTTATAGTAAAATAGAATAACGCTTAGATATGAAAGACTTCAGCTTCTCTGGAAATGTTGGCATCTCAAATAACTGTCCTTTCTCTCCGCCCTCAGGGCTTCCTATTCACTCAACCTGATAACACAATGGCTACACTGCGATTCAATAGCCGAAGGGCACATACTTAGGACTTTCCACTGTACAGCCTGCTTGGAGACTGGTTCAGTGAAAGGCTCAGCTCCAATTGCAACATTAGCCCTGCAACTTCAGCCAATCGTTACCAATGATTTTTTGGTGCCCCTAATTGTTTTTTACTTTATTGAGCTTATTCAGAAATAATGAAACTCCATCCTTCCCTTTCTGGAAAGATATTTGCACAAAGTGCAGTGGTTGTTTCTTCTATAAACTCATCAGGATTGCCTCAAGGAGTGCTCTTAAAGATCGATTTTCTAGGCTGCCTAATAGATCTCCCAATTTGCGGAAACACCCCAACGCAAGATTTTCACAATTAGAAAATTACTGAAGGAAGACCCAGGAGACTCCCCGGCCCAGCATATACCGATGGCGCAGCATCCACCCTCCGGCTGGAATTTGAGAAAGGAGATGGCCAGCGAGGAAAATAACAAAATCCAAAGTCAAATAAGTGAGAAGTTGTTCAGTATTTCCCAGTGTGCAGCCGTTTCGAAGGGATGTCTTCTTGTGTGTGTTGAAAACGGTCCTGTTCAAAAGCTAGTCCACTGAGAATATTGTTCACTGCACGTATCTCAGTAGTTTCTTCGCCCCTCCATCCATAAACAAGGGAGAGTTGAGTCAAGTTGTATTATATGATTTGGGAAGTTTATGTGATTAACTACCAGGTTCTTCCATCTAAACGCACATGTTTTAAGCAAACGTTAACTGGTTTTCGTAACGTCCAGGTTACCTTGGCTTGCAGTTTTAATGGAGAAGTGTCTTCGAGATTAGAACATAACCCTCGATGCTGCCTTATCACTTAGTGCTAATTAAAATTTGCTTAGAAATGTGTGACCCACTTGAGAGCATCAGAATTGCCAGAGTACCCTTATGAGGTATGTTAGTAACATGCGATGCTACTTTGCTTGTGTTTAATTCCAAGGCTTGAACATGTATTCATGTTATCAGAAGCCTAGTGTGTCAATAAAGGCTTAGCCCTGTTCTCTAGTCTCCTTTTTTGTGAATCTTATCTTTTACCTAGAGTTTGTCATTTTCCTATAGCTTAATAGTCTGTGTTCTGCATGGACCCCGGGTGATGGCGTACAAGATCCCACGAGGCCTCCTTTCTGTGGATCCTCTTTCTTTCAGTCTCTTCCTGCTTTTTCCTGACGAATCCATGTGCTCTGTCCACTGCCGTGATCACTGGCTTCCTGCATGCATAGATGGGCTTGCTCATGTTCTCCTGGGTGGCAGCCGTTAATCGGTGAAATGCGGGAACCCTGAAATGGCTCCTTCAAGACACCTTTCGACAGTTCCTACCTCTATGAAGTCTTATCTCTCCCTGAGGTTTGACTTCATAAGGAACTTTCAATTTCAGCTTTTGTTCCTTAATGTAGTTGTAGAGGTCACTTTCCTCGGGCTCTTCAAATGGCATCGCAGCACGTGTTTCCATGACCTCCTTGGGGAAGAGACTCTGTCTTCCTCATTGGAGGGCTATTTGGGACCAGCCTCGTGCCTCAAACACAGTACACAGGTGAGAACCTCTCACTGAGGTGAGGGGCTGAAATGGAACTCGGATGTATGTGATTAACCCTCTATTGTTTTGCAAGTGGAAAAGACACACCAGTCCAAGAGTTCATTTCATTATGTAGTCCAGCAAGCCCTGAAATGTACCCTCCTTTCTCTACTGGCTTCCTGCTGCATTTTTGAATATACTTTTTAAAAAATTAATATAGAGAACATACTATTTGTACAGTGCTTTCCATTTTGGACAGACTTTATTTTCTTGGTGTGTACAAACTTGGTGAAGTTGATAGGTTAGCATTATTTTCCTGCAGATCTAGAACAAAAGACTATAGCAATTCACCAAAGGTCATACAGTAAGTAGCTGGAAAGGCAAGCCTTAATTAAGAGCTTGCTCTATTTTAAATCTGCATGGCTTATTTTACCGTCACAGGAAGTTTGGCTTTGACCCGGGCCTTGTTTTTCAATGAGCAGTGAGGCATTTTGAGATGTTATGTTGGAAGAGCTTGTTTTATTTTTATTTTCCTAGCCGAAAGAAGAGAGTCATATGTGAAACGATCTCTGGGAAGGGGGTGGGTGGAAAGCAAAAAAAATCTAACTTTTTCTTGAATGGTTTGGGGGAGGAAGCCCTGGAAGCGGATTTGTGGTTGTGCACTTGAAACACTGGCCTTATCTTAATTAGTTCATCTCCTGAGCAAAGCTAACAGTCATAAGGGGCACCTGAAGTTTTGTTTGTTTGTTTCAATAAGTTTGTTTGTTTCAATAAGTTGCAGTCGTTTTTAAAAACTTAGAAGAATATTATATGCAAGAAACTAAAAATGACCCATCATTCAGCATCCGGTTTCTATTACCATTTCATATAACTAACATTTTGTCCCAGATTTCCTCAGTTTAACTCCTGGTTCTTTGGCGGAGTAGTCTAAAACCAGAGAGGCAGTCTCCACGTTTTGGGGTTAAATGGACGGATTTGCAAAATAGGGACAGTAATACTGCTTACATCAGAAGATTCTTGTGAAGAGTACGGGACTTAGAAGTCTCTGAATACATACATAGTCCGCACACAGTCCACCTATTATTATTATTCTAACCCTAATCTTTTTATCTTCTTGATTGGGCTCCTTGGAGATCGATCCAGTACATATGCTGACACTCAGCATTTTAATTTGATATTTTCCACTGAACAGTGTACCCTAAGTATTTCCATGCAAACTTGTTATACTTTTAAAAGAGGAAAACCATGGTTACCTAATGTCATTGTTCTTATCAACATTTATCGACTCATATTTTTATTCATTTTACTTTATTATAAAACACTTCCAAAACAAAACCCAAAGCACTGCCATTGAGTCAATTCTGACTCATAGCAACCCCGTGGGACAAAGGAGAATACCCCCTGGGGTTTCTGAGACTGTAAATCTTGACGGGAATGGAAAGCGTCATTGCTCACCAGAGGTGGGGCTGGTGGTTTCAAACTGCTGACCTTGTGGTTAGCAGCCTAAGTATTAACTGTGGGTAACAGTCCAATGAATAAGCTATTAAGCCACCACGGTTCCTTTAAAAAACACCCTGATGAACATTATGTCTACCTGCCTGATGATTGCCCCAGGATGGAGTCACAGAAGAATGTCTAGATTCAAAAGCTATTAGCTTTGTAAGGATTTGGGCGATACATGTGAATTTAAAATAAAGAATCGGTTCACGTTCCGCTTACAAGGTTTTTCTGTGGGAGACGTATTGGACGGTCTTTACATTTACTTTTGTTTTGCTTTGGAGCAGAATTGGAGCTTCCTCCTGCTGTGCACCAAGCACCTGAGGAATGGAGTTGGGTCGCAGGGGGTCACGGGGGAGAATAGAGAGTCGTGCATTTACGGGGAGCACACCCAAAGGTGTCCCTCTTAGGCCACTGTTAGATGCATTGCCCTGTCATGTTTTATTTTCATTCATGTGTTTGTATGTGTGTGTGCATGCATGTACGCGTGCTCTTTGAAGCAATTTCTTTACTGAAAATTCCTCCTCAGCTTGAGAGCATGGCTTTTGCCAAGTGTAATTATATAGTATTTTGTGACCTTGTACAGAGTGTGAAATGTATATTCTTAGCACAAACTGACAGCTGCTGCGGTATCTGCAAAGGATTATGTGAAACAAGGGAGAGTTTTAATACTTTGGATCTAATGTTGATTCTGCCAATAGTAAATTTGTCCTGGGCTGCTCTACTGCAAGCCCCCTTTGAGCACTTTAAAACGACATTGAGGCAATAGCTTTTCATTTTTCTTTTGCCTTCAACAAACAGAAATTTATTAGCTCTTGGTTTAAGAGGCTGGAAGTGCAAATTCAGAATGCTGGCGTTTGGGGAGGAAGGCTTTCTCAGTCAGCTCTACAGGAAGGTCCGTGTGTCCTTTCCATATCTGTGGGCCTTGTCGGTTCTCAAGAGCTAAGTGTGTCTTGACAGCAATTTTCTTCTGGTGTCAGGAGGCTCTCAGCACGGAAACTCCACATTCAAAGGACGTGGTCCACTTTCACCACTTCTTTCTCTTTGAAAATACTTTTTATTGCAATTTACGTGAAAATTTACAATGGACCACATCAGTTTTTTTTCTTAATCTATACACATTTTCTTTCAACTCATTTATTTCAAGTCCCTCTCGATGTACCATCGCTTATCCTACTGCCTCCCAGTACTTCCTGTTTCCATTTCTCCTCTGCTTCTATTCCTCCTTGCCTAGCCTTTCTGAACTTTGTCCCTGGGTAAAGGCTTATGTTTGATCATAAGTGGCTGATTATTCTAACATGGGGGTAACGTCCATGTCAGACCTACAGAGTGATGAAAGGCCATCATCTTGAATGTCTCGACAGTCTCTCTCTGACAAGTAAACTTTGTCCCTTTTGCGATTTTGAGTTCTGTTCCACATATTCCTCCCACTCTATCCAGGATCCGCCAATGCGGTCCTTTCAGAGCAGTGGATAGTGGTGGTTGGGTACCATCTAGTTCTTCTGGTCTCAAGATTATGGAGACTGAGGTTATGTGCTATTCGCTCATCGGACTCAACATTTCATTACTCCTCTTCCCTTTGTGTGGAGAAGACTAACACTTGCACCACACAACAGCATTTTAACACACCTCGTATCCGTCTCTTAGCATACCAAAATGCAGAGGGATGTAGAATGACTGGAACTGGAGAGAGAGATGGCATATTAACAGAACTACCCCCAAGAAAGGCTGTCAACAGAAACAAAACCATGACTATTCCCTGTGCTCTTTAAACAATATCGTATGTAAGTAGACAACTGCAGCTGCTCCCTGTTAAATTGGCTGGCAGAGTTCTCACACTAAGGAGGTTGGTTCTAGTCTGGGCTGAATTGTTTCCTTGGGAAATGTGTCTGCTCAGCATGAGTAATGGTGTTTCAAGAAGTAGTGTATTGACTTTTATATATATTGCAAATGTTGCTGGGCTTTTCCGGAACAGGCTGTATAGCATTTTGCTTGTCTTTACCCTTGTCACCCACCAGTGCCTTGAGGATCAGAGTTGCTGCTAGCGGCATGTGACATATCCCCAGGGAGCCCAGGGTTTTCCCTGTTCTCAAGGAGAACAGATATAGGTCAAGGCCGGGGTACAGGTATGTGAAAGGGATGGAATAATAATTCATTCAAGCCTGCTGAGGCCTCCTGTGTTGTCATAATGCTCATAATGTAAATCACACGGGCCACTGGGCTGAGTAGTTGGAGATGATCTCATTTCCGTCTCTCCATCACATAGGTACTACCTGCAGTCGTAAAACCCAGAAACGATCGCATTGATTAGATACCGTTCCCAATGACTCTACATGGTAGCGTTGGCATTCTTAATCGACTTCATCTAAGACCAAGGTCTGGGCAGTGGACTCATAACTAAAGAGTAGTCTGCACAGAGTGACTTTGTCCATTCCCCAGCAGTCCTCACTCAGATCAGTTGGAAAGTCCTCCAACCCTGCGGTCAGAAAGAGAAACAGACGAAGACTTTGACTCTTCAAGATTTATGGGGAACGTTATTAATTTGATTGGTTGTTTCCTTGAGCAACCCCCACCTCCAAGACACACACACACATACACATGGGATTTCTCATATCAAATACACACTTTCAAATGCTCAGGCGGAATAACTTTGGTAGTGTGTGCTCTGATTGAAAACCATGATGCGTTGGACATGAGGAATGGGCCTTTAAAGTCCATGTATTGCTCTTCTTTGTCCCTCTTAAGTTGTTATTGCTTTCAAATCTGCTCTGTTTAATGATGACTTGATGTGCAATAGAACAAAATATTTCCCAGACCCACACAATCTTCACAGTTGTTGGATGCATTTTGATGGCCTTCTACCTTGGTTCCTCATCTTCCCATCTAGTGGCGTAAGAAGTGGCTGTAGGGTTTTCATCAGCCAATTGTCAAAAGTAGGTCACCAGGCCTTTCTATCTTAAGTCTAACATAGTCTTAACGCTCCACCGAAGCCTGGTTACTACGGGGGTCCCTGCCAATATTTGAAATATCAGTGGTGTAGCGCTCAACATCATAGCAATATGCAAACCATTGCAATATGGCGCCCTGACCACCCAGTGGAGGATTACTCTTAGAACAACTAATGTTTATTATTATTATTATTGGTCACTTGTTTTAATAATGTTTCTTTCCTCTACTCTCTAGGTTCCGTCTGCACAAGTACCACACCCAATTTGATTTTCTTTTTTTATATCCCGTCCCTGACATAATTGTAGCGAGTGCATGCTGAATATAGCCATGTTGATTGAAAGATTAAATGGCTGCATGTACGGGTTCATGCTGGGAAATTAGAAACCAGGAATCTACATCCAGGATGAACTTGACTACTTGGTTTTACATATAGTAGATACTGTTGTGAGTGGAAAGTTGTAGGCCACGATAATAGAGAAAACATGAGTCTCTGCTTGTGCTGATTCCGTACCCACTGTGGAGCCACCTGGGCTTGGGGTTACTTCTTTTGAGCATGGGTGCCTGAAGAAATGGTGTGGAGGTCACATCTGACCTTCATTGGCTACTGTAGGGGGAAGGAAATTTCAACTGCACACCAACCCAAGCCTGAGTGCTGCAAGACAGACGTCAGACATGCCTTCACCCCCCATTCTCTCCTTACCCTTTCTCACCAACCCATGACACTCTGCTTCTCTACTGGGTCTGGTAATCTGCTGCAAGGACTACACAGAACTCACAGGTAATACTCATGGTTAAGGTGACTTATTAGCCAAATTACCAGCTTACTACCGTCAGCATCAGAAACAGTAAGGATATTGTTTTTTATTTTTAATGTTTTTATGCACCACGTTTTCTTAGTTAGCAGCTATAGCTCTCTCTGGTCTACAGCCTTTCAATCATGTGAACCCTTGGCCTCTGCCTTGTTCCATGAAATGGGAAGGCTGCCTCCCAGTCTCGGTGTTGCCCGTTCACTCTGACTCATGGTCTTGTCACTGTAAGCCTTTCTTGCCTCTGTGACGATGCCACATTGAATAGGATCTTACACTGACTTTGCTGGTGGCTCTTCTTTCTGGATGGATACAGAATTCCAAACTTTCAGCTTCTGCAATGGATCTATTGTATTCAGAGGAATGACAGAAACGTGTGGAGAGATGGACACACGAGCCATTAGTAATTTCCCTTCACTGCCATGGTGCTGAGAGTGCTGGTGTATATAGCAGCCCTACCCTCCGCCACCAATCCACAAGCCCCAAACCCCTTCTCTCAAGTCTTGTTCCAAAGATGTGTGCCTGTCTCCTGCTTGCAACAGACAGGTCCATGAGCTTCCCAATCAGGTTTAGTTTAGAGGAGATTAATGAGTGGTTAAAAATGTCAGGAGCTTCAGAGGAAGAGGATCCTAGCGACACGTGTGCAAGGTACTGCCATGGTCTTTTCACACATGACTCAGCTGCTCCACATTCAGGATGGTCTTGGAAAGAATTGACTGACATTGATGCAGGAGGACAGACAACCAACAATTGGCTCCACTGTGCCCTTTTGGTAATTTACTTCTCTAGGCTCATCTCCTCTTTTGGGAACTGCTGCTGCTTATGTGCCTTTTCTTGCCAAGGGTTCATGACCTTGACCTTGCAGACTTGCCAAGGGGTTCGTGATCTTGACCTTGCAGACTTGCCAAGGAGTTCGTGATCTTGACCTTGCAGACTTGCCAAGGAGTTCATGATCTTGACCTTGCAGACTTGCCAAGGGTTCATGATCTTGACTTTACAGACTTGCCAAGAGGTTCATAATCTTAACCTTGCAGACTTGTCGGGTGTTGCTCACCCTCATTTGGTCTTCTGATTTCCTTACACTTTCTGCTGAACCTGAACCCTGCTCTTTTTTGCCCATCCTATCTTGGTAAATGGGCCTTGAATACAGATTCATCCATTTTCTTTCTAATCAGTTTAAATGCTGATGGCTTGTCTCTCATCTCTGTACCCCACACCAATGAGGCAGGTGTGAATCTGAGCCTTTCACTCTTTGCAGTGAATTCCTCCATGCCTGGCTCTCCTGCATGCAAGATATATTTTTTGAGTGACAAGAGTGTCAAGTACTCGTTAAGAAATATAGACAGGGTCACTAACTTAATGCCTTTGATTGTCTTGGGTAGACCCAACATTAGAAAGAAATAGTTACAAGTTGTGACAATGGCTCCAAAAGAAAAAGGAAGGCTGTAGTGGGAATCTCTGTTATAGATTAGAATCAGGTTCAAGAAGGATAATATGGAGCATTTAAAACAGATCTGAAAGTTGCAGACTGAAGGATGGGTAGCGGTTTCACACACTGTTCAATAAAGGGGATGGGAGGGAAGGCATGTGTGCCAGGGCTCTGGAGCAGGAAGAAGTGGGCTCATGGTGGTCATAGCAAGAGGACCACCCCGCAACACACCTAAATTTTCTCCCCGCTCCTCGCTGCCTTCATAACATTAATCAATGTCTAATATACATATACTATGCATTTAAATTATCTTCTTACTGTACCTCCCCACCAGAATTTAAAAGATGAGATATATTTGCTTGTGTGTGTGTGTGTGTGTGTCGTTTTGTTATTGCTATACCACTTCTGGCACTTGGCAAATAACAGGTTCCCATGTCAGCCATCATCTGGCTTTAGGATTTTGTCCAAAGTGGGATGAAAACCATAACATTGAACTAGGAATTGACAATGACCACATTTTTTTTCTCCTAAAAGGCAATCACCAGAATTTATCTTATTAAGTCAAGTTCTTTCTCTAAAAAAAGAAGTGATATTGTTTCAAAAATTAGCTTCTACTGTCTAATACAGTATAATTAAAAACCAAGAGAGAGAGGTTAGACATCGTTCAGCAAGACTCTCTACCCCAGGGAGAAGAATTGGAGAGAAATCAACTCTGAGTAATGTTTTTTGCCTCTTCTTCAACAAATGAGCTGTCTCCACCTCAGCCTTCTTGCTTAGTGCAGCGCACTCCCGTACAAGCTTTTAGAAAGCGTGATTAGCTCTCTCTCAAGATCTGTGTGTGTGAGTGTGTGTGTGTGTGTGTGTGTGCGCGCACACGCACGCGCACGCATGCATATCTCTTTATGTATTTATGTCCACACCCTTGGGTTAATATCCATCAAGAAGAGCACTGGTCAGACAGAGGAGGTTTTGACCTCTATGGTGCACATGAATCCGTTAAGAATAGAACTGTAGGAAGAGACGGAGCTTCTCAATGAATACCAGGTGTGGCATTGTTTCATATTTCTCTGATTTAATTCTCACAAAAATGCTTTGAGCAGAGACAAATTTCTTTACTGGGTGAGAGAATGAATTCCAAGTAGGAGAACTAACTAATTAGCTCCCTGTCATAAAACAAGGGGCAGTGGTTGGATCAAAGGACATATATTCCTAAGACTCAACATGCATGGCTTTCCCTGAGGACTTACCACTTCTAAGGAAAGGTATTCCAACTTGCTGGAATTGTGGACCCATGACAACCTGGGTTTCCTGACAGTTGGGCCACAACTGCTTCTTCTTTTTATTAAAAAAAATTAATCTACAATAAGATAACACATGTGTCAATTGTTGCTTCTAATTAATTCTCCAAGTGCCAAGCACACTTCCTAAGGGCTAGCTCAGTTGTGAAGAAAGAGCACAAAAGTAGCTGTCAGATGTGTGGAACCCCAGACTGAAATACGTGGTGGGGCCTTTCACCTTCTTGTTCTTAACAAGAGCTTTTCTAATTTGGAAAAGGCAGCCCCTTGATGAGATGCTCTCTGGGGGTCGCTTTTATCTCTAATGTTCAGTGAAATGTAAAGTTTAACTGCATTTGTTGAGCTCGGGAAACTTCTGAGAGATCCGGTCTGTTGGAATCCAGGGTTCATGCTTTATATTGAGACTAGCCATTCTGTGTCTCGATTTCCAACACCTGAAAGCTCCCTCAGTCTGAAAGCATTTATGATGTGCTAGCAGTGGTGTTTCAGTGGCAGCATCCTTGCCGTCTATACGGGATACTCAGTTCGATTCACAGCCAATGCTCTTCTTGTGCACTTATGGCCTGTTTGTCTGTGTGCGGCGCTGTGATGTTGAACAAGCTTGCCCGGAGCTCCCAGACTAGCGTGGACGTTGTTGAAGTGTGTGGCAGTCATCTTCTGATAATTGGACAGTGAAAGCCCTCTGGATGACACTGATGCCAGCACGTCACAGAATCCACCAGTGCTTTGTTCTTTTGTGTGTGGTGTCGCCAAGGGTTGAGCGCCCACAGGATTGCCGCCGTCATCAGTGATAGTCAATTAGATGTCGTGAGATGCTTGTACAGAACCTACTCAATCACTTTCTCCTTCTGGGCCTTTTTCAGAGGCCAGTGCTTCATGTGAACCTCAGCCTACGTGTTTATCTCATTTTCCAACATTATATAAATAAGTAAATAAGTAGAGAATTTGGTCAACTCCTGGGCTCTGGCTCCCCACACAATTGGATTGGGACTTGGGAACACGTACATTTTTTTTTCCTTAAAGGAAAGAAAAAAAAAAAGCTATTGCTTTGAGAGAATTTTTTAAATGGCAGCTGAGGTTTTTTGAAAGATCAACTTAATCGTGCTACGTTTTCTGTCTCTTTAAGTCCTTCCACCAACCTCATGAATAATTTACTTAAAGGGTATTTTTTTCTGTTGAAAATAGATGTGTTTCAGAAATCTGATTCTATATTAAATGGATGCTGGTCTCTTTATTGGACACTGTGATACCTCATGCAATAAAAACAATACATCATCTCCATGGCATCATCTTTATATCCCATTGTCCTGGGAAAGGTTCAGATTTCTCTCGTGAGCTAAGGGACAGGCTTACTTCCTGTTACCTCAGCTGCCGGAGTTTTGTGGGTACAGAAGATCACCTCTTGAGTTTCTGTTCCCCTTTCCAGCACTTACACTCTATTTTAGCTTTTGACCAATATTAACCTCCACAGACATTTAAAACAAACCAAAAAGAATTCTTCAGCAATAGGAAAACTCAAGTTTGGGGCTGGACTTATTTAGGCTGAGAGTTGGAAGGGGCAGCATGTCTGAAAGAGAAACAGAAACAAGCCAACAGAATTTAAACCATCCACTAGAGCCTATAATGAACAAAGACCGGCTTGGAAGAGTCCCTAAGCATGGCTGTAGCTGCCATCAGAAAAGGGGTAATTCTCCACAGTTTACCAATTCTTCACATTGGCGTGAGGGGTGTGATGCCGATTTGTTTTGGAAATAGAAGATGATCGTTTAAAGCCGGGTTTGGCATCTTATCACCTTTTGTGTGAGGGGAAAAATAGCTTTGCTTCTTTGCTTAATTGGCTTCCTGAATTACATTTTCAATCAGGTTTATTCTCTGCTTGGACATATTTGAGACTACTGTGATGATGGATAACATTTGAAAATCATTGAAATCCTGCGTCGAAATTATGTTTCTGATGGAGTTAGTACAACCTTCAGTCCCATCCAACAATTTCACATGATAATGGAATTGAGTCAGAATGCGTTAGATCGTGGGATTAAATACATGTGATTATGAATTCATTTTATTAATAAAATAACATTTGCGTCGGTTTACTTTTGGAAAAGTTAAATGCTCTCTTATATTGTTGTTAGCTACTATCAAGTATGTTCCAATTCAGTGGCCTTATCTAGACAGGACCACACACTTCTTGGTCCTGCCGCAACCGCACGGTCTGTATTCGAACAACCAGTATTTGTTGCAGCCCATTGTGTTCATCCAACTCTCAGTGGGACTTTCTCACTTCCTCTGACCTTCTACTTTACCAAGCATGCTGTCCTTCTCCAGGGACAGGTTCCCTGAGACTCTGTTCAAACTGTAAGTGAGACTAAGTCTTCCCATCCTCACGGCTGAGGAGCATCATGTGCTGTACATCTCTCAAGACAGGTTTTGTCTGGCACTCCGTACGCTTTGGCAGTAACATGTTTCAAATGAGTTACCTTTTAAGTATCCATGGTCCAGCAAATGAGACCATTGAAAGATTATGCCTTGAGTTGGACACACTTTGATCTTCAGGGAGACATCTTTGCTTTTTTAACATTCTAAAGACTTATTTGCTGCAGATTTACCAAACGCAATACATTGATTTCCCGAGTGCTGCTTCTATGGGTATTGATAAATGAACACTTAGAAGATATGAAACTCATTATGGGTAATAGACACACTAATCTAATCATTGAAAAGAAGAATAGCAAGCCAGAGAATACGCATGGGAAGTTCTTTATTGAATGAAGTACAAAGATTAATACTGAAAGAAGTTCGTTCCTCGTTTCCATGTGAGTGTGCTCTTTTGAAGTTAAGTGGGATTATTAGCAGTGAGGACCAAAGGGCAACTAGGTTGAATTTATAAATCTGCAAAAAAACAAATTAAAAACCATCCAGATGTGCTTCTCATTCTTTAGTTCCTTGTAGCCCTTTCCGCTCGTTGACCTCTTTGCGTATTTTACTCAGCTTGCACGGGATTCTAAGTCTCCGTCACCGGACACGTCTCAATTTAGTTTGGGAAGCCGCGATACTGCATCTCTACTAGGGTACTTGAGATTGAAAAAAGGTGGGAGGACCACAGTGGTTCACATTCAGCTCTATTCTCCTGTTTGAAGACATTGCAAAATCACTATTTATTCATGGCTGGCTGAAGGATTTATCCAATCATCATTTCACCATGGCAGCCCTCATTTCTCTCATCTTTACGATGAAAGGTGCGGACTACTATTTTCTACATTATCTGCTAGGCAGAACATCTCCATTTCTATGACAACCTGTTTTATTTCTACTTTTAATTTCAGTCATATAACCTTTGACCATTGGGATACACGTCCTTGAAAGAAGGAAAATGAAAGTTTCTGTGTTGGTCTAACCTTGAATCTTACTATTGAACAATTAATTTTAATATAACCCTTCTGGTTTTTTAATAGGTGAGTAAAATCATGTTTGTTAGGGTTAAAGGGAACATGGTTTTGAGAGCCTTATGCAACTGCGGGTTCAGTATCAGGTGGCTAATGGCAAGGTCATTGGTTCAAACCCACCAGCTCTCTGCTGGAGAAGGACTGCTTCCTTGGAGATTTCGTGTCCATGACGGTTTTGCGTTGGAATCAAATAGATGGCAGTGAGTTGGTTTGTTTGCTTTGGTACGTAGAAAGGAAGGTGGCGTCAACTTTATTTTAACCCTTTTTTCCCAAATGGTTCAGCAGAACATTGTAGCATGCACACATGCACACACAGGCTAAATAAACAAGTATCGCCACTGGGGTCCCAGTGATGGTGTGCCCTGGTTCATTTCAATAGCATGTGTCTAAACTGAGTCTGTAGTCAGGGAGTGATGCAGCCAAGTTCTCAAAGTAATAATCTCATTCATGCACGTGTCTGCATCTCGTTAGAGCACCTTCCAAAATAAAAGATCCATCCCATCAAAACGGACTTTGGATCTGCTGGGCCAGCCAAATCCAAATCAGTTATGATGACTGAATTTGGAACCTACAGGAGGTAATCCTGACAGATTTTCTTGAAGGACACAAGGTGATGATAGGTGCTTATTTTTAAAATTACTTTTAAAAACAGGAAAGTGTCTTGGAGAGGAAAAGATCAGGAAAATTGTGTCCAGGATTTTTTGTTTTTTCTCCCGTTAGGATTATGCACCTGCTCATTCTTAGAGTTCATGGTGGTCTGTCCTATAAGAATTTTGTTTAAAAAAATTCTGCTCATCTGTCCCCAGCACCTGTCTGACCACTTCAGAATTATTTTTGTTCTCAAAACTCAAAGAACATTTCAAAGGAGCACAATTTGAGTCCTTGATGATTCCAAAATTCCGCTTTGAAATGTGCAAATTTAAGAAAGCTGATTTCTTTGGCAGAAGGAATAGGGAGAGGGGAACACCACATTCAGAAGTGTATTCACCTACATACATTGGAGTTTGTTCAGAAACGATAGCTTCACCTTTTGATATATGATTATAATAAAGATTCCTGTGATTTTGTGGCTATATTTTCTGCTTACTATATGTATATATATATTGTATAGATATGTATATGTATGTTTAGAGCAGTGATTCTCAACCTTCCTAATGCCATGACCCTTAATACAATGCCTCATGTTGTGGTGACCCCACAACCATAAAATTATACTCACTGCTCAGGGAACCAATAGAGAGGTCTGAGGGGCAAGCCCCAATCCCAACTCCATGGACAGCAGCCCCTCACCCCAGAAGAATTTACTTCAGAGGACAGCACTGAAGCTACAGCTCAGGGAGAGGGACATGTCTGACCAGAGCACATGGGAGCAAATGAAGGGAGAGGAAGAGAGAATGGCACATCCTGGCCCACCAAGCCTTGAGGATGATATCCCTGCTCAGAGCAGCCAATGCACAGAGAGGATCATATGGCCCGCCCCACTATGAGACGCGACATCCCCCACTGATCCATAGCCCTACTGGAAAAAAACTGCAGATACACCGAGGCAAAAAAAAACTAAGGGCGTGCAACCGAACAGCAAGGGGAGCAGAGCAAGGAAGTCCCTGGGGAATACCAAAAATAGACTCTGGGACTAGGGCATGGCACCCCATCAGACTCTACTGGAAAAGGCTTGTAAACGTGAACAAACATACCTTGAACTATTTACAGACTTTTTTGTTGTTGTTGTATATTGTTGCTTGGTTTTACTTTGTCTTGTTTTTCTGCATGTTATTATCTCTGCAGGTCTTTCTAAATAAGATAGGCTGGGTGAACAATCTGGAGGAGAAAACAACGGGACCGACATTTCCGGGGGAACATGGGAGAGGGGGAGGTGGGGAAAAGGTGGGGTAGTGGTGTTAACAAACCCAGGGACAAGGGAACAACAAGTGATCCATATCGGTGGTGAGGAGGGTGTAGGAGGCCTGGTAGGGTGTGATCAAGGGTACTGTAACCAAGAGGAATTACTGAAACCCAAATGAAAACCGAGCATGATAGTGGGACAAGAGGAAAGTCAAAGGAAATAGAGGAAAGAGCTAGGAGGCAAAGGGCATTTATAGAGGTTTAAATACAGGCATGTACACATGTAAATATATTTATATGTGATGATGAGGAAATTGGTCTATGTGCATATATTCATAGGTTTAGTATTAAGGTATCAGTTGGACATTGGCCTCCACTCAAATACTCGCTCAATGCAAGAATATTTTGTTCTATTAGCCTGGCATTCCATGATGTTCACCTTCCTTCCCTACATGATCACTGAAGACAAAGTGGGTGCATAGCAAACGTGATGAAGAAAGCTGATGGTGCCCAGTTATCAAAAGATATAGTGTCTGGGGTCTTAAAGGCTTCAAGATAAAAAAGCAGCCATCAAGCTGAGAAGCAAAAAAGCCCACATGGAAAAAGCACACCAGCCTGTGTGATCACGAGGTGTGGAAGGGATCAGGTATCAGGCATCAAAGAACAAAAAAATCATAGCACTGTGAATGAGGGGGAGTGTGGAGTGGGGACCCAAAGCCCATCTGTAGGCAACTAGACATCTCCTTACAGAGGGGTCATGGGGAGGAGACCAGCGAGTCAGGGAGCAGTGCAGCAACAGTGAAACATACAACTTTCCTCTAGTTCTTAAATGCTTCCTCCCCACCCACTATCATGATCCTAATTCTACCTTACAAATCCGGCTATACTAGAGGATGTACAGTGGTGCAGATAGGAACTGGAAACACAGGGAATCCAGGACAGATGACCTCTTAGGACCAGTGGTGAGAGAGGGTGGAGGGAACATGAGGTAAAAAAGGGGAATCAATTACAAGGATCTATCTATAACCACCGCCCTGGGGGGACGGACAACAGAAAAGTGGGTGAAGGGAGAAGTTGGACAGTGTAATAAATGACAAAATAATAAGAATTTATAAATTATCAAGGGTTCATGAGGGAGGAGCAGCGGGGGGAGGGGGAAATGAGGAGCTGATACCAAGGGCTCAAGTAGAAAGGAAATGTTTTGAGAATCATGATGGAAACAAATGTACAAATGTGCTTGACAAAATGGATGGATAGATAGATTCTGATAACTGTATTAGCCCCCAAGAATATGACAAATAAAAAATATATTTAGTTGCTATACATAACTGTAATTTTACTACTGTTATGAAACGGGCAACCCCTGTGAAAGGGTCATTCGAAACCCATGGGGATCATGCCCCACAAGTTGAGAACAACTGGTTTGGTTGACCATTCTTGGTAATGTTTCCATGCATCTTTATTGTATTTCTTTGTGAAGGTTTGTATAAATTTGGTAGGACGAAATTGAGGGGGATTCAAGATTATTTTCTGTGGCTGAGGTGATGTAGAAATTTGAGCTATTTTAATAAAGTTTCTGTGTTTTGCCTCATTGAAGCCTAAGGGATTTGATTATAGAATGCCACATTTCCAAGATGGCACATTAATTTATCCTTGCAAACATACAACCAGGTACTCCGCATCAAAAACAGGAAGAAAAGCTCCACCGATGTGAGGGGGATCGTGCATTTGGAGTTCATTTCACCCAATTAGACACTTAATTAAGCTTTTTATTTAGAGGTTATGAAGAGATTACATAACACTGTGTGAAAAAAAAGGCCTGACTTGTGGCAGATGGGGACAATGCACCTGCTCACACAGCCATCTCGGTGCGCCAGTTTGGGGCAAAAAACATACCTCTCTTGCTGCAAGCACCTTACTTATCTCACCTCACTCTGTGCGACGTCTTTCTGTTTCTGTGAATGAAGAGGGACATGAAAGGACGGCGATTAGACAACATAGCAGAGGTGAATTAAAAATCGAGGGAGGTGCTGTCAGCCGTCCAAACAAATGAGTTTGAAAAAGGTTTCCAAGAATGGAATCGCAGATTTGACAAATGAATTAAGTTTACTGGAGAGTACTTTGGAGGTAATAAGGTTGTGTTTTTTTTGGGGGGGGGGACGATATTTAAATATGCAGCTTTGAAAAAAAATTCTTTTTTGGGGGGGTTATCCCCACGTTTGCCAAGAGGAAACTCTCCAGTGCAAGTAGCTGTTTGAATAGGGTGAGTAATGGGAAAGTTCACCAAGGTGATCAGCATGAACGGTGTTCGGATGTGCCTGCATGTATGTGGGCATTACCGTTCACAGAGTTAGGCATTGTTCCACAGGCTCTGGATGACAAGCCTTCCGTGCAGATTCTGCTCCTGTTCAATGGGAAACTTTAAGCAGATCGTTTCCTCTTGTGTGAAACTCAGTCCTTTCATAGAATGGATATATTAATTCTGATTTAGTTTATGTGGCTTCTATAAGAAATTAGGCGACTTCAAAGGGTAGTAAATAGTCTTTCCCCTCAAGATGTTGAGATGTGGAAAACTAGAAATTCGTCTTGTTGAGGAGGTAAGACAATGGTTATTGTTTCCCTAGCCCTTTAGTAATTGTTTCCCTGGATCATATAGAATGATGTATCAACTATGCATAAAGTGCAATGCTAAAAGATATCAGCTTGTGTTTGGAAAAAAACTATTTTTTCCCATCACTCTATAATTCTATTCTGGAAATAAGACTGAGTACTGGGAAGAGAAGCTGGGTTGAAAAAGTACCCCAAACCTTCATTCATGAAATAAAGACGCAGTTCTGTGATGCTCACCTTCCCCACATGATCACCAAGACAAAATGTGGTGAAGAAAGCTAATGGTGCCCGGCTATCAAAAGATAAAGTGTCTGGGGTCTTAAAGACTTGAAGGTAAACAAGTGGCCATCAAGCTGGGAGGCAACAAGGCCTGTGTGATCATGAGGTGTCTATGGGATCAGATGTCAGGCACCTGGAGACCCAGAACAAACAATCCTATAGATGCATCATACAGATGCAAATGAGGGCAGTGATGAGGGACGGAGTAGAGACCCAATGCCCATCTGTAGACAATTGAACATACCCTTACAGAAGGGTCACAGAAAGAGATGAGCCAGTCAGGGTGAAGTACAGCACTGAGGGTATATACTTACCTCCAGTTCTTAATGCTTTCCCCCACCCTCCACAATCATGGCCCAAATTCTACTTTGCAAACCCAGCAAGAAGAGAGCATGTACACTGGTACAGATAAGAGCCCTCGACTCAGGAAATCCAGGACAGATAACCCCCTCAAGAACAATATATGAAGTATCGATACCATGAGGGTAGGGGGAAGGGGGGGGGTAGAAAGGTGGAACCTGATCACAATGATCGAGGCATAAGCAACTGCCCCACCAAGGGGGAACAAATAACAGAAACATTGTTGAAGGGAGACAACAGTCGGTGTAAGATATGAAAATTATAATATTTATAAATTATCAAAGGTTCATGAGGGAGGGAATATGAGGGAGGGAGGGAGGACAAAATGAGCTGATTCCAAGGTCTCAAGTAGGATGAAACTGTTTTTAAAAGTATGATGGTAACATATGTACAAATGTGCTTGACACAATGGATGTATGAATTGCTATAAGCGCTGTTAGAGGCCCCAATACAAAGATTTAACAAAACGAAAGCAGTAAAGAATGGTGCAGAATCTCTACCCTATGGAAGTGTCTGTCCTTAGGAGCTTATGGAATAATAATTCGATAATCACTCATAGTTGTGTTTTATACTTTACAAAATGACAGCACTTTCTAAAGATAGTGGAATTTTCTGGCTACTTAAAGAGATGAGGCTCAATCTGGAAAATATAAGTTAGACGGAAGAGACCTAAGACAAAGAGGTCTCTTTTTATGCACACGTGTAAGCCGGAAGAACCCTCATGTGAAGATACTGAAGTGATCTAATTGGAATGATGTCGATACATTAGATAAAACAGCAATGTTGTTGATAAGTGGAGCGAAAGCCCTGCAAAACACACTGGAGTGAATGAGTGGTGTAGGGGGTCACAAACGTGCCGGGCATGGGACTGACAGGGGCTTGATTAAATTGGGAACTAAGTAATGCATGGGAGCATTATGCAGGAGAAGACAAGCAGAAAAATTCCCTTGGGGATCTTTGGGCTGAGATGAGTGTTTGGCTTTGAAATGTAGGTTCTAGCAAGGTCCCATTAGGACGCTATTTGGCAGAGGGGAGTAATGGTCCAGGGAGGTAGTAGGGGATGAGGGAGTATGCCTGCAGTAAGGCTTGTGCCTCAGAAGCACACATGTCATGTATTTGCCATTCATGAACAAGAGGAGAGAAGGAATCCAAAGACCCCAGCCTACGTGGTGATAAATTAATTGGGAGCTAGTTTGGGAGAGAGTTGTTGATTGACGTTTACTTACACTTCGTGTTACTTACAGAAGGTTGAGCATCTCTGGAGTCACTGTCAGTAGTCATTGTCCTGAGCTTACTAGAGCGTGACATATGGTGAAAACAGAGGTAGCTAGGGAACAGAAATCGCGTAGTGGTCAAATGAATAAACAAAACTGTTTTATTAAGCTACACGTGTATAGGTGTGTATTGGAAACATATCCCACACATTTTCTTGTAATGATTATTCAGTTCCTTGGACCCTCGTTACACTGGATACCACTCAATAGTGTCAGACAGCAGCTGGGAACCACATTACTTCAATCCTTAGTGCTTAAGGTGAGCAAATAACCCAGTGGTCTTATTCATGCAAGTCATCTTTAAGGAACTATAAGCAATAGTCATTGACACTTTTAAGTCACCTCGTAAGGAAGAAGCATTTTGTCATTTTGAGTGTTCATGATTACAAGTATGTCTGATCCTAATTCTGGTTCTTGACTGTAGCTGACGTAGTCTATGGCTAAAGGCCAGCATGCCTGCCTCTAGACCTTGACTCTCACAGCTATGAAGGGACGGTGGTGGGTTCCACTGGGGCTAGCGAGTGTGCACCATCCCTCTGTCCCGCCTCCATGGCAAATGGGCTCTTTGACCTTGGAGATGACCATAGAATCTACAATATTTGGCATCAGCTGGCAGATGCTATTTGTTTTTAATGGGATAGGGCAACACAGGAAAAAAAAGAAAAAGAAAAGAAATATTAACAACAAAAATAAAATGGGTAACATGTTTGGCCCTTTTTGTATATGCCATGTCCTATACTAATGAGAAATCTCCATTTACTATATTAAGTTGTATAAAATTGTGTCTTTGGGTAAAAGGCAGGGGTGTTATATGGCAGTGGAGCGCCAAGTTCAAAGTCTGGGATAGAATATTCAGAATACCATGAATAATATAAGAAACCAGGCATACGTGTAATATTAAGGATATAAACTATTACCTTTCCTAAAGGTTGTCTCCTTAGAAGGTCACCAGTGAATGGCTGCATGAGTGAATCAATGAATGGTTACATGAACAGGACTGCCCAGAATCCCACGGAATTCATTAATTCTTTATTGCCGGATATAACAGCTGCTGACCTCTTGACAATTCAGTCCTATAATTATTCAGTTTTTTCTTCAACTTGTTACCTTTTAATTCCTGAAATATGGTACAGTTGATAAAGATCATAGGTTCATTTGCTCCAATATGAAACCATATGTAGTTGAAAGACTAGACTTCTTCCGCTTGCCATGTAAAAGCATGCTTTGGCAAGCATTTGTAACAGCATTTATGTATCGTCACTAAACACTAAAGCACAAATTCATTATCCTACTTTGTTGGGGATGGTTTTGGGTGTACATCCAATAAAAGAGCAGCTGATGGAGCTATTATAAGTTAAAGGCATGATCAGGCATGTGCCCTAATAGGTACACCATACCTATATTTCTATTACTGTACCCCGACTGAAATGATACATGTCTTTTTCAATAATTTATAAATTCTCCTGATAGTCATTCGAAAAGAAAGTCAAGTGGAGACGGTATCCGTATTTCTGGATGCTGCCAGAGGGGGTACACATGCATTATGACTACACAATTATTCTTGTAGATTTTAGGACTGTTGTGTAATAAATGGACCCGTGCTGTATATTAAATTAATGGACTGTGTTTTCCATCTGTGGGAAGTAAAACAAAACAAAAAAACCTTGTGAAGTGCTACCTTAAAACTCCAGGGCATTCACTGAATTTCTGGCTCATCATCTAGCTTCAGAAAAGCAATTATACTTTTCATCCTAAATTTCTTCTGCTGATAAATCTCACTGGATTGTGTGTCAGAGAAATTGTTCTTTAGGGAGCATCTCTTTCATCGGGGGAAATGATGCTCAGCAGCATTCAAAATAGTCCAGTGCAAAAATAAGCAACAGAAACGGTCTCCAAGCCAACTCTGCGATGATCGCCTCCATGTGTGTCGATGACATCCTCTGCCATCAAACCCTTCCCCATTTCTCATGGATCCCATGTCACACATGAACCTGTCTGCCACAACTACATTTTGCCATCATCAGTCCTGCGGATCTCCACAGCACATAGAGAGCTATGACATTTTCAGTTAAGGTCTTTCCCAACAATGTGGCTAAGCCAAGGTGGCAGATCTTCCACTTTTTTTGTTGTTTGTATATTTGATCGATGACTGAGAGATGAGATCAGCTGCTAATGTAGCCCTACCTTTGTTGGCGTCTTCCTCCAAAGACCTCTCACCTGCCGGGATTAGGAATGTCCTGGGTGTCTGTGCCTGACATGCTTGTCTCATCATGGCCCACACTGTCAAGCCAAGGGCCCGTGCAGTATGGGCGCATGGATTACTGTGACGGTGTCTGTCCAAATCCATTTATTGCCTGCGCCCAAAGCAGGCTCTTCGGCTTCACTGCATGTCAGTCTGATTATCTTAGGAGCTGGAGACATGGAGCAGAGAGTGACATTTTTCACATACTGATTGAGAAAGACCCATTAGTGTAGTCAGACAGAAATGGCCAGATCCCTTCCCAAATATAGGAGAAGCAGAGTACACTGTATTATTATTACTTAGCTCTTTACTCAATATATTCCCTAGAATAATCCTTAAAGCATGCCTTTTAATAGCATTTCAGATGAGAAAATAGAAAGAGGACAATCCTATCTTGCCTCAGCCAGGAGAATTTGTTTCTAGACCCCACTGCAGAGGAACAGTCATTCATTATCTTCTCTATTATTCAGGGACTACTAAACTGAAAAACCTGCACTGACCTCACTTTAATATCGCTAGAATATTTTTTCTATGGAAAGGAGAGATAACCAGGGGATATAGTTTTATTTTAGGACTGAAATAGGTGACTTGTGTCAGTTTTATTTTGCATAGACTACTTGACTTACACCAACACAGTCCATTTTTCATGTCCAATTGAATGGTGTACCACCATAGTTTTGAAAATTGAATTATAATTTCGGATTCTGTTTCTATCAAAGGTACCATTTAAGGAACTTTGATTAAAATGCAGGCTCGTTCGTTGCTGTATTTCAAATATACCTAAAAAATATGTTTTCAAACAAAACAAAACATCAAGCAAGACACAGCAGGAAGGGCTAGCCAGGGGGGTGACAGCAGGGATTGACACATGTCATGATTTCCTCAGAGCAGTCCTCTGAGGCCACTGTTTTGGTCTCTTCCCATCTACCTACAGGGGCTCACAAACTCTGGTGATTAGAAAATAAATGAAAGGTCCTTTGGTAAATCATTTCTGGAAAACAGTCTGGGTTTTTTGTTTAATAAGCATACATTAAGCTGGTGCCTGCAGTTCTGTCTTCATGAAAGCATGGAATGTGCTTGGATGAGGATTGATGGTAGGTGTTATTTTTTTATAATAGGTTGAGAAAGGAAAATATGATCTTCAGAGATAAAATGAATTCATGTTCTGTGGCCTGAGTTTCCATTAGAACATTTGTTTATATAGAAACATATTAGATAATGGGTGTTATTAGAGTGAACAATGAAGTAAAACATATTTCACTCTTACAGGTAAAATAATCCCCCAAACAAGCAAACAAACCAATAATGCAAAGTCGTTACTATCAATTTGATTCTGTATGTGATTTGATTTATTAGATGTTTTTATGTGGTGCTAAACTGGTAAAACAACAATGAAAACCAAACACAGTGCCATCCAGTTGATTCCGACTCAGAGTGACCTGACAGCACAGGGCAGAACTGCCTCTGTGGGTTTCTGAGACTGGAATTCTTGACCGCGGTAGAAAGGCTGGTCTTTCTCCTGCGTGTTCCTGTGTGGACAGAGATCTCTTCCATAGGGTTTCATGCCTACAGTCTTTATGGAAACAGAGCGCCAGGCCTTTCTTCCATGCTGTGGATGGGTAGGTTTGAAACCCTTGCCTTTAGTTGAATTGTCCAGCAGAAACCCTTTGTGACACCGAGTACTTGTGAGGTCATTGTGCCGCCTTTCTCTGTTACTTGCTGTCGAAGCAGGCTCTGATTCATGGCGACCGATGGTGTTACAGGGCACAGCTGCTCTAAAATATGTCTTGCTCTGATCTTTAAGTAAGCGGGTCACCAGGTCACTGAGACAAGTATCAGTGGAACCACAGGGTGGTTTCCAACTCCCAACTTTTAGATTCCATCACTTAAGCCACACAGGCTCCGGGGGTAACCTTGCTGCTGTTGGCTAAGAGTCACAGAGTCTATTCTACTTATGATGTCAGAGCTCTAAGAGCCCCAATTGAATTATATATATATAATTACTTTCATGGTGGCAATCTTTATGGAAGTAGATTCTTCTAAAACATGTATGGTGTAAAAATTCGAATTTGTTAGGATTTCATTCCATCCTTTGGAATTGGTTTCAGGCCATTTAACTTTATTGTGACAAACACACACACACACACACACACACACACACAATGTTGGAGAGACCATACTAATGTTGGTAGTTTTCCCTAAAACTAATAAACGTTCTCGTTAGTAATCTTCAGTAAATCATGGTTAGGTGGTACCTCCATCTGCCTATGCTAATTATAAAGAGGGTGGGGTTTGCTATGTGAAAGAGGGTGGGGTTTGACTAATGACATTTGAGTGACTGCTTAGTCCATATCACCAGGTCAATCTGGTACTTCTAGTCCTCTGTGATTTCTCTCTGCAGGTTGTTCACCATTCAGTTAATTTTGACTCTGGGTGACTTCACACGTGTCACTGTAGACTGTGCTCTGTAGAATTTTTACAGGTTGGGTTTTCAGACGTAGATCATCAAACCTTGTTATTAGTTCCTTAAACCTCAGCCTGTTGTAGTGTAAGATTCTCAGTGCATTAATGGTGTTCACCACACAAGGACAGTTAGGTTCACAGTGTTCTCTCTCTTGATCTCCCCAAAGATCCACTCATCCTACTCTACCAGCCAAGGCACTTCATTTTCCATGCATTCCCATTGCATCTACAAAGAAAAAAAGTATATTTAGTCTTTCCAATGCTTTGTGCATTCATACTCAGCTCTAAAATGATTGGTCACTTTTTCTTTCAAATATTTTTTTTTGTCCCTTTCCCCGAGACAGTTAAAGTACCCAGTTTCAGCAAGGCTCTTTCTGGGAACTCTGAGGAAGGGAGTCATTGCTCATTGTCTGTACCTAGGACTTAGAGTCGTGTGTGGCATATTGTGGATGTTCAGGAAATCTTCCACAAATGAATAAACAGTGAGCAGTCTGGAATAGCTTGAAGTATTTCAGGAAGAGACCACTGTTGGGGATGTGGAGGATGACTGTCACCAGGTTGACTGCCAATTCCATACAGGATTGGTCCCATCTCCTGGACGCGTTGTCATTGTCTGCTGCTGCTGCCATATTGGCTACTCATAAGTGCCAGTAGTCGAGTCAACAGTGACGAGTCAAGTTCATGTTGCTGAGGCCACACGTAACCTCCATCCCTGCCACCATGGCTAATTTATTCAGGTACCCCTTGGGCAATGGCAGGAATGGTTGGGGGAAGATAATAGTTGGTTTTCATTGAATGTGTCATCCTGTTCACTTGATTGCTAAAATTCTTCTTTTCAGAGGAAACTTTTTGGTTAATGTTCACATCAGAGACAAGTCTCTACTTTTTTGGCTCATTGAGAGAGGTCTATCCCCACACATCCATGTCACCAATTTTCCTGTCATGCTCCCTTCAGGACCCCTGACCATCCAGCCAAATCATCGGCAACAGCCCATGAGCCAATATACAGTCACATAGTTGGCCACTTCTCCCTTGAAACAAACTCTAGCAAAGTGTACTGCTCAAAAGTCTGCCCATTAGGACGATTTCTCTTTACGACTGTTCCTCAGGGAGACCCAGAAAGGGGCTCCAGTGCAGCTGCTGTCCACCTCTGAGGGAAAGCGGCATATGGCGTAGATCCATCTGCAAACCAAGCACAAGTTTTCACTTCAAGTCAACTGACCATTAGTAATTCCCCATGAAGGCCATAGGTGCAAACTGGGAGAAAGGAAGTACTGTGACAGGGTGGGAACCACAGGCACTTGGCCCACTTTGTTATGCAGCTTACTTGAACTTTGAGGCCTGATCTCATAGATTCCATTTCCATTTAATAATAGCTTGTGGCTTTTTTAGGAATTTATGGGTCAGACAACACTCAGTGAATGCCGGGCACCACAGGCTGTATGGTGACCTGGTTGGACATGGTGTGTGAGGTATTCAGGTCAAAAGCTGTTTTTCAAAAAAGGAATCATTTTCAGCAGAGGGTAGCCTATGGTTCATTCACAATCATAAGGGTGAGCAGTGCAATTCACTAACAGGGTCATACCAAAGAGTCCAAATGGCGTCACCGTCTGCCCCTGTCAACTCAAGCAACAGTGGAACGCTTGGATTATATGACCCAAGTGCATAGCGGCTTGTTCAGCAGTCTGAGCCTGGTGCAGGACCTTCTCTTGTGCTGCACCCCACTCAAACCTGGTCCCTTTACAAGTCGTGTGATAAATAATATTCAGTCATATACTCAAACGACAGATATGCTGTTTCCCAAATCTAAAGAGGCCCACTAGCCATTGCACTTCATTTTCAGTTGTGAGAAGGGTCAGGTGCAATATATTTTCCCTCACTTTAGCAGGATTTTCTTGACACACCACACACCAGTGGACCCCTAGAAATTTCATCAAGGTGGAAGGTGCCTGAATTTTAGTTGGGTAAATTTCTCACCCTCTAGCACACCAATGCCATTAGTAATGTAGCACATAAAGTCACAGTTAATTCTTCTTAGCAGGCCCAAACAAAATGATGTTATCAATGCAAGAGAACGAGGTGGCATTTAGGGGGAGGGAAATGATACCCAAGTCCCTGCAGGCCAAATGCTGGCAGAGCGCTGGAGAACTGATATAGTCCTGAGGGAGAGTTTTCAAATGTACTCTTGCCCTTGTTGACTTCTGGTGAGCCTTCAAAGCCAGAGTTGAGAAAAAGACATTGGCCAGGTCGGTCACTCTAATCCAGGTGCCCTTAAGTATTACTTTGCTCCAGCACCAAAACCACATCTGGAATAGCAGCTTCAATTAGGGCCACCACCTGGTTAGGTTGAGGATGATCTGATTTTTGTACAGGCAGGACATGCAGTACCCCCTGCATCCTTCAAATCCTTGATGGTGGCACTATCTCTTCAGTCCCTCGAGGATTATGTCTTGGCCTTTGCTTTACTATTTTTTCTAGAGGGTCACTTCTAATGACTTCCATTTGATGTTTTCCTACCATACTAGTCTGTATTCCACATTTCAGGGACCCAATATGGGAACTCCGGAAATTGCCAACTATGTCTATTATAGTAATGCATTCGGGAACTGGGGAAAATACTACAGGATGGGTTCTCCGTGGAGTCACTGTGGGATGAGCCTGAGCTCAGATTCCACTGATCACGCTGAAAGGCTAAGTGATGCTCAAAGAACAGACAGCTAATGAACCCCAGACGCTGGTCTATAACCCATTTTGTTTGACTTGGAATTCACTCCCCCCTCCCCCCACTCTTTCCTCATCATTGTATGACCTCACCTGGAGAGGTGTACCGTGACCTTGATAGGAAAAAGAAAACCAGTGGGACTCAAACCCTGTTGGGAGGCAGCAATGTGAAGTTCCGAAATTCCATCACTGTTTTTTGTTGTGCTTGTCTCATTTGGGGAACTTGTTTCAGAATTTGCTACATAAATGCTGGGTTCAATGGAAAGCGGAAAGCATTGGCATGAGAAAATGTTTATTTGATTTCATATGCATGGTTTTCACAAGGACTTGTTTCACCTTCAGGTGCTGTCACAGTTCGTTTTGGTTTTTATATTTTATTTATTTATTTTTAGTGACATAGCTTTGGGGTAATGTCAAGTTACTCGTACAGAAGGGTTTTTGATGAATACCCATGGAAGGTACTATCCTCCTCATTGATTTCTGGTGCTTTTCTTGCATGAAGCAAATTCTACAGTCAGTCTCTGGAGCTCAATGGGATACGGAATCGGTTTTCCATCACTCGTTTCAATTCTTTCTTGAGCTCTCATACCCAGAAACTATCATGCACAGGATCAGTCCTTGCTGGAGAATATATTTGCTCTGTGAATTGCTGTCCCAGTCTCCATTCTACTTGCTGAATTATTTCTTTCATGAAATAACTGAAGTGAGTGGTCAGAGTGGGAGCAAGTTACCAGTATTTTTTTTTTTTTTGGCAGGGGGAGGGTAGCTGGGAAAGAAAATCGAAGGGGGGAAACGAGATCAAGTTGCTTGTGTGCGCCAATATGAATTTATAAAAATGTTCCACATGGCAATGATGTTAAATATGTAATTAGTTAAGAAATAATGCTTGAAAGAATAGATTGGAACTAAGACCGGTTTCCACAAAATATCTCCGTATACAGAACTTGGTTTACTGTACTGTTCTTATGTGGCTATTTTTGGCAAAAGCTTGTCCTTTCCCAGCTTCTTTGAAGAGAACAGCATCTCTAGTAGCCGATCATTTTGTTTTACATTGTTCATTTGGAATTATATGATCCTCATTTGCTTTTGTATAAGAACAGGCATTTTACTTGGTCAAAATTATTCATCATTTATTTATTTTACTTCAAAAGTTTTAAAATATTTTTTAAAACATGCTTAATTAGCACCCGATGTCCAATATTCTCTAATCCCCCCAATGTTGTTAGCAGACTAATATAGTATTTAGAAATTGATAAAAAAAACTATATCTAGTTTAGTGAATATAATTATAGAATGCATGTTGCGTGGTTAGTGACGTAGCATTTGATTGACTTCTCTAATTTGTAGTTGAAAACCTAAATAGAAACAAGGATACAAGAATGACATCAAGGTATGGGCTCTGTGTTATGATTGGAAGCTTCGTTATAACTTCCCTTGAGATGGATTCCAACTTAGAGTGTGGTCCCATCCAATGACTGCTGGGGTTTTCAAGACCGGGAGCAGCTCACCATACCTGTCTTCTGAAGTGCTTCCACTGGGTTTGAACAATCAACCCTAATGCCAGGACTCAGGCACTTAACCATTTGCCCCACCTTGTCACTCTGTTTTGTAGCCAGATAACCAAATGAAAATGAGCATTTTCATTCTAATGAAAATTTTGTCTTTGAGTTTTTAATGGCCCAGTTTGTTTAGATATACAAGTTATTTGCAAAACACTGGGTTCTTCATATCCCAAGAACATTTGTAGCACTACAAACACTAGGTTAATATAGAATAACATGGAAAGCGTATACTCTTCTAAGCTACTGTATTTTTATCACCATTTGGAAGTCTATTTCCTTATTTGCTTTGCTGTTATGTTGAGTGCAGGAAACCTTTATTTGTATATATATTTCTTAGCGTGGTGTCTTTCTAAGAGTTGAATCTACGCCTTTTGTTACAGTGAACATTTCTATCGGGTACTCTTCTGTGATGGCCTTGGTTAAGAGGTCTCCTCTGCCTCCTGGATGATAGGGAATCTTTCCTTTGTGACAGCCTTGTAACTCCGGTGACAATGCTCCTTGTATTGCATTCAAGAGTCTCCTTTCTTAAGACTACTGTGAGCCGTGTTTGTAGTCGACATTGGGTTTACGTTAAGCATTTGAGAATAAAGTAAAGAAGCATGAAACTGACACCGTGAATCTGCACGGCCCTTCAAGTCGTCTGCGGCCACGCGTGTGTCTGTTTGATTGGGAGGAGCGGTGTAAATGGTTAAGTACTTGGGTGATAACCAGGCGCTCAGTGTAAGCCCATCCAGTGGCTCATTCAGGGAAATGCCTCATAATCTCTTTTTAAAAAGGAACTACAGCCAAGAAAACCGAACAAGGCAAATCTTCTTTGTCACTGGGGATGACAATGAACTGGAATCAACCTGACAACACCCCTAAACAACAGCATGTTGAGAATGAGAGATGGTTTAAGAAGTAAAAGTTTAGAGGAAAGAGAGGATTGTGGTTTAATTAAAGGTGCATAGGTGGATCACGGTAGCAGATACTAATTATACTGTGCCTAACAATGGCCCTCACTTCATTGGAAAGACACAACTTGTACCTCACATTAAAATTTCAGAGAAAGCATTTGCAATTCTAGAATTGGAAAAGAACAACTGGGCAGAGTAACATGCATATACCACCAACAATGTTGTCAATCGACAGGCTAAGTTTTAACTGTTCTCGTTGGCGAATCCACTCTATTCTTCTCCATCCTAATTTAAACTTCATTTTCTGCCCTCTTCGAAATACATGGATTCAAAATAAAACTATATTAGCTATTTATTTAATTTCTACTGAAACAAGGTTGCCTGGGGACATTTTCTTAGGGGGGTGCTCTTTAAGCCCCGAACCAAGCAAAGGAGGAAGGAAGAATCCCCGGGAAGAGTGGGGAAATGGATTTCTAGGTTGTAGGAATGAAAAGTGCAAATAACCCCCGAGGAGATGAGATTGGCATGGAGTTAAGGATACGTAGAAAGGGGGAAATATGCTTGACATGAGGTTGTACATTTCTATGAGTCAGATTATGGTTTATGTTGCACCTTAAAGAATTTAGCATTTTAATGGAGTACTTGAAACAGGGAAGTTTCCAAATATTTCCTCTTCCATTAGTGAGGGTACTCTTGTTTGTATGTTGAGAATGGGATATGCAGAGAAAGAGGAAATAGTCTGAGCAAAAAAAACCTGTTCCCTTATTTATTCATTATCCACTCAACAAAATCCACTTTAACAACATGCCAACGCACCAACTGTTGTAAGTTCTAGGAATAAGAATGGATAAAAGAGATAATAAATGGGTCTTACTTTCTAAAAACGTTCATGCCAGTGGGAAGTGCCAAACCAAGCAGAACTCAATGCTGTCCAGTCAATGTCAATGCATAGCAATGGCATGAAGACCAAGGTGAAGAGTCCTGTAGGGTTTCCCAGGCTTCACAGAAGTCGACGGCACCATCTCTCTCCAGCACAACAACTGGCGGGTTTGAATTGTTGACCCTTGGGTTATCAGTCAGGTGTTTGGACCACACTGACCCTGGGGGGCGTGAAGAAGACGAAGTGAAATAACGTGGTAGGGAAATGGGAGGGTGCAACCAGAACTGGGTGTTGGGGTGAGGGCGGAGCCTGACTGATGAGAAGAAGCCAGGCTCGAAGCAATCCGGGTACAGAACACCTCACCAAGGAGAAGAACAAATGCAAAACGCCAAGGTGTGAACAAGCTGACCATAAAAAGACACTGTTGTGGCTGGAGGGACTGAAAGGATTCTGTATGAGACAAGCTGGGACCTCACCATGGAGAGTCAGAAGTGGACATGAGAATAAAATAAAAACTGAACAGAGTGTATGGTGCTGTTCCTGCCAGATATGCCTCTTCGTGGTTACACAGATGTTTCCCATTTGGGGGGCGGTGCCATATGCACAAAGCAATGGATCCTGGACCTTATTGCTGCCTCTTTTCCTGTTTGTTTATTAAACTGGGACAGTGCCTATTACCACTGTTGTTATTTAGTTGTGTTAAGAAACTACTAATGATAATTGCCAGAAATTTGATTCTGGACCCACCACTTTACTCAGCTCTATAATGATTATTGTTCAGAGGCACACAGAAAGCGCCTTTCTCTCAAAGGGTGCGGAATGAGCCGCATACATTGGGAATATGTCTTCCACCAAGTGTAAAGGTATTGCTGTTAGGGTTGTAGAGTACAGCATTACTGAACTTGAAAATCCTTTATATGCCGGAGCATTTGAAATTACCCAAGTGTCTAGTTTGCTCCAGTTAACATTTCTTTCCATAGGAGCAGGTGGAGAATGCGAGAGAAGAATGACTGACGAACATGGCGGTCTTGGCTATTGTTTGAACACACCGTTGCTCTGACCAGAAAGTGCAAATAATTGGAAAGGGGAGTTGTGTTGCATTAGCTTGAAGACCTGTTCCAGAACGGTTATTAAAGTGGATGTTAAGTGGGGTTTGTGCCATTTGCTTCAAATGCACAGTGGATGATTGATCCCCTCTGCTCAACTAATAGAACATTTTCCTACCGACCTTGGCGCAATTACATTATGGTTGCCATTTTCAACATTCCGTTTCAATAGCATTTCCGAGTCTTTTTGTTATTAATGAAGTTAAATGTAATCCAAAATGAAAATGTGTGCTGAATTATTCACCTTAAAATTTCTTTAATATAAAGGACCTTTGGCCAACTCCTGTTTCCAATCACCACCTTATCTAGCTTAAGCAATCATTGTCCACCTGTCCCAGTGGATTGGCATTTCTTCCCCAGTGTCAGTTCGCCTCAAAACAAGGGTTTTTTTTTTAACTAACTGGGAAGGAATTCTAAGTAACATCTTTTTTTCCCTTTCTAGTAACATCCTTAAAGTATGAAATCAGCATCAGAATTCATTACTTTAGATTTTTTATTTAGAGAAATGATCATAATGACATGCTGTGTTCACAAGTGAGATTTTCTGTCTTTAAGCACTTAATGTATAGTTTGCCTTTAAAATTAAGCCGCCTCCTTTTCAAAATCAAACACAAATTGAACACCCACAAAATTACTTTTGGCATGTGTTCCGTGCCATGACCGAAATATGGAACATGTTTAGAATTGTGGCTATTATTGTTTTCATCTGAAGAGATAAAATCAAAAATCAGATAACAATCATCTGTAACCCCTTGGAGTAATCTTGCATTTCTTTTCAGTCATTATGTCCAGCATAGTACAAGATGCTTTAAAGATAAACCAAAGTATGACAAATAGCTCCATGTGCTCAGAATAACGGGCAGGTTTTTTAGCTGACAGATTATTCATCTTTTAGATAACAAACTAGAATTTAAATACATATGTTCACATACACAAATTCCTGTACTGCTTAAGCCATCTTTAAAAAGCTTAATATATAAAGAACCCTCAAAGGCATGCTTAGCGAAAAACTATCCAAGGTTCTAGTTAGCAAAATGAGAGACAATATGCTCAGAAAGAAAAAAAATTCATGAAGGCCTTATGCACTACAGAGTAGAGATATAATTAACGACCCTTTTCTTATACATTTGTGCTAAAAGGCAATGCTGGTAGCTTAGGGTGTGTTTTATCCAAGTGTGGGGAGTCCTGCTGAATAGTGATTAGAAGCAGAGATGTGGCCATGAGATGCACACAGCACCTGACATCAGAACTGTGTGTTGTGAGGCGAGTTACTGAACCTCCTTCAGAGGCTCGCCTTTCCATCTGTAAAACGAACCGTTGGCGTTTCTATTGCATACGGTCCAGGTGAGGAATTACATGTACGGCTGTGCATTCTCTTCGCCGTGAAAAGCTTTAGAATAACAGCCCCCAAAGAGGAGTGCAGTCTTTGGGGAGAAGGACATCGTGCTTCGTAAACCAGAGTGACCGTGAAGTAGAGGAGAGCCCACAGCCAGACGGATGGACACAGTAGAGCTAACAATGGGGTAAAGCGTAGGAACCATTGGGAGGATGGCTCAGGTTGGGCAGTGTTCCCTTGTTATACCCAGGGTCGTCTGCTTGATACCACTGAACAACAACATAAGTTTTAATATATTGGAGAAGATACTGAAGTCTGCCAGAAACTTGGGAACGGCCTAAAAATACCTTAGAATCCATTGTCTATAGGAGAAGTTAAATGCCCCTGTGTGTCGAGCAATGCATTTCTCATTGCTTAATATTGGAAATGCTAAATTTCTGATTTTTAAAAATGTATTTACATCCAGTGATTGCGTGCAATAAAAATGCTTTGGATTATTATGTGAAGGAGTGGCGTGAATGTCAAGCAGAAAAAGCTTTCAGTTGTTTTCAAATGTGTAGAATTGTGTTTATTATTGTTATTGGTTGCTAAGTTATTGTAGTTCAAACAGATTGTCTCTGTGGAACAATTTCTTTTTGAGCTTTGTTTCCTCTTCTCAGACAATTCCACCTACCCACCACTGCTGGTGTTACAAACAGACTTTGATATTTCCTTGTCTGATGGAGATGTGGCTGTTTCCTCTGTTCACTTCACGGCCATAATGAGAGGCGCTCGGGGGCAGCGGTAGGCTAGGTGTCACCCAGGTTGTACCCCTAGTGTCAATCTCCTGCCCAGCTTCCAGACTACTTCTCTTCCCAGACCAGCAGAATCCTTCAGAGCATTTCTTTGCATTCTAATAATAGTACAATTGGGTGATAAATGGCCTTGTACATTCCTGAAGGAGAATAGCCTCAGATGATATGGATACCATTAATGAAATTGTTTTGCAAAATCTTTCTACATTTAATGAGAGTGTTTTTAGTTACGAGATCTGAGCAGAAGCCTCTTTTGAATTTGCCACCTTCTTTTCCTTTGATTATTACTTAATTCTTAAGAAGTTATTGATACAGGTTCGCAAAGACGGAATACCACAATATTGAAGCTAAATGTTGACAAAATCAGTGACAATAGAGACAGCAGCAGCATCGAATAAAAGATAGCTCTGAAAACAATGTGATTGGAAGCATCATTGTAGTTGGGGAACAATGACACCTCTAACACATTGCCAAGTTCAAAAAGTAAATTAACATATAGTTTTAACTTTGTGGGTATTTTGATACATGTAAGGCTGTCTTCCAAAACATCTTTTTGTTGTTGAAATTCACTACAGGAATCGTTTTTATTAAAGTATATGTTTCTGTTGAAATACTACACACACACTATATAGACAGTTAGTTGTACGTGTAAAGGTGAAACGGAGGCACAGAGAGACAGACATAACTGACAGAACCAGGGAAAGCAGAAACAGAAATAGCTTTATTAGGTGAGAAGCACCTGGCCAAGGTTCCTTGACTTAGGCCAACAGGTCAGGGAAGTTGTGCTCAGCAGCTGGGTGCAAGGGATTTTAAAGGGGTGGTGAGGAATGTATGGCCATTATGGCAGTTAGCATATGGGGTCTGGTCACTCCCAGAATTGCTTGTGGACTCCTTGCCACTTTCTTCAAACCCTGAACATCTGGTTTCACTGGTTATCTTATCTGACCCCATCTGCTGCTGACCCCTGGGGACATGCAGGGAAGGAAGTGCAGGGCCCGGACCTGCTTCAGCTTAGTCCTCACAATATGCTCAAACCGTATTCCCTGGTGTGGTCCACAAACCCATAGTGGTACCACTGAAGATCATAGAGTACCATTTTAGTTCAAGCAATAGAATTCCCTAATATCTATCTCCCTCACTGATGGTAACTGACAGATTTGGGTTGAGTTATGAGCTCCCAGGCAAAACACTGGCCCATGTGAAAGGGACACACCTTTCTGAGGGCAAAAGATGAGGCTGTTTGCCCTTGTGGAGTTAGGGGTCTCAGAAACCCTGTACGGGGCTGCTATGTGGAAGAATCAACTGCATGGCAGTGGGCTTGACTTGGTTGGTTCAGACCCCCTTTGCACAGTGACTTAAAAAGAATCATTTTATTGGGGGTTCTTACAGCTCTTTTCACAGTCCATACATATACATTGTGACTCTGGGGAGAAAGTAACACTTTTGGGATTGAAGAAATTCATAGCCTTCAATGGGTGAGATGTGTCAGATGTTTCTTCCATGTGTGGTCATGTTGCTGGCTTTTTTTCTCTCTACCATGTATGTGTTAAAGGACTTCCGTGCTGTCCATGTTGAGTTCCACGGGAGAACATCCTGGGATGCTGATTTGCATGCACGAGATTTACCTTGAGACTAGCACCTGGGGGCGGGTAGGGGGGTAAAGAAAGCAGGAGGTGTCAGAGGGAGAAATTGAACTTTCCTACTGTTCCTGCAGTGGCCTTGGCTGGTCTCACCGGTGCAAGGCCATCTTCAGGTGGCATGGGTGTTTGAGTATTGTGGGAAAGGCCAAGTGACAAGGCTTTGTACCCCAATTCCACCAGTGATTAAATTCGGAGTGCTCCCAAAAGTTCATAGACTTAGGTAAAATGCTTCCCTTCAACTAAAGTCAGAACGTGAAGCTGAACTCAGCTGTGAGCTTCTGGTGCATAAGCATCCCTGGCAGCTGGAAAATGCACAACAGATCAAAGTACTTCCTGGCCCTACACCTCTCCCCAAGAATGTCTGTGGATCAGACTATAGTGGTGACCCCTAGGATTTTTACTGGCAGATTTTGGAATTGGGTTACCAGGCCTTTTGTCCAAATTTGTCTTCATCTAGAAGCTACACTGAAACTTGTTCAACATTCTAGGATCTCCCAAGCTTTCACTGACAGACAGGTGCCTTGGATGGGAATTTATCCTGTATCTCACCATGGAAGCTGAGAGTTCTGTGACTCATTCACCAAAGCCCTCTCTCCCTTAACTCTCTACCTAGCTCTAAAAATCTTGTAAATCTCTGCTACACATAAACATCATCATCATCATCCACAATCATGTGATGTTTCAAAACATCTACGTAGTATGAGGTTACGTGTGTGCTCTTCAGGTGGACTAAACATGTCTGGTCTTAATCTTATTTGTCAGATTTTTCTCATGGAATTGTTTTATCCCAGATTGGCGTTGCTTGTTAGAGCTTCAAGGGAAGAGGTCTTCACTTCTATGTCATGGATTTTAATAAAGATGGTACAAAAACAAGACCACATTGGGCAAATGTTTGAAAAAAACTAGGTCGTTCTCCTGGGAAGCGCCTTTCCTTTTCCATGGTCAGAGTGCATTCTGCATTGTAGGCCACCCCACCTCTTCGCGACATGGGGGTCTGTGTATGGGACAGGTCTGCTCTGCTCAGAGCCCCATGAAGGTGAGGTTGCAAGAGTGGAGGGGTTGTCACAGTCAATAATATCTTCAGGCAATTGTCTTAAAACTCAAACCAGTGCAAGAACACAAATGATAGAATTGAAAAATAATGACGATCAGGATTACTGACTCTCCTTTTCTCTCAATCTCTTATGTGGCTCAGACATGAACGTGACCAACATTGCTTTGCCTTTCTAGCTGCTGATCTCACCAATCCCTACATCCTCCATCCAGTCCCTATAGAAGGAACCAATCCCTACATCCTCTATCCAGTCCCTATAGAAGAAACCAATCCCTACATCCTCCATCCAGTCCTTATAGAAGGAACCAATCCCTACATCCTCTATCCAGTCCCTATAGAAGAAACCAATCCCTACATCCTCCATCCAGTCCTTATAGAAGGAACCAATCCCTACATCCTCTATCCAGTCCCTATAGAAGAAACCAATCCCTACATCCTCTATCCAGTCCCTATAGAAGAAACACCAAGCTTCTCAATGTGGATTCCAAAGCCTGACACATATTTGACTCTAGTGCGTCTCTACAGCTTTATGTAACTGGATCGACCAAATGTCACATGTACAAACAATTGTTGTCCAGCCACAAACTCTCCATAATTTCTCACCTGAAACTCACATGCCCTCAGTCTCCTGCTATCTCGCAATTTTTGACCCTGATTAATCATCCTGAAAAGGCTAACACTTGGAGCTACATTGACCTAAATCGCACCTCCCGTTTAAAGCCTTGAACACAAAACCTCAGTCTTGGAACTGGATGGAGTGGTGTGTTGTTGTATTTTTACTGGTCTTCTTTTTTTTTTAAGCAAAAGGGAAGAAATTTACTGGAGCCCATACGGGAAAACCTAGGGGGGCCAGGTCTTCTAATGGGTTGTGAATGCTGAGAGATTCGTGTTCCTTTGCTTGGGTACTTAGTAACAGTGTTAGTACTAATGAAAATGGGCATAACAGTAACTGCTCATGGTCTACTCCCTATGCTGAACTAATGTCTGCAGATAGCATGTAACAGACTGTTAGGCGCTCTGGTTCCGATGTACCTGGAGGCACCTCAAAAGAAAAGCCTAGCTGTGTGTTTCTGGAAGCCCCAACCATTGAAAACCTGATGGAGCAAAGCTCTGCTCTGATGCTTAAGGGATCAGCAAAAGAGTTTGAATTAACCCAAGGGCAAGAGGTTGTTTGTTTGTATGTTTCTGTATCCTTTGGCTATGTGAAAGTGCTTTGAATGGGCACCTCTTTTGACCTTTAAATTTCATGAGTAGGTGTGGTGTGTTAACCAGTATTCTCCACTTTTATGTCTAGGACCTAATATCCATCGCAAGGGCTGCACAGAGCTCAAATTCATGATTAAAGGGTTTCTTAAGAAAGTTACCAAGTTGTTTGGAATGCAAGTGAGAAGTGCTCAGGATGGAGATGTTCGTGGGAAGCACAGCAAAGTCCTTTTAGAGCTGCTAACAGAAGCCCACGGGGCACACCATTGCGCTGTAGCCCCACCTGACAGGCTTTTAGCTCAAGCTCTGTTGATCAGCAAATCCCACTCCCTGGATGAAGTGCCCCACGAAGCCCCAACCCAAAGGCATGCAGCTCCAGCTTCTGTGGGTAAGCAAGAGCAGCTTATGTGCCCAGAGGTCCACCACCCCCTCCCAACACACACACACACACACACACACACGCACGCACGCACGCACGCACGCACGCACGCACACGCACCAGCATCAGCCTTACTTGCTCTGGGGGCTGGGGAAGCTACCACTCTCTTTCTGGCTCCAGCTCTGGCTCTGGCTCTGGCTCCTGCATCTGCTGTTTCTGCAGCGGCACAGCTGTGTTCTGGATCCAGGAAGTCGACTAGGCAGGGATCTCCTCTGCCGCTCAGGAGAGGATGCGCCCCACACCTGGATCTTACTGGCGATGAGCTCACTCCTGCTGCTTCTCATTGTATCCACAGGGCAGGACGGCATCCCATGAATCTTGTCCAAAATTACTCACAGGCGAATTCTATCACTTTCATTCCCCACCTGGTTACCAGGCCCATGCTGGTAAAGGTGGTTTGCCATGACTTGGAGACTTTGGCTAGAGGAGTCACATTAAGTAATATACTGGTTCCTGCAGTAGACAGAATTACCATTTTATCTGAGATAATGGTATGGATGGTGACCAGTCAGGACACGTAGTAATACAGATAATTTTTGCATTCCACCATGCGTCGATATCCATACAGGGAACGTTTTATCTTACTTTTATGCAATCACCATTTCTTGAGAGTAAAGCTTTTAGAGATGTGCAACAAATTTTCTTTGGGAAAATAATTGTTCTTACTCATGAAAACTTTAGCAACTCTTTTCTAGAATTTGTTGAGACACAGCTAATTAAGACAGTGAACTCTAAATCCTAGTGTTAGGACATGCTACCAACTTTACTGAATTGAGATCCTGTGGTGCAGTGCATTGTTTGGGGATGCGTCTGCTAGTCATACATAGTCTGGTAACTCCCACCAAAGGACTTTTTCCTAACGAATCTGGGTAAGCGATTATGATTCCATTTTGTGTGATTATTAGCCAGGGTAATTTTGACTGTAAAAACCTGGTGCTTTAATGACAGATTTTGGCTAATTATGCCATCCTACTTGGTACAAAATGAGTTCTCTTAGAAGCACACTGCCATCAGGAGAGGAGAGAGACTGGTGGGGCACATCTTTGTGTCCTCACATCCTCACATAGTGGTCCCCTAGATCCAGGAGACTAGAGGGGGGCAGCAGCCGACCAGCATGAGCCGGAGCCACGGCCTTGCTCTCCATGCAGCAAGTAAAACTGAGTGCCTTTGGGCAGGAGGCTCACTTACAAGGTGTGGCATCTCCGGGCCAGTGGTTCTCAACCTTCCTAATGCCTCGACCCTTTCATACAGTTCCTCATGGGGTGGTGACCACCCCCCAACCATAAAATTATTTTCGTTGCTACTTCAGAACTATCATTTTGCACTGTGATGAATTAGGTGGCCCCTGTGAAAGGGTCTTTCGACCCCCAAAGGGGTTGCGACCCACAGGTTGAGAACCGCTGCTAGACACTTATTCAAGGAAGCTAGCTAGGTTGGTTGGCCCATGGAGCTAGAGCCTTCCCACCCTCACCCCCCGCACCCCCACCCCCACCCCGGCTCCTGTGGGCTGAGCCTTGTGGTGGAGTGGAATGTCTTGGGGACGTTTACCAGGAGTGTGGAAAGAGTGTTGTAGCATTACCAAAGGGGACAAAGCCAGAGAGAGGCCTATCTGAGGATATGGCAGTGAAGAGGCTGTCCTGACCCATTACCCATATCCTACATAAATATTTCAGATCCTGAATTGCAACCTGCTACCTCCACTAGATGAGCCTCATCACCATGAGGATGGTCTGTGAGCTGTTTGGCCACTGCATTGAATTCAACCCTCTGGGGTGGAGGATGGCTGTCAGAATTGCTGTCCAGCTAGTGCAGGGAGCCGTGTCGGAGCCTGCTTCAGCGGATTCAGCCTTGGGAGCATTGGTTTGATTATCCTCCTCACCCCTTGTCAAGCTGGAAGTCAGCCGTGCCCCTCCCCCCAAGCCACTGCTCACAGGCCCCAATATCTTTGATAAAGTGTCAAGATTTCAGGAACTAGCTCTGCCTCCTTCCCCATGAGAACAGGAGAATTGAACGGTGCTTGATCCTCATTGCTGAGTTGCCTGATCAAGAAACCATGATCCCTGACCTAAAGGGGGAAAATACAGAACAGGATTTCAAATTATGTAAGAATCCAAACTTCCTGGACCTGATGTGGCTGTCAGAGCCCCTGAATCAATCCCGCTAAGAAAGTCTTCCCACCAGGAACCAGAATTGTCCCTTGAAGTTCTCTTTAAACAGCTCTTCAGCTAAATTAGTAAAGACTGTTCACTGTGCGCATTGGGCTCTTTTAAAGAACTGTCCACATGACATCACATTATCCCCAGTGACTCTGAAGTCCACATCAGTGGTGATTAAACCGCATGGGTGGAGACAGAGAGAATGGCGGCCCAACAGGAAGCAAGTAGTCAGTATTATTGGACTGTACATGAACTAAGGGATGAATGCTTGTATGCTGTGCTGGGTTTATTTCCACCCCAGTTTTTAAAAATCCATTATTTTGATCATGAAAAAGAATCTACTTACCAACTGCATGGAAATAGAGTCCTACTGGAAATGTATGGGGCATGACAGGCTTACTCACGCTCCGCCTTGAAGTCGATGTCGACTAATAATGGCCTATCAAGACAGAATTGATCCTGTGGATTTCCAAGATGGTAACTTCTTAACGAGCAGAACGTCTGTGGGACTTGAACCCCTGATATTGTAGGTAGCAGCCCAAATCACGGTCCACTAGGCCACCAGAGCTCCTCATGACTAACTAGGGCAGGCTGATAATATGGGGGGTGGGGTGGGAAATGTATACAGGGTTGTTTCTGTGAGAGAAAGCAGATATTGAAGTGAATCCTGCTTGCCTGGAAGCATCAGACAAACAGCCATCTACCTCCTGCTGCTAGCAATTTATCCAGAGCTCAGCCATGGATTTTTCTTCCCATCTCTCCGGGATGAAAATCTGTATTCTCACTGCTATAATGTCATTCCATTCTGGAGGTCGGGGTTTTTTTTGCCCCTTTTCTTTCTAGTTCCCTGCCCTTGGGGACAAATAGAGAAAGAACTATCAATGTACAAAGATGATCACTCTGCGTGTTTTACTTACTCCTACTTATAGTCTTAAACATGTTCCGCATTAGCACCCCCTGAGATTCATAGGGCCTGTAGATCACCCCTTCCTAGCTTGTTCACTAGTGTTCTTTGTTCCCTAAAGAACCCCTGAGAATGAAGCGATGGGGGGAGGGGTATTTCCTTGTGGGTCTGTTTCTGACATGAACTGCCTTGCCCCTGTCCCATCTAAAGGCTTCTCTGTAATAATCATTTGAACAAATAACTTAAATACTAAAAATAAATGCCAAATCTAATCAACCATATTAAAAGCCAAGCTTTAATCCCAAGATTTCATAGGCCCAAGAGTTACTGGTTGGGTTGGTTGCTTTTGACACCAGAATGAGTTACTGAGTCACCATGGGCTTTGAGGGTGGAATCCGTGTTTTCTGTGTTCAGTTTGGAATTCTTTACAAATGCTATCCACCAACCATATGGTGGCTCTGCTCTTAATTAAATGTTGAATTGATTTGAATGAGGCATTTTTATTAACCATTAAAAGCAGTAAAAATCACCTGCATTTTAATATCTTTGGTGAGCACGCTGAACCGTTTTCTCAGGCTGGTTTCAATACCTCTGAAGCACTGCAAAACTCACCTGTATTTCTGTAAACTGTGTTTCTCACAGAGCCACTTCAAAGGCAGACAAGAAGCCTGCCCTTCATAAGTTGTTTGTTTAGAGTTTACTCCCTCCACTCTGTCACAACCCTGCACTATGAGACATGTTTTTGTCCGAGAGGAAAATGGAAACTTGCCATTAGTACCTGGTTTATTAGTACCTGGATTCGTGGTGGGGACCTCAGGTCAGGCATGCCAGCGCTATGTATGGGACAGCCTTATGGGCTGGTAGCTCAGAGTGCGAGGCACACACTTCAGCTTCTGATTATTTTTCTGAACTCATCATGCTTTCTTCCTTCTCTCGGTTTCCCAACTGTACACACATCATCAGCCCCCGTCGCTCGAAGGCAAGCTAGTCAGGCGATTAAAACACTCCTTATTCAAGCAAACATTGTGGGCGTGGCCTCTTGGCAGGCTGCAGTGAGGTCTCAAGTTTAGTATTGGCAGCTGTCTTAAGGAAACTGTTTAAGAAAAGCACCTTGTATTTGGATTCTCGCTGTGGAGCCATTCCTCTGTTCTCCATTGTGGTGTCAATTTGTGGAAGACAAAGCAGGCATGTCTGCTTAGGACTGGCAGCTTGTCATTCAGGCACAGATCCGCTGACCCACCAACAGGAATGACAAATAGGAACATCTTTGAGCCAGGATTTTTGTGTCCTCAGGTACTCCTGGTTACCTGTGGAAACAATTGCCAGAGAGTACACATTATCTCCAGGCTTAGGATTTGATCCATATATGAAAACTCCAGGAGGGCTTTTTCTTCTAGCAATAGCGGATTGCTAGCTTGCTAATAAATATTCCTTACTTCGGTGTGCCTTGGGCACAGACTGCAGTGAAGAGAATGGTGACAGTTTTACTGTAGAGTTAATTGTAGGGTGAAGAATATTTTGGGGGAAAGAAAGCATTTGTGGAAGAAAAATGAACAAAAAAATTTAAGGTAGAATTAGATGGTTGAAAAAATAGTAATTTAGCAACAAAGCCCCCATGGAAGAAGCCCACCAGCCTGTGTGTTTACGAGGTGTTGGAGGGATCAGGTATCAGACATCAAAGAACAAAAAACCATATCATTGTGAATGAGGGGGAGTGCAGAGTAGAGACCCAAAGCTTATCTGTAGGCAACTGGATATCACCTTAGAGAAGGGTCCAGGGGAGGAGACGAGTCAGGCAGGGTGCAGGGTAGCAATGATGAAACATACAGCTTTCCTCTAGTTCCTAAATGCTTCCTCCTCCCACTATCATGAGCCCAATTCTACCTTATAAATCCGCCTAGACCAGAGGATATACACTGATACAGATAGTAATTGGAAACACAGGGAATCCAGGACAGATAAACCCCTCAGGACCAATAATGAGAGTAGTGATACCAGGAGGGGAAGGGGGAGGGAGGGAGGGACCGATCACAATTATCTACATATAACCCCCTCCCTGGGGGACAGGCAACAGAAAAGTGGGTGAAGGGAGACATTGGACAGTATAAGACATGACAATATAATAATGATGTGTGAATTATTAAGAGTTTATAAGGGAGTGGGGGCGGGGAGGGAAGGAAAAAATGCGGAGTTGATACCAAGGGCTCAAGTAGAAAGCAAATGATGGTGGCAATAAATGTACAAATGTGCTGAACACAATGGATGCATGTGTGGATTGTGATAAGAGTTGTATGAGCCCCCAATAAAATGATTTTTAAAAGAAAAAATAGTAATTTATAATTTACTTAGTCACATATTACCGAAATGAAAAGATTGATTTTTTTAAAAACATCATCTTTGAGAGTGCTTTTTCCAAATACAAAATGATAAGCAGAATATGAAATATATAATTAGGGAGAGAGAGTTCATTTTCATCTTTAATATTATAGCTTTTAGCATTAGAACAATGACAACATAATGATTTATGAATTATCAAGGGTTCATGAAGGCGGGGGGTGGGGAATGAGCTGATGCCAGGGGCTTAATTGGGGAGCAAATGTTTTGAGAATGATGAGGGTAACGAATGTGCAAATGTGCTTGACACCATTGATGTATGTGTGGATTGAGATGGGAGGTGTATGAGCCCCTAATGGAATGATTTTTTTACAAAGGAAGAAAGTGAAGTGGAAAGGACAGAAGTGAGGGCCTTGCTAGAGTGGAGAGAAGCCACCGTTCTGACATGGTCGCGCTCTCCGTGTGAGTTTTGCCTGAAGAAGAGGAGGGGTGACCTCGGAGCGCCCTCAGGAGAAAGTCGAGCCTGGAAGGGCGGGCAGGCCTCCCCGAGGGTCAGCTGGGACCAGACCCAACAGCTTGCAGCCCTGAGTCTGACCAATGGGTGGAATAGGAGCATTGACCAGCAGCCATACTGAGTGTAGATTGTGCTTGGCCACTTCGAAGACCAAACATTAAGTTGGCACCTAAAAAAATCTTACTTATTTGTTCCTTTTGTCTCAAGAAAGTGCTACAAAATGCTCATTTTAAAGAGCTTTGATATTTACGCAAATGTATGTTTATTTAATGTGCTTTATGATCACCAAACGGTTCTGCTTTGGAAACTAAGAAGGCGCTAACATGTTCCTTCCGGACATGGTATTGTCTGGAAGCAATTTCTCACTGTTCAACACAACAATCAACATCTGCTGGTGACACTCAGAACCACTCATTCTTGCTGGTGGTGCAGAGCTGGTAAAAACAACATGATGCTCCTGTGCACCGTAGACCGTGCGTTTTAAACTTCAGTCTGCCACTTAGTGCAATGTGAATGGAACCTTCAGAAAGTTGGTGGAAAAATTCAACTGAACGCTAATTGTAATTTCTGCACAAACTCTTTGAGGCGCTCTTATATTTATTTAACTTTATTAAGTGAGAGCTAAAGTCCCTGCAGCAATGTACTGAATCCAAGAGATTAAGTTGATAATTTTCTAAAGTAAGCACTGTTTTCTGAGTATGGAGAACTCAGGTTATTAATTTCTATTAATGTTCGATTAAAAACATGTGTAGTTGTTATCCTAGAGCGCCCTTTCTTATGAAGGAATACGTGTTGACCGTGGAATTCTGTTCAAGGCAATGCATGGCTCTCAGCCTTACTGGGCTTCGTGGCAATTTGTCGGGTTGGAGGACAGACTGATTTGAAAGTTGACCGTATAAGATCTTTACAAAGCCTTGGTGCACTTTCAAAGTTGAATAGCTATGATGATAAATATTTAATTACAACAACAGTATTTTGTCATATGACAGAGAAAAACCTCCACATATTTGAAAGTTCAAGTCTTACCCAACTTAATGTCATATTTTAGTAGTGTGATAAATGAAAGATAAGGTCATCTATTTTAAGATTTTAGGAAGTGAAAAATAAAAACTCACCCTCCACTTTGAGACAAGCAGAACCGACGCTTATGGTTTGGGGTTGAGTCGTCGACCTTAACTGCAAAACCACACACAGTAGGTTTTTATAATGCACATGGCATGCGTATTTGAAGCTTTAAAATCGCACTTGGCTGTAGGCCAGCTGTCCTATGGAACCATCTTGATAAGGATAAGGATATGCTACGAGGCTGGCAGGGAAACTTCAAAGGAAGGATGAGACGGTTTGGTGGTTTGCAATGAAGAAATAGAAGGAACTTGCTTGATTTGAGAATCATTCTGAGCTCTTTATTGAAGCATTTATGGCAGTGCATAGCATGTGGTAGGGGGTGAACATTTACTTTCTCACTCTGCCTCCTGTAAAGTGGCTGCAGGCTTTCTTTAAATGTATGTTTCTTGAATCAACGGAGTAACGGAGTACCTGAGTGATGTAAATGCTTGACTGGAAGCTTTGCGTTCGAGTTTACCCAGCGGCACCGTGGAAGAAGGTCCTGGTAATCTCCTTGGGAACAATCAGCCATTGAAATCCAAATAGAGCACAGTTGTGTTCTGACACACATGGGGTTGCCATGGGTCAGCATTGACTTAATGGGAAGTGGGATTGTGGTGATAAAACTGGCTGGATAAAAGAAAATCAGTGTTATTTTAAGGCTTTTTAATAGAGCAGAGGAGTTTGGTGAAAGATATTTCATCCAAAATATGTCTATAAACGATTGTATTCGTACATATGCCAACAGATGCCACTGTTATAGAGATAACCCTTAAGCAAGATAAGTAGTTAGATTGACTCTGAATAGCAAACAAGATGCCTCCCCCCCTCCCAGATTTAATGTAACTCTTACTGAGCACACTATGGCCATGTCTAATAATGACAAATCATAGACAATGAATCATACACTCTTTGAACCAAGCGAGAAGTTAGCAGTGAATGAGAGTTATGGATAGATCCAGGCATGATTAGACCTCCAGCCAAATGGTTGCTGAGATTTGTAATGACTGTTTCCAGTCACTGCTTTGGAATTGGCTGTCAACTCATGATGACCTTGTGCACCACAAGGTCAGACAGTGAAGCAGCAGAGGAAGTCACGTCAACTGCAAGGGACATTGCTTGTTGAACTGGGCCTGAGACACTGATCCCATGACCAAAGCGCAAGTCAAGGCCACAGACATAGGAATACGCGTGGTGGTTTTGTGTCATGTTAGATAAGATATCTTCAAAGGTGCAGTCGTGCTGAAGAAAGAATTATTAGTGGTGCTTCTGGGGAAGGGAAACTCTAAAAATAAAGGAGATTTAAGTATTATTGTAGTCTTAATGCTCCAAATAGCTCCCTTCTTAAAATATGTGTTAAAGTAAAACCTACCAGGAATGAATAAGAGATAGAAGCAAAGCACTGCTTGCCTATATTCTGTGAAGATGAAATGAAAAGGAAAATTTAAGATACTTATGTCAATTTTCTTCTTATTTTCTTATTAACTAATCTTCACTCAAAAAGCTAGACCATGTAATATTGAAGTTGAGGGGAAGACTGCTAAAGAATAAGACAGCTTTGGTGGGGATTTTGGTGAGGGGGGGCGTTAATAAACTGCAGAGGTATGTCAAAAGTATTGCTGCAAAAATCACTGAAACCTTTATTTTTTTAAAAATATATCAACAAAGAGAATTATTGACTTATCCTCCAGCATGACAGGTACACTTCTAAAGGTGTTGTTTCCATCTTTCTAGCGCTTCCCCAAATAATTTTGAACTCTGCAGTCTACATCACATCAAAATATCAATTGCAACATCCCAGAAGATCTCAAATCGTGTTCTCTCTAAATATTCTTTGAATTTGGGCAACAAAGCTGAAGGAAAACGATCAAGTTTTTAGGTGAATGGGTAAGGTTTCCCAAGATCATTCTCAAACAACAGTCCTCGGTGCCCTGGAAGAACGAGCATCTGCATTGTCATGAATGAAAACAACCAAAATACAGACAGAAACTTCTTGGCACAACTTTTCTAGACTTTTTCTCACCAGTGGGATTTTTTTTTCATTTTCTTAAAATTCTTCCAAGTAAGCTCCCTTGATCACCGAGTGTCTGTCAAGAAAGTCTTGCAACAGTATCCCCTGGGGATCCAACAGAAACCATCTCCATAACCTTCCAGCCTAAGTCCCCTGCCTTCCGTTCAACAGCCCAGCAGACCCTCTCGGAGGGAGCCCTGGGTCTCTAGTGGGTTATGTGTGGCCTGTGAACCAGGGGCAAGCATGTCAGACCCACTAGCAAGAGAGAAATGGAGCTCTGTAGAGGTTTACAGCCCTGGAAACCCCAAGGGGGCAGTTCTACCCTGTCTTGAGTTGGAATTGACTGAATGGCAGTGCGGGTTTGTTTGTTTGATTGTTTGAGCAGATAAACGATGAATGTGTATTACTGAAAGAACTTGTCTGCAGCCATCCACTGGCTTCAGAGACATGCTTAAATACATTTTGTTTGGAAAAATTATACAAGTATGCACCGGAACCCTAATGATAATGCTTTCTCACTTACCATCCTACTTTCCCTTAAAATAGTGTTATTTTTCTCTTTTGCTTATTTTTCATTTTAAATGTTACTCTCTTGGTCTGATTTACAATCCAACAAATAAAGACACCCCCTGCTGTGCTCAGAGTTGACACTGTCTGCATTAAAGTAAGGCCGCACCGTCACTTAGCATCGTGCTAAAATTAAGGTGATGTTTTTAAACTACTTTTGTTGTGAGTTGGGTCAAGATTTGGAGAGCAGATCCTAAGCGTTATAATCAGCAATTCTTATATCACATCGAATGCAGCCCCCCCCCCCCTGTGGTTGCTCTCACTTATTGCACTTCGTCTCTCTATTGCCTCTTTCTTTCTAGGCTTCTTTTTTTTGCCTAACCCTGCTGAACTCCCCTCACAGATCAATTTTCAGCCAAATAAAGGGCAGGTCTATCAGAAGAATAACTGTGCACATTCTAGAATAATCAATCATTGGAGACCCAAAGAGGCAGCATTTACCTAATTTTAATAAGGAAGAGCTGACCAAATTTAAATTTAGATTATGATATGCCATTGAGAATGTGATGGTGTTGGAAATTCTGAGTTTTTGAAATCTAGTCAGTCTACCTTTGCTCCTGTGAGACTCTAAGTCATTTCTCTGGGGCCAGATCTGTTCCAGGTGGCCCAAAGGAAAAATCTAAAAAGTTCTGTTCTGAAAGTGAGTCTTCCTAGAGCCCAGCTCTCTGCAGTTTGAGGCTAAAGTGAACAGTTCATCCCTCCATCCACATACACCCTGAGATCTTATTTCACTGATAGGTACAGTGGCGCTAGTCAGTTTCACCCAAGGGCTTTATTGGAAACAAAGAGTTGGATATAAGTAACTGATAAATGTAGCTCTTGCATTCAAGAAAATGTTGGTTAGCATCTTATCAAGTTTTGTTTCATACATCATTTAGGGAATCTTCACCAAAGAGTTTTGCTTGTTTGTTTTGTATATTTTGGTTGGCTTTTATTTTACACGTCCAACAGAATGGCCTTGGTAAATCTTGGTAAACCAGAAGGGGACATCCTACTATTGCTCCACACAGCAGAGGGAGGTTAAGAAAATGTCAATGGAAATGGCCTTGAAGCCATCTCTATCTCAAGTGCCAGTGGTCAAAGTGAAAAGCAAGGTGTTGGGATGTATATATAGTTGGCAGGACAATAAATCAGGCATGTTTGTGTAATATGTTAATGCTCTTCCCAGACCACATTGACTACTTTGGGTACCATCCAGCACTATCGGATGGCAAAACTGAATTCCAGGCGATGTGGATTTAATGTTTTCAAAGGACAGTTGGGTGTTCTAGCTGACAAGTAGCATCAGGCTTTGTCTTAAAAATATTCCCAGGCATCAAGACCTCAGAATTAAGCAAAAGAGAAAACTTCTGAAGGTGAAGGTGTAAGCCCATTGACCTCAGAATTAAACAAAAGAGAAAACTTTAGGTGAAGGTATGAGCGCATTGAACTTTAGAGTCTAAGATGTGGACCAGTTGCAGGTTTAAACACAGATACACATCTCTTTATTCAATATCTGCTTACGGAGGTTTTTCTATCCGTGATCTGGCATGAGGAAGTTACAACCGTACCCAAGTCCCTGGCCCTCTGCAAACTTAAGGCCTCCACCAAAGAGCAGATGGAAACATTCAGGGATAAGAATAGCGCTGCTTAGCTAAAACATCCCTGGAAAGTGCAAATAGTTAATGTGCTTGCTACAAACTGAACATCTGGCCATTCCAGTTCACTCAGAGCCTCCCTGGACAGAAAACCCAGAGATCCCTTTCTGGGAACTCAGGTACTGAAGACCCCCTAGAGCAGTGGTTCTCAACCTTCTGAATGCCGCCACCCTTTAATACCATAACATTATTTTCATCCCTACTTTATAACTGCAATTTTGCTGCTCTTTTGAATTGGGCGACCCCTGTGAAAGGGTCGTGCGATCCCCACCGGGGTCGCGACTCACAGGCTGAGAACCGGTGCTCTAGAGCATAGCTCTATCGTGACACACATACATGTCACCATAGGGAGAATCTGCTTGAAGACAGCTCGTGGCAGGGCAGGGAAGGAGCACAGCAAAGGATTAAATTCAGGAACAGAGTTGTACAGCATGTGTTAGATACACTTGGAGTCATTTTGAAGTTTCCAATGGAGAATTCAGCTCTAAAATATACTGAGAAATAAGGTCTCTGTAGAAAAGTTAGTTACTTTCTCAGTGGTTTCTACATCGTGGCCTTGGCTTTCTGCGTTGCGTGTCTTTGGGAGAACTGGGCAGAGTAAACCTTTCATGTTCCTCATCTATAAGAGTTTGGAAGCGTTGTTAGGTGCCAGTGAGTCAGTTCCGACTCACAGTGACCCTAAGAACCATAGACGGAACCACGGCCTGTTCCTGCACTGACCTCACAATTATTCTGAGGTTTGAGCAAATGGCAGTCGCGGGGCCAACCCATCCTGTCCAGGCTCTTCCTCTCTTCACTGCCTTCTACTTTACAGAGCACGGTGTCCTTCTCCAGGGACTGGTCTCTCCTGACAACATGCCCAAAGCACATGAGACCAAGTCGTGCCATTCTGGCCTCGAAGGAGCATTCTGGCTGCACTTCTTCCGAAACAGATTTGCTAGTCCGTGTATGTTAAGGGTTCTCTACGAGCACCATAATTCCAACACGTCAATTCTTCTTCAGTATTCCGTTTTCCTAATGCCTAAGACTATTGTGAAAACAGTAAAACAATTGCTCACTACAGTGCTTGACATAATCAGCAATCAATCGACAAACAGGAATGTTCGTTTGTCTGTCTGCCAGAGAAGTATGGCATCATACGCTGAGTGGATGTTTCCACTAATAAACTAAGAATCCAGGTACTGCATGTACGCCCAGGTGATATCTGGAATCTGCTGGTACAGGCCAAAACTGTCTCGTACACAATATTATATTAATAAAGTCTTTATATTAATAAAGTCTCCTTCCCAGAAGTTTCTTCAACCACTTGAATAGTCTCATGTTTCTCAGGACTCTCTGCCACAGGCTGGGCAAGGATGGGTCAGTTTTTTTAGATCCCATTTGGCCTGTGCAGCCTTTGTGGACAATTGAGTGGAAATGATGGTTTTCCCCTTTGAGTTTTATGATTTTATTTTCTGCAGTTTTTTTAAAATTTTCTTGAAAGAGAAGTTGATGGCATTCCATGATGCTCACCTTCCCAACACGATCGCTAAAGACAAAGCGGGTTCATAAGCAAATGTGATGAAGAAAGCTGATGGTGCCCAGCTATCAAAAGATATCACGTCTGGGGTCTTAAAGGATTGAAGCCAAGCAAGCAGCCATCTAGCTGAGAAGCAACAAAGCCCACTTGGAGGAAGCACACCCACCAGTGTGATCACGGGGTGTCTATAGGATCAGGTATCAGGCATCAAAGAACAAAAACCATAGCATTGTGAATGAGGGGGAGTACAGAGTGGAGGCAACTGAATACCCCATTACAGAAGTGTCATCGGGAGGAGACCAGCCAGTCAGGGTGCAGTATAGCAACAATGAAACCTACAACTGTGCTCTAGTTCTTTAATGCTTTTTACCCTCCTCCCTCCCCTTGTCTTGACCCCAATTCTATCTTACAAATCCGGCTAGACCAGAGGGTGTACACTGGTACAGATAATAGCTCGAAACACAGAGATTCCAGGACAGATAAACCCCTCAGGGCCAGTAATGAGAGTAGCGATACCAGGAGGGGAAGGGGAAGTTGGGGTAGAAAGGGGGAACCGATCACAAGGATCTACATATAATCCCCTCCCTAGGGGATGGACAACAGAAAAGCGGGTGAAGGGAGACATTGGACAGTGTAAGACATGAAAATTACTAATAATTCATAAATTATCAAGAGTTTGTGGGGGAGGGAGTGGAAAAATGAGGACCTGATACCAAGGGTTTAAGTAGAAAAAATATTTTGAGGATGATAATGGCAACAAATGAACAAATGTGCTTGACACAATGGATACATGTGTATGGACTAGGATAATAGCTGTATGTGTCCCCAATGAAATGATTTAAAAAGAAAAGAAAGAGAAGTTGAAGCAATTGAGTAGGAATAACAAAATACAAACCTCCCTTCTCAAGAAGTCTTTGCCGGGGATCCAGACATCGCCTAGGTATCAGACGGCGTATGAAAGGAGATCACTTACTTTACCTGAGACTTTCTGGTTTTTAGGAAACCAGTGTCGATAAGGTGGAGGCTTTAGAAACATAAGCTTTTTAAAAGGAGCAACATCTTGGCTAACCAGGGATATAGCGCTTTTCTACTGGGCGGGATGCTCCGTTTTAAACAGGAACGGGTGGTGGTTTGAGCAGGAAGAAGATAATAAGTAAGAGAAACGAATTGAGGTTGCCTTTTGAGATCAGAAGAAAGGATTCTTGTCGAAGAGTCGGGAGGGTCTTGAGATTTAGCCAGAAAAAGGGTGCATTTAATCTGCCCTGTGGGAGGAATCCACCCGAGGTTCCAAAGGCGAGGGAAAACATAATGGAAAGCAGTCGAGGAGCATTATTCTGGCAGCATTGTTCAGGTGGAATTGGAGCAGAGAAGACTCTAAGCAAACAAACCTGTTAGATTGCTACGTTGGCCGGCTTCAAGTGATGAGCCTCCCAACTGGGGGGGATGCTGGCAGAAGTCGACGCGACTCTGAGATACGGACTGCGTATTTCCCCATGTTTGAGGGCTGCGTGAAACGCTGGGGCAAATGCGTATTTCTTAAAAAAAAACCTCTTCCTGATAGAGAGACTTTGCCCTACCCTGTTCTCCCTCTACCACATTCGTAAATAAAATCCCACCCCCACCCCAAGGTGAGTTCTACAAATGTAGACTTACTGTGCACATGCCAGTGTATTTTATCGGGAGATAACATATTATCAGGAGAGAGCAGTCCTGCTTGGAAGGGACAGCCTGTGTGGTAAAGTAGCAGAGCAGCAGCGAGATGGATGGACACCGGGGCTGCAGCTGTGAGCCGGCTCCAACCTAAGGACAGCTGTGAGGACGGGACGGCGGCACAGGCGGGGCCACAGTGCTTCATACCGGTAGACACAGGGTCTCCCGGACTCAGCGTTGATTGGATGGCTCCTAAGGAGAACAAGAAGTGGATTCCACATTTTAAAGGCTGAAAATTCTTAGCGACTACTGTGGATGTTTGTAATTGACCAACTCCAAACACATCGAAAATAAGAGAATACTTTAAATTCTAGTGCTATGGAGTCTTATGAGGATATCATTTCTCAATATTGTAGACATATCGGTCTATGTGCCTCTGAAGGTGGTGTTGCCGTTTCTTTACCTAGTCTCTGAAAATTCTGCTCTCTTCAATTTTCAACTTTTCAAAAATAGCCGTTTTGTCATGCTCAAGGGACTCAAATCATGTTTCTTTTAAATGTTGAATTTAGGCTACAAAATCTAAAGGGGAAAATCATCAAAGCTGTGGAGCCAGTGGAATAAGATTCCCCAATGTAATTTTTGTAGGACAGACCTTGCTACAGTTCACAAGTTAGCAGGCACATTAGCATGATGAGGGCTAAAATCCCGTGACACGACTTCAGTTTTTGTCTCGAATGTAGCTTTCTATGTTCTTGAAACTTCTTTTAATAAGCCTCACCTGGTTCGAGGGCCACTCCCCAAACCCTCAATGACCTCCTCAACTGACCTTTCTGCCTTGAGTTTGTCTTGCCCATTAGATCATTTATGAGGTCACTGTTTCGATTGGACCTTTTTTTTTAAAAAGGCCTCCCCCACGAGACTAAAACGAAGGCATTACTGAGAGAACTTGCTGGCAGAAATGTGCTGATGACAGAGATGTGTTTCAACATTAAAAAAACAAAACCCCATGGCTGTGTACACTCGAACCCAATTAGGCATTCTTTTACATACCCTCCCTCATACATGTGTGTCCAGCACAATGGAGTGGTTGTAAAATGTTCTGCTGATTGATAGGCAAAAGGTTGGTAGTTCAACCCACCATTGCTTCTGCGGACGACCTTTCTGCTCCTGTCAGGATTCTAGTGGAGGAAACCCCATTTCTACTTGGTCATGTACTTTCAATCTAAGTTGGAAATCAAACAGTGGCAACCTACACCAGCTCAACTCTCCTTTTCTCGAGAAATTTGACTCATAAAGATGGTCTTTACGTTACCATCGGATCTTATTTCTTTTGGGGCCATTCAAAGCTTTTCAATTATTGAAAGCAATCAGTAAAATGTTTACTAACCCCGCCCCCGACCTTGTGGCTTTGTGGGTGAGTGTCCAGCTGCTAATGGCAAGCCTTGCAGCTCAAACTCCCAGGTGTGATGAAGCACAAAGATGAAGTTGTCTGGCCCCATAAAGAATGACAGTCTCAGAAAATGTATGTGCTATGAGTTGGAATTGACTTGGAAGTCGGGCGGGTTTTTTGATATATTTAGAAATTAGGTAACAAACTGTACTAATGATGTTACCATTTCAGCTTCTACTCACAGTTACCCCCTATCACTTGCCTTTTGAAGATTGCTTTAAGATATTTTTAGTGAACAATTGAAGGTTTTTTATTACAATAACTATTTGGACATTTCTTAAAGAATTTAGATACACTTTCCTGGAGAACTTCATTTCTGTCCTCAATCTTCTCGTAATTAATTTCTTTAGCATTAGATTGTTTTCCTTTTTCTTTTCTCCTTCTGTTAAAGAAAAGAGCCAAATCAGTTAAAAAATCAATTTTATGATGTGAACTTTTTAAAGGATTTCATCCGTTGGGCAAAACACTAATGAAATGAATCATATTTAATCCATATATGATTCATCACCTCTAGGAATCAGTACTTTGCTATAATTGAAAGTATTTTGAGAAGTAAATTGACTAAATGATAGCAAAATAAGCACCTGAACAAGAGTCTGCCTCGGATCCAAAAACAATATCATAAATACCCCCCAAAAAATGAAGGCACAGAGTAGAATGGCCACTTTGGGTTTCTGAAGCTGTAAATCTATGGGAGCAGAAAACATTTTTTTTTCCCAAAGTGTGGATATAACCTTGACTATAGTGGTTTCAAACTGCTAACCTCAAGCCTATACCCCACTATGCCACCCAGGTCTCTCTATCTAGGATAGCAAGATGTTAATCATATAATAAAATCTTACAGAACTCCTGTAAGCACTTGTTTAAGCATCTACTATGTGCTAAGCCCAATGCTTCCTATTGGGTGTCAGGAGGTAAATGATCTTCATCTTTAAAGGATAAGGAGTTCTTGGGTGGCCCAGTCGTATTTTCAAAGGAATCCAGTGGTGGCTTAGTGGTTATACACTTAGCTGTCAACCAGAGGCTTGGACAGTTCAAGTCCATCAGCTGTTTCTTGGGAGACAGATGCAACAGCTTGCTTCTGTACAGATGCATAGTCTTGGAAACTATAGGGCAGTTCGATTCACTTCTCTGGGGTTGCTTCGAGAGGGAATCAACTTGACAGCAAAGGCCTTCTCTTGGTTTGCTCATCCTGGTGCTGTGAGTCATGATGGACTTAATGGCAATGATTATTCAACAACAAATGCACGACAAGTCAGACTTGGGATGCAACTACAGAATTTATATATATATATATATATTCCTCAACAACAAGAAGGCAAGGATTTCCGGAGTGGGAACTGAATGGGATAATAGACATCCCAAACTGAGCATACTAATAACACACAGCATGTCATCAGGGAATGGGACCTAAGGTGTGGAAGATAGTGATTGTGAGATGGTTTTAATTGATAGGTCAGAGGGTCTGAAATTGTATCTGAAGATAATAGAGGGTATCTCTGGGATTTGACCAGGAGAGCTGTCTTATTGTTGTAAGACATGGCTTTATAATAAAATAATATTTTGACCAAGGTGAAAGTTATAATCATTTAGAATAGCCATGACTATGGGATATATTTGTGAGACTTTGTGAGATTTCATATGTGTTTACTTCTCATATATACAAAATTAATCCCTTCCCTGTGCCCTCTGTTGGGTTTTTTAGATTCCTGCATGTAATTACAAGCCTTTTGTGTGTGAATCCTTATACATATTCTGGGCAATCACTGTTAAAATTGTTATGAAAATACCATGGTAAGAAACCACAGCATAAAGCTTTCAATAAAAAGTCTAAATGCATCACCTTTTCATTTGTGTGGTGAATTAGTGTCACACGGGGGCAAGGATATGAGCACTGTTCTGTTATCTAATTTCCAAGACTCATTTGATTAAAAGCATAGAAATTGAAAAATTAAACCAGCCTCACAAACACAGGCATGCCATGCCTACAATACAGCCAAAGCAATTTATCTTTACAACAATACCTTTAACGTGCCTCCTCTTAAGGACAGAAACTCTCATAAAAGTTTAATGCAAAGCTTTGAATTTTACATTTGGTTCTGACAGCCAACCTAATTACTTCCTTTTAAACTTTTCTTTTTTAAAACAGAGACAATATACAATCTTTTCAACTTATGTGTTATCATTTGAAAACTGTCTTAATATTTTGCTGCTTTAATAGTCTTATGGGAAGTTGTATGGATGTAGAATTTAATTTCTCATTTCACCAAGTGTTGAAATTAGAATCTTAAAGACAAGAATATTGCCTTAAATGCATAAAATATATGGATGTAACTTGCTGCTGAAATCATACTAACTCCGTCACTGTTTATACTGCCATAATTCTGTCTTTTCCTGTTGTGAATTTGCAGCAACTGATTTTACTATAATCAGCCTACTTGTTATTTCAACTTATACTTTCTTATACAGCTAGAGTATGGAAGGTGTAAAAGAAAAAGGAAAAAATTAAAGTACCATCATGTCTCTAGATTAGCAAATATATGTTCTTCCTTTTGGACACAGCTTATATTTAAATGATAGTTCAGATACCATACATACTCGAGAATAAGCCAACCTGAATATAAGCCGAGGCACCTGATTTTACCACAAAGACGGCATTTAAAACGTGCTGGTAAACTTGGCTTATACACGAGTCTATAGGGCACTGTTAGCTATTTTATGGAGTGGTTACGTGAGTGTGTCATCACATGTCCTAGAGTGGATGGTTATAGATAAAGAATGTCTCTTAGCTTCTAATGCTGTCATGTCAGCCTTCTAAGTAACATACTGTTTTATAAGCCCTGGTTGCATCGTGAATAGGAGTTGTGCTGCTAACCACAAGGTCAGCAGTTCAAAACTACCAAGTTGAGGCTTTCTACTCCCATAAAGAGTTACAGGGTTGGAAGCTACAGAAGCATCTACACTGTCCTATAGGGGCACTGTGAGTCAGAATTGACTCAATGGCCGTGAGATAACAAACATTGACTACAATTCCAGATTAAGAGTGGGCTTGGACACATCAGTTATGTTGTTTTTACAGGGATCAATGTTTTAGATCATTACCCAACATGAGTCAAATTTTCTACTTTAAAAGAATTAGATTCTGATAACTCCTTTTTAAACACAACAGTTTTATTGGCATATACATCACGTAACATACAACTTAATATTCAATCCTCTAAAATAGAGGTGTGCAGTCATCACTACAACCACTTTCTGAATATTTTCTTATATTTTTGTTGTTTCCTCCCTACTAGCCCCCATTCTCCCTGCAAAGCACCTAGATAATTATGAATCCATTTACTGTCTCCTATCCTGGATTTTATACAAAGAAATCTATACCAACTGCAAACATGAAACAAACAAACAGACCAAGATGGCATAGAAAATCTTGCTTGAAAAGAAAGCAGAAAATATTAAAAACCGAAACAATTTTAAAATGAGTGAAAGGGCATGTGACCTCTTCCCTGGGAGAGGGACAGCAGAGAAGGGGGGAAGGGAGACTCCGGATAGGGCAAGATATGACAAAACAACGATGTATAAATTACCAAGGGCATATGAGGGAGGGGGAAAGGGGGAGGGAGGAGGGGAAAAAAAAGAGGACCTGATGCAAGGGGCTTAAGTGGAGAGCAAATGCCTTGAGAATGATTGGGGCAGGGAATGTATGGATGTGCTTTATACAGTTGATGTATGTAGATGTGTGGATTGTGGTAAGAGTTGTATGAGTCCCTAATAAAATATAAAAGAAGAAAAGAGAAAAAAATGATTAGGGCAAAGACTGTACAGATGTGCTTTATACAATTGATGTATGTATATATATGAACTGTGAAAAGAATTGTATGAGCCCCAATAAATTGTTAAAATAAAAAAAAATAAATAAATAAAATGAGTGAAAGGGGAGATCAAATGGTACTACAGCCGCCGTAATCGACTTTATAATGCTCTGTACCTGACAGGAATACTACTCATATCCCTAGACCATGTTCCGAGGGAATTCACTGAAGGCTTGATTCATGTGTGCATCCTGCCTGCAAATGGAGTTTGCGTTTCCACTGTCATCCATAGTCTTCCGCAGTCGGGTGTTTACTATTCCCTCCTTTGGATTCAGATGTTATTGTTTACAATCCTTGGATCACACAGGCTGGTGTGCTTCTTTCATGTAGACTTAGTTGACACTGCACTTAGCTGCTTGTTTGAAGACAAGCCTTTAAGACCTCGGATGCTGTTTGAGTCTGTTTACTATTCACTGTCTCCTTCACATCTCTGTGGAACAAGTAATTGCTGCCCTTTTGCCACTTATCATCCTGTATGAATCTATGTAGCAACAAGTACTCTGGCCTTCAATTAATGCTGTACATTCCTGGCTTGCGGTCTGCATTGTGAGCTTTTAAGTGGGTTCTTATCTTCCCTTGAACCCAGCATATCACCAAGGACACTGCAGGCACTGAGTAAGTTTATTTTTTTGAATGAAGAAGTGAATGGTAGGAGGAATGAAAGACAGACTACATATTTTTAAAATATGACTTCTAATAGATTTTATATGCTCTACATTTATGTAGAGTGATTTTTAATGGTTGTACAGAGCACTCTCCAGGAAAGCTATGTTCTTTTGATTCCCCCTGAAGGTAAATGCCAGAGGACATGCACCCTCACAGGCAAAGTTGGCAGGGCACGTGGATGAGAGGGAAATGACAGGGAAAGTGTCCTATAGCTTAAGGATTGGGTTTTCAGTAATCATGCTGATATCCAACAAGAGAAACTCGGGCATTTAAAGGAAACTTACTGACTGCAACTCAACAAAACACATCCTTTTGGGACTTTAAAAGTTCAATTGGTTCAGTATAGTCTCTCTGTTAATTTATTTTATGGGCACAGAACATTCTAAAGTGAATGGTCAACTGGTACCCACCTACGATGAAGCTTAAGCGATCTATATGTTGGAGCGTGCATGAGATGCACCCTTTCCAGTCTGCCAGCTGGTTCTTTTCAATGAAAACCACTCAGAAATGGTGTGATTAGAACCCCAGGTTCTGTCTTCTTGTCCAGACTTCCTTGGTCTGTTTCCTTGGCCTGGCAATTCCACTTCCGTCTTGGCAGACTGTACTTCTGAGGCCATTTGGGTCCTCTTTCAGAAATATTACGATCACAAATTATTTATGCGGTGACTCTGGATAGGAGGGTCTCTGTAGCGTCTAGTATCGGCAATTAAGCTAGAAGCAGTTTTTACAATCAAGTTACATTGTCAGGATCCATTATAAACCACTCTTCGTACACATGAAGAAACAGCAATAGTGGCTTGTCCATTGGAGTTATTAGCATGAAGACTGTAATCTGTTCTTTCTACTTCCACTCAGTTACTCCACGATGCCAACAATCGATTTCTCAAATGATGCAGGATGCAGTTCAGAGGCTAATGGAAAGGTGTCTGGAAATTCCCTCACGCTCCTGTGTTTAGTTTTCCTTTTTAAAGCTCAACCTGACCAGGGGTAATTCTGATAAGATCCTGGTGCAGATTTATTTTTGCAACATCATTCATATTTTATTCGATAAGGTTGCATAACAATACTTTATAATACGTGCAGAATTTGTTTTTCAATTTCCATTAACAGAACTATTGAGTATTTTATGACTATGTTGACCTTTCTCCACTTGCTCTCATCAATGTATTTCCAAAACAGAGACAAGTACATTACATTGGTCTAGGCTTCCTCAGTAGCCCTGATCAAAGTTTCATATTAAATGCTCAAAATTCAATTTTAAAGTTATGACGCAACTGAAGATAAGTCAGTTTGAAGAACATGCAAGGCATATGATCCTATTAAGTGTGAATTAGCGATTGTCTGAATTATCATGGATGTGTTTCTTGATAGCCTGGGTATTGATTGTAATACTCTCCATACAAGTTTAATCAATTTGTTACAAATTTGCAGCATAATTTGTAATAATTCCGTTTGAAATCTTTCCTTGTTTCTGTGAGTCTCTTGCCATTATCGAATGAGGGGTTTCAGAACAGACTTAAGCCTCTTAGTCCTTGCATTAAATAATGAACCTCCAACTAGATTCTGTTCATGAAGAATATCTGTTCATGACAGAGATAATATATATAGAAAGAGTTTTCCCATTACCTGGTACATGAATCTGTACAAGGTGATGAAAAATGTCCGTATCCCGTACACCTTTTTCAATGTCTGTTTCAAGAACTTTTGTGTAGTGATGTTCATTTATGTTAGGTCTCTCTTTCCGGGACTAGATTTCAGCCTCGGTCCTTGGCTCTGCGCGAGAAAGATTTCACGCTGAAGCCGGGCTCGTGATCCAAGTGAATTTAATGAAAGTTCAAAGAAGCATCAGGTTTTACGCTGCACCCATAGGATTCCTTTGACCATGCGGCCTGGCAGAGACTGCTTCGGGACACACAAGGATCTCTCCCCTCCCACAAGGCAACCAGACTGCACAAGCAAGCCAAGACAAGGCCCCTCTCCTTCTCAGTCCCTGGCTTTTCAAGGGTTCCCGGGGGAGGTGTGGTGAATGACCCCAGGTTGATCCCATTGGCTGAATTGCAGTCACCTGGCCCAGTTGGGCTGCTCCAGGTGTAACGCCCATCTGGGCCCACTGGCAGGAAAATCCAGCTTTTGTCCTTTGCTGGCTCTCCTGGTCATGCGTAAAGGACTTCCCAATTCCCTAGGCTAAGCTACCTAACAGTTCCAATCACCATCATTGCCGTGGACTCGGGAGACTTCAGTAACGTGCAATAATCATTAGGAATTTGAGTTTGGGGGCAGGACACAGTATAGACTGAAGTATCGTCCTGGATGTCTGATGTTGGTTCTGACGCATAGGGAGCTGGTGAAAAATGGAGTAAGCACTGCCCAGTCTTGTGCCACCCTGAGTTTGAGCTCATTGTTTCAGCCACTGTGTCCATCCATCTCACGGAGGGCCTTCCTCTTTTTTGGCTGCCCCTCCCTTTTCAAGCACGATGTCCTTTTCCAGAGACTGGCCTCTCCTGATAATATGTCCCAAGTATGTGAGACCAAGGCTCACCAACTTTGCTTCTAAGGTGGATTCTGGCTGTACTTCTTCCAAGATAGAGTCGCTGGATCTTTTGGCAGTCTGTGGTACTTTCAATATTCTCTGCCGGCACCCTAATTCAAATGCACCAATTCTCCTTTGGCCTTCCTTATGCAATGGCCAACGGTTACATGCATATGAGGCCACTGAAAATATCAAGGCTTAGGTCAGGTACCCTACTCCTCCAAGCAACATGTGTGCTTTCAACATCTTAAGCAGATCTTGTGCGGCAGATTTACCCAATGCAGTGTGTCATTTGGTTTCTTGACTGCTGCTTCCATGAGCATTGGTTGTGAAACCACACAAGATGAAATCCTTTACAGCTTCAATATTACTAAATAAATAGGCATAAATAGAAATTATGGGATCCCGTGAGAAATCCTCCTTTATCAAGTTGCAAGAAGTATTTCTACTTTTAGTCTTCTAGATACTTAAAAACAACATCAACAATAAACAAACCCCAAAAAAGGAGACTTGTATGCATAACTCTTTATACATCAATTAATCTGCTTCTTCATTCAGAGTTCATTTCCTGTCTGTAGCAAAGCATACAAATACATAATTCATAGTTCTTACAAGGTGATCAGGGTAGACACATCCAATCATTCAATTTTTATATTGAATTCAAATGGCCTAGAACTGGGTCAGGCACAGTATAAGTATCTGTGGCAAGAGCAAACAGTCATGAGGTTGCCCATGGAGACCGTGACGACAGTAAGTCAGGAGACGGCCTATACTGAATGCCGTCAGGAAGAACCTGAGATGGAGGTAAGTAAGAACGACCCAACATTAGGGGGAGTGTTTAAGGGATGGCATTAGTGTTGCTGCACTGTGGAGTATGAGAGAGACAATGTCAAGAATCAAGTGTGAAAGAGCAGATGGGTGCCGTGTCCCTCTGTTCCTGGAGCCCCGGGCTTATGGCCGCATCTAGGTAATCATTTCTGGTTGGGTCAGTCTGCAAGTGATAAATTGTTTCACCTGCACTCTATGTATACAAGTTTTAACATGATTAAAATAAGAAGAGAGAATTAAGAATGGAGATCCCACATAGTGAATCCAAGTTTTCCGTGACCAGGGAGTATGCCTCCACTCATTCCTGACTTGCTGGGCTTTGCCCACTTGATCTTGTTCCACTCTACATCATATTATTCATGTATTTAATTGGCATCGAATTTTTCCACTCTCCGTATTGCCACAGCAGCATGCAAGGATATTTCACAAAAGGAATAGTTAATCCGGGAAGAATAAATAAACGGAGATAGCCTCGCTGCAGGCTTTATCTTTATGCTAACATTAAAAAAAATCATAGCAACTGCTTTCTCTGGGTGGCTTCAAGTTACAATATCATTAGCGGTACAGCCATATTTCATGTTACAGTAAACCGTATTAGAATGTGTTAGGTAGTGAGGTGGTGCTCTGTGCTACATGGGAGCTGTTATAGCTGAAATTGGTTTGCAGTTGTGCTTCAGCCTATTTGCTTTTAGAAAAAAAAAATAACTTTCTCCAACCAACCATAGTAATAACTATTTTTCAAGTGGCATTGCATACCATTTTCAGGATGGTAAGTAAGGCCTGATACTGTGAGGCAGATTCTTCCTACTATGTGCAAAATGTAGCTAGCACACACAGCACACGGTGCGCACACACACACACACACACACCACATATACTTGTTCGGTTTGTATGGTATAATCTAAAATATTAGGAAATATATGTAAATAGTGATTTCTTTTCATTCTAGGTTTCCTACCAGATAGGAATAGATACTTTTGATTTGAAACCTTTTAAATAAACTAAAATCTGTTTAAAACTGCGGTACATTTTGTTTTACCACCTCTTTAAGGATCACTTGTCAGATTGCCATGAGTGACATTAATTTAAGGTCTCTATAGTTACTGAGAGCATTGAGTAGTACTGTGTAAGAGATGATAGGTAGTGCAAAGATCTGTAGAATAGTTTACTTGGCTTATTGCTTTGATTTTTTATTTTTCCATCTTCCTATTTTACCTATATTGAAATTCCCAATGACATTGGGAGGACTAAGATATATGAATGCTAACTCAAAGAGGACATTGGCTAAAGTAAATCTGGAAACTATTCACATAGGTGGCTTCAGCTTTATTTTCCTACTCTGAAAAGCTAGCCCTTGTCCTCAGTCCCTCACATATGCCACCCCTTCTGGGAATGGGATAGCTTTCTTCATTTTGTTAAATTTTGTTTGGTTATTCCATGCCCCTTACATGAGTGTCACAGTTCCTTTGATATGTGAATCCTAAATGCCACATTGTGTTAGTCTGGGTACTCTAGAGAAACAAATCCACAGAAATTCATATCTAAGAGAGAGTTTTATATGAAGGTTTAAGTGCGTATCAAGAAAACATCCCAACCCAGTGTTGCCCAAACCCTCAAGTCCAACATTAACCCATATGTCCAACACCAATTCAACAAGTCCTCCTCCACCTCACAAAACAGGTAATGATGCCTACTGCAGGAGGAAAGCCGAGTCAGTGAATGTGTAAGCATCTCAGCACTGGCAGGGGTCTCCACACAGCTGCTCCAGCACCCAGGGCTGCAACAGAGTCAGTCCATGTGGCTTCTCCTTGGGATGTCTTGCAAGAAGTCAGCCTTGCAAGCTGAAGCAAGGAATTGGTTAAGGCCGCTGAGCCCTGGTCCGAACATCAGAAAGCAAGAGACTTGAGAAATAGAGAGATGAGGCTCACTGAGCCATTTATCCCTCCGTGCTTCAATTAACCCCACATATGTTTATCGGCCAGGTTGGCACAATAAACTAACTCACATTTTATTTGCATTGGTTAAATAGATTCACATGGAATATCCAATAGCATTATAGGGGATACTCTTCAGCCTCAGATGTTCTGTAACACCTCAACTTCTAAATGTTGCTTGTCTTCCAAAGCTAGGTCATTTCTGAATAGCATTTACCACTTCTAAAATCTACATAGCTCTCCTTCCCATCACCCTCAAAGCACAGTCTCCTGTCATTGATCTCTGCTTTCCATTACTAGGTTTCATTTGACTGGTTTTGTCTCTATAAGCCACACTCCCCCATGATTGTAGAACAGAGATTGGAGTCTGTCGACTGAGTGGTTGCTTCAAGGACTGGGCATTGTCTACTGGGCACTACATACACACATACATACATACATACATACATACATGTACACACATGTATATACACATATGTGCATGCATGCATGTACATACATACATACATGTGCGCACATGCATACATACATACTCAGGGTAGTTGATTTATTTGACCAACAAACCTGAAGCCAAGATTTCTATTTGGTTTCAGTAACGCCTGTTATTTTTATTTTTCCATGTCTCTCCAGGGAAGAGGGATTGTATTCAAAGGATAGAGAGGGAGGGACTGCTTCTGGGGAGACTCTCCCCCCACTCTTAGAAAATAGACTTAGTGCCCGAAAAGACAATCAAAGAAGGATGCAAAATGATAACAAGAAAATGATAGTTGTTATCTAAGAAAGCAAGAAGGCAGGGGGCCGTGGAGAGAGGGGCATTGCCAGCTTTGCAGAGTGGGGCATATGAAGCAAGGCTCTAGAAACGAGCAACCTGATGCCCAGCAGGCTCTTGCCTTTCTGTGTCTTTCCTTGCCTGGTTCTGCTAGCCTGTCCTTAGTCCCCCTGGAGAGCCCTGGGGGATTTTTGCCAGGGATGAGGGATGCAGCCCTCTCAAATATCAGCCACTTGCCCTTGTATCTACATTCTGCAGCCATGCATTTGCTGTTCATGCGGCGTTTCCTTTCAGAAAGAAAGAGCCTTGTAAAATAAGTTCTTCGTGTTTTCTAGGCCAACTAACTGGAAGTGGGGTACTAAACTTCTTTTCGACAGCCTTTCTTTGAAGTGAATCTATTTAGGTGCTATCGTGGGGAGCCAGGACTCTAGCTGTTTGCTGTGTTTTCCGAGGCAACCTTGTGTGAGGGCTAGAAAATTCTAACGCGTGTGTTGGCTGGCTCTGCACCTGGAGATTAATGTGTTCGTAAAAAGTTTATGAACCTTAATCATGCACAGCAACCATATTGGATCCTCCAAGCTGAAAGCTTCAGCATTCATAATTAAGAGACAACAGAATAGGGCCAGGTATGTAAGAATGTGGCCTCTGAGAAAATTTAATACAATTTCTCTTCATTTAACTTGTGGTGGACATTTTAATGTTGAAGAGAAGTGCATTTTTAGTTATAAAATAAACCTAGCATACAATTATCTTCATTTTCAAAGGGAAAATAAAGGATCTAAAACTGTTTTTTTCCCCCATTTTTTCCCACACTACTGTAGAATGGCTTCCAACTCAGATCCTTTTGGACAGAGTAGTATTGCCCCATAGGTGTCAGAACCCGGACTCCTTCGGGTTCTGTGGGAAGCCTCATTTTTCTTCCTGTGGAGCAGCTGGTGGTTCTGAACTACTGACCTTGCAGCGAGCAACTTCCTGTGTAATTCAGACTCCTAATCTAAAACGATTACCCTATACCATCAAATAAATTGTACTTAAAGCAATTAATGTCTGTCGCAATTAGCTGTAACCTCTCGTCATTCTCACCTCTACACACATTATTTTCTGACTGAAATAATGTGTAGCTATAGTCGAATAAGATAGATTTGTCACCCAAATTCAAAGGGGCAAGAAGTGATTGCTCTTCTCCATACCCAGAGAGAGAACTAGAATTATCAATGAGACACGATATATCTCCATCTAGTAATGCCACGCATTCATTATGAAGTCTTGGAAAGATTGATAGCTCTCTGACTCAATAAAGCTTTTATTTTAGGACTGCAGATATTGACCCCTTCTTTGCCTACTCTTCCTTTCTGCCTCTCACTCAAGGAAAATTCACTGCAGTAGGGAAATGGAAAAAGCTATTGTATCTTACAAGGTGAAAAATATGTCTTGGATAGAGTTCTCGTTCATTGCTGTCAAATACATTCTGATCCTTGGGGATCTCATGTGTGCAGAGTACAACTCCCTCACCAAGTTTTAAGCCTGTGACCTTTCTGAAGTGGGTAACCAGGCCCTGTCTCAGGAGACACCACTCAGTGGCCTTGAACTGTAAACCTCATGGTTAGTAGTCTAGCACTTAATGGTTTACGCCAGCCAGGGAGTCCTGTGTGTGATCAGCAGCATCAATCTATGAGTGTACATTGATAAAACAGGCTGAAGTAGAACCTTTCCTGGTGGAATTTACTTTTTCATATAAAGGAAAGTCTCCGATGTGACACATACCAAGACTCGGGTTACCTAAGTTGCTCTGGGGGAACAGAGATGTGCAGTGCTTGTCTAGTGTCTTTAACTTGAAGGGACGTCCAAATAAAACGTCTCTTTAACCTCTCTCACACTTGCTATTGTGTTCCCCATTCCTCTTCATTCTTTCATCCCCTTTATCTCCTTCCGAACATGTATCACATTCAGAGATTTCTCATTTAATTATTTCCTGGTTTCTGATGTTCCCTTTCTCCAACTACACACCCTCCAGTTCCCTCTTTTCAAAATATATGTTCAAGAGGGCAGGCACGGTTTCATTTGTTTCATGCATAACCCCAGTAGAACTTGCCTGTTACTCCCCTCATGATCATGGAGTAAATTTCCAACTGATAGCAGTCCTCTAGGATAGAGTAGAACCACTTCTGTGGACTTCTGAAGCTGTGGATCTTTTGGTGAGTAGAAAGTCTTGTTTTTCTCCCTCAGAGTAACTCATAACCCACCAGGGCAATTTGCCTAATAATGACGGAAAAAAATGTATTGAATGGATACATAGAATAATCGTTGCAATTGAAGTAAATCAGAATGGATAAAGGCAAGAAATTGAGGAAAATATTCTATTCCTGTTAAATCTTGGGATTAGGGATTTACAGACTTGCAAGGTAAACCATTTAGAAAGTTTTCAAAACAATTTATTGGTTTTCCCCTAGATTTTCATAATATGTACATTTATCCTGAGGTCTCTCATGAGGTGTTAGTCTGGGTAAACTAGTGAAATAAAATTCATAAACGCTCATATTTTATAAGAGTTTTATAGAAAGGGAAATTGTACATTAAGCATCCCAGTCCAGTCCAAGCCCATGAGTCTGATATTAGCCCCTATGTCTGACATCGATTTAAAAAGTCCTCCTCAAACTCACAAAACACATGCAATGCTGCCGACTCCAGGAGGAAAACTGAATCAGTGAGCATGTAAGCATCTCAGTGCTGGCAGGGGTCTCCACACGGCTGCCCCAGCACCCAGGACTCCATCAGGGTAGGTCCACGTGTCTTCTCCTCAGGGATGTCTCGCAGGAAGTGAGCCTTCCAAGCTGAAGTGGGGAACTAGCTAAGGCAGCCACAACTGGTTTGACCATCAGAGAACAAGAAACCAGACAGCGAGGCTCACCGAGCCATTTATCTCTCTGCCCTTCAATTAATTCCACATGTGTTCATTGGCCAGATTGGCACACTAAGCCTTAACTATCACACATGGCAACGTACTATTTATTGTGAAATTATGCTCATTTATCTTATTTTCTAGAAACAATACCTTTTGTGTTCAAAAGTATATGTCATCTAAGTCATAGCAGAGTTATGCCAAAAAGATATGTGATTTAAAAGGTGCTGTAACTGTCTTTGTAGGTAATTTGGAGTAAATGAATCTGGGCAAAATCATTAAGCAAAACGAGTCCTTTCTAAATTACTTTATGTGCTGAGCTTATTACACATCATTTTTAATGGTGTTGATCGGCATATATTTTAAAAGAACTACCTCAATTAAAATCCCCTTGACAAAACACTTGAGTATCCTTTGGTGTATGAAAATAAAAGTCAAGGCATTTTTTGGCATACTCCTTTTCTCTAAGAATGACTGCAATTAAAACCATTAGGACAAGATGTATTGACTTCCTAAATAAAGACAACTAGCTGTAAAATGATAGCTGGGACTCGAATGCACACCAAGAATTTCATGTTCTTTGTTAACCTAGATTAAAAGCCTGAGCCTGAACCCACTGAAGTCGAGCTCATGCTGATTCACACTGAAGCCATAGCACAGAGTAGGAGCATCCTTTAGGGCTTTAGATTCTCAAACTTGACAGGAGCAAACAGCCTCGCTCTTCTCCCAGCGATCAGCCTGTGAGTTGGCGCCACTGACCTGTGCTCAAGCCATAACCCACCCCCAGTGGTGGTAGTGGTGATGCCAAGAGGGTAGGGGGATTGTGGGGGGAGAAACGGGGAACCAATAAAAATGGTTTACGTATAGCCACCTCCCAGAGGGGCGGATGGCGGAAAAGTGGGTGAAGGTAGCATTGGTCAGTGTGGAATGTGAAAATGTAATAATAATTTATGAATTATCAAGGGCTCGGGAGGGAGGGAGGGTGGGCTCAGGAGGGGAAAAATGAGGAGCTGATGCCAGGTGCTTAGGTTGAGGGAGAATTTTTGAAGGTGATGATGGCAACAAATGTACAAATATGCTTGACACAATGGATGTATTATGAATTGTGGTAAGAACTGTGTGAGCCCCCAATAAAATATTTTAAAAGTTGGAAATCTGGAAAAAAACAAAACAAAAAGACCTAACCCATCATGGCACCCATACCTCATTGACATATATTAGTATGGGGTAAATACTCTCTCTAGGGTTTTCTAAGGGTGTAATGGTACTACTAGATTAAACTCACATTTGTGAGAATTGTGTTATTTGAGAGTTTGTGTCTACTATCAAAGCAAACATAAACAGTTGCCATTGAGGCCACTCTGACTCGGGGTGACATCGTGTGTCAACGTGGAATTGTACATTTAGGGTTTTCAGTGGTTTATTATTTGGTAGGAGACTGACAAGCCCTTCTTTTGAGATGGCTATGGGCAGACATGGCCCTCCAGCTTCTAAGTGATCAAGCAAGCAAGCTCATGAACTGGTTGCATCCCCTACGGCCTAGTGTGGTTGCCATATTCTCTCCTCGTTCTTTACTTTAGAAGCACTTTCTTACCTTTTTCTTGAAAAGATTCTGACACAGTGAAAGTGCAATCAATAATTTCACAATTACTTTTTTATTACTTTTTCATTTTAAAAAGATGTGATCACGTGGTATTGTAGGCAAAAGGACATTCCTTGAAATTCTTCAATGATGCACGGTAACTAAACTTTGGTTTAAATGACTGAGACTGTAACAATTAAACAACACAGGCTATTCTAGATCTAGTGCGGTTGATCAAAGTTCAAGTTGGCCTTCTCAGTATTGACTCTTCCAGTGGTTTATGGTGTGTTTCATCACTGTCTGTCTCCAGGCTGGGGTGCAGTAACTTCAGGGACTCTTGGTGGCACCTTAGCTATAGCGCAGTGTCTAGTTGGCGTCTTTACAAAGTGCTAGCTCTGCGTCTTACTCAGTAAGTCACTGCCAGGTTTCTAGCTATGAACCATTGTCATCATGATGGATTTCCTGACCTTGAAAAGCTATGGCAGCCAAGCTGATGTCATACTGTATTTTGTGTCTGCTTTTCGACTGGATAAATGTTCCTTAATTACTGTTGGTTCATCGTCCTTGGGGAAAGCTCTGGCAGTGTTATCAGCTTTTATATTTGAGAATTCAGAAGTAGAGAGCCTTTGGCAATAACGTTTTAAGTTGAAGAGTGGAATTCATATGCTTTTGCAATTAATTTCACACAAAAATGTTGTGTTAAAAATCCCACATTTAAATTGACTCAACACAGAGCCCTGCTTTTTATGACCTATTGAATGATACTAACGATTATTTAAAATACCCATCCTTGTGTGATCGAGTGGTCCCAAAGGGATCAGTTACCAGGCATCAAAGAACAAAAAAATCATATCATTGACTGCACACCTCCATGATAGGATCGCTGAAGACAAATGGGTGCATAAGCAAATGTGGTGAAGAAAGCTGATGGTGCCCGGCTATCAAAAGAGATAGTGTCTGGGGTCTTAAAGGCTTGAAGGTGAACAAGCAGCCATCTAGCTCAGAAGCAAATAAGCCCACATGGAAGAAGCACACCGGCCAGTGCGATCACGAGGTGCCCAAGGGACCAGGTATAAGGCATCATGCAAAAAAAAAAAAGATATGTGTGTGTATGTATGTGTATATATGTGTATATGTATATATGTATGTGTATATATGTATATATCATATTAAATGAAGGGGGAAGTGCAGAGTGGAGACCCAAGGCCCAAGTGTCGGCCAATGGAGATCCCCTCATAGAGGGGTTTAGGAGAGGAGATGGGTTAATTAGGGTGTGAGGTAGAATCGATGAAGAACACAGCTTTCCCCCAGATCCTGGATGCTTCCTCCCCCCAACTACCATGATCCGAATTCTACCTTGCAGGGCTGGATAGGACAGAGGCTGTACACTGGTACATATGAGGGTTGGAGGTACAGGGAGTCCAGGGTGGATGATACCTTCAGGACCAAGGGTGTGAGGGACGATGCTGGGAGAGTGGAGGGTGAGTGGGTTGGAAAGGGGGAACTGATTACAAGGATCCACATGTGACCTCCTCCCTGGGAGAGGGACAGCAGAGAACGGGGGAAGGGAGACTCCGGATAGGGCAAGATATGACAAAATAACGATGTATAAATTACCAAGGGCATATGAGGGAGGGGGGAATGGGGAGGGAGGGGGGAAAAAAAGAAGACCTGATGCAAGGGGCTTAAGTGGAGAGCAAATGCCTTGAGAATGATTGGGGCAGGGAATGTATGGATGTGCTTTATACAATCGATGTATGTATATGTATGGATTGTGGTAAGAGTTGTTTGAGTCCCTAATAAAATGTAAAAGAAGAAAAGAGAAAAAAATGATTAGGGCAAAGACTGTACAGATGTGCTTTATACAATTGATGTATGTATATGTATGAACTGTGAAAAGAATTGTATCAGCCCCAATAAATTGTTAAAATAAATAAATTAATTAATTAAAAAAATACCCATCTTATCCATGATGAAATGCTATAATGTAATGCTGATTTACATAAATATTCACATGATTATCATTTAAGTTTGCAATTAAAAGGAAAGGTGTTGATACACTAGAAAGTATAATGGAATCTTCCTTACTTGTCAAGGGATAAATGGGATCAGAGTCAATACTGCTTTAGAAGACTATGGTCAACAAATCCACCTAGGGGGATAACACATAAATTTCTTTTTTACATTGATTAGATAAACTAAATATTAATATTCTCTCTATTCTTATGACATATTATCTTTCTATAATTTATCAAACAATTAATATGTCTTGTGTAGTTGGTAACAAGGCTTTACATTTTTATCACATGTGCTTTGTACATCAACAGTACACAATATGGATTTTAAATTTTAATATGCATATCTGAACGTCTAATTAGAAATTGTTTGTGGACACTTATATAATGAAGGTTGCATCATATATCCACTGCTATTGTTCCTAAAATCACAATGATTTCAGTACCAACAGTGAGTTGATACACGGTGAACACTTGTTGAATGAAACTACTTATTGAATGAATCCAGCCATGACCAATTTTATTATTTTTAAATTCTGTTTGTCCTCAAGTATTTTTTATTCTGAACATGGATTTTTAAGGGCTAAAATTTTTATTTTGTTATTAGAAATAAAATGTATTTAGTTTCAAAAATTATAATAAAATTGTTATTATTTTATTATTGGAAATAAATTTTATTATTGGAAGATTAAGAGCTAGCAGGAGGTAAGTTAGAGTCTTGACCTGTCAATAAAAAAACACCAATTAAGATGTGTATCTCAACAGGGCAGTGTTTCCCAAATTGACTGAGTGCTGGCAGCCTCTGGGAACAATGGTTCTCAACTTGTGTGTCAGGACCCCTTGGGGGGATGTCAAGCGACCCTTTCACAGGGGTCACCCAATTAATAACAGTAGCAAAATTAGAGTAATGAAGTAGCAACGAATGTTTAAAAGGTGTCATGTAATTTAAAAACTCACCATATGATTGTTATCTAGTTACACGGAGTATAATATTTAGAAGGTAATGAGCTGTAAAGGATTTAACTTTCTGTTGTACTATTTATTTTATGTTTTTAATTTCATAGGCCATTTCTACAGATGTGGAGATCGGGTTTTTGAATTGTCTTTTTTTTTTAATTGGGGCCTCACACAGCTCTTCTCATAATACAGACATACATCAATTATCCCAAGCACATTTGTACATTGTGTCCATTATCATTTTCAAAACATTTTCTTTCTACTTGAGTCCTTAGTATCAGCACCTCCATTTTCCCCCTTTCTCCCCCACCCTCCCTCACAAACCCTTGATAATTTATAAATTATTAGTATTTTTCAAGTCTTACACTGACCGCTGATTCTCTTTACCCACTTTTCTGTTGTCCGTCTCCCAGGGAGGGGGTTATATGTAGATCCTTATGATCAGTTCCCCCTTTTCCCCCCAACCTTCTTCTTTCCCTCCTAGTATTGCTACTCTCATTATTGGTCCTGAGGGGGTTCTCTGTCCTGGATTCTCTGTGTTTTCATCTTGTATCTGTACCAGTGTACACCCTCTGGTCTAGCTGGATTTGTAAGGTAGAATTGAGATCATAATACTGGGGGCCAGGGGGAGGAAGCATAAAAGACCTAGAGGAAAGTTGTATGTTTCATTGGTGCTATACTGCACCCTGCCTGGCTCCTCTATGTGACCCTTCTGTAAGGGATGCCCAATTGTCTACACATGGGCATCGGGTCTCCACTCTGCACTCCCCATCATTCACAATGATTTGATTTTTTTTGTTCTTTGATGCCTGATACCTGATCTCATTGACACCTCATAATCATACAGGCTGGTGTGCTTCTTCCATATGGACTTGTTGCTTCTCAGCTAAATGACCGCTTATTTGTCTTCAAGCCTTTAAGACCCCAGGTGCTATATCTTTTGATAGCTTGGCACCATCAGCTTTCTTCACTACATTTGTTTATGCACCCGATTTGTCTTCAGCGATTGTGTTGGGAAGGTCAGCATCAAGGAATTCAAGGTTATTAGAACCAAGTGTTCTTTTATTGAGGGAGTACTCGAGTAGAGGCCCAATGTCTGTCTGCTATCTTGATACTTAACATATAAATATATATACATATATCTGTTTTCCTATTGTCCTATATAAATATATTTACATATGTACGTGCAGGTGTGTAGACCTCTATAAATGCCCTTTGCCTCCTAGTCATTTCCTTTTACTTTCCTCTTGTCCCACTATCATGCTCAGCCATCATTCAGATTCCAATAATTCCTCTCGGTTACATTGCCCTGGTAGGATCAAGTCCTACCAGGAATCCTTCACCCTCCTCGCCATCAATTTTCGATCACTTGTTATTCCTTGTCTATTTTTTCCCCTTGTTTTCCACTAAAATGAGGGCTTACGTGTTTTAGAAGCCCAATTCTCTGAAGTGTTGTCCATAATTTGTTACGGTTCACCGTCGAATGCTTTGCATGTCAATAACACACAAGTAAACCATTCTGGTAGTCCCAGCTTTCAACCAAGATCAAGCTGACCATCATTTGGTGCTGATATCCCTCATACTATGACCTCTTCTGAACCTGTCTTGAATTTTCTGGCAGTTCCTAGTGGATGAACTGCTACAACTATTTTATAATTGTCTTTAGCAAAATTTACTTGTATGTGATATTAATTATATTATATGATAATTTATCCTACATTGGGCCCCTTGCTTTGGAATGAGCACACATCTGAACTTCTCCCAATTTCTCTGTTGTTCAAGTAGTTAAAATGCATTGCCATACTAGGTGGTACCCCCCCCCCCCAAAAAATCTGATACTCATTTGTTTTTTTGATGTGAGGGGGATAGTGCATTTGGAGTTCTTTCCACCAGCTCAGTCTATTAACCATGCACTTTCTATTTAGAAGTTCTTAAAAGATTGTGTAACAGTGTGCCTGATTTGTGGCAGATGGGGGACTGTTTTTTGTGGCAGATGTGGGATGACAATCCACCTGCTCCTGCAACCATCTCAGTGCACCAGTTTTGGGGCAAAAATCAGCATGCCTCTCTTGCCTCACACGCCTTACTCACCTGACCTTGCTCCATGTGACTTCTCTTTGTTTCTATGAATGAGGAGGGACATGGAAGGACAGTGATTTGACAATATAGATGAGGTGAAAATAAGGAAGGTGTTCTCAACCATCCAAGTAGATGAGTTTGAAAAATGTTTGTCAGAATGTAATTGCATATTTGAAAAATGTAGTAAGTGTGATGGAGTACTTTGAAGGTGATAGGGTTGTTTTGTTTTTTTAAAAAATTAAATACATAGCCTTGGGGAGAGATTCCATTTGGTGGGGTAGGTACTCCCTCATAGAAGCGTGAGTGCTTTGTAACCACTGGTAAAACTTTTCAAGGGGTATTTCCTCGGTCCCTGGAGCCTTGCTTTGGGCGATGCCTGCAGTGCGGTCTGAAGGTCTGTCAGTACCATAGGTTCTTGATCATGTGGCAACTCCTGCAATGCTTGAACGTAGAACAGCTCATTTTGGTAACATGCCTGTCTCTTTCTTCCATTTTTCTTTTCCTGTTTCCTGTGTCACTCCATGCTTTGCCTTCTAAATGATTCAGTCTTGCAGCTTGGGGCTTGAGTTTGTTTGGTTTTGTTTTTTTTCTCAGTCCTTGCAGTTTGAGAAATACTTTCTTTTAGTGCTCCTACTCCCAGTCTTTGTCTTCTCTACCTGCCTTTTGAAATCTTCTGCTTAGTTTTTTTTTTACTTACCATTTATACTCGTGTATAAGTCAAGTTTTTCAGCACATTTTTAATGCATTTTTTGGTGGTGAAATCAGGTACCTCGGCTGATATTCGGGTTGGCTTATACTGGAGTATATATGGTAACCATTTCTTCCCTTTGCTGTAGCTATTATATATCGATAGTCAACATCAGAATCTCGTTTGACACCCATTTTGGTCTCTTCTATCTTTCCTTTCTTTTCATTGACCTTTTGATTTCTTTATGATGTCCTAGATGCCACTCCCTAACACAGCTGATCTTGACTATACAACAAATCTATTCATATTGAGATGGTCCATAAATTCAGGTGAGATGCATGCAAATGAGATGTATGTAAATGAGATGTATTCCGGTGAGATATATTCATACTTGGGTTTTCTTAGATTTGTTTTCATTTTCTTCAAATGAAACTTTTGCTTGTAAAGGGACAGTTGATGATCTGTTCTGGAATTGACCCCTGGCCTTGTTTGGTCTGGTGACATAGCACCTCTCCATTATTTCTTTCCACATATGCTTTTATTCCTGTGTGTTCCACCTGGTGAGGTCCAACGTTTACAACTACTGATAAACAGTATTTCAAGTGAATAGGTTGTTTGGCTTGCTCAATTCTATCTTGCAGTCTCTAGTGTCTCTTCTATCACCAAGATCACATTTTCCAAGGACTGTTTCTACTTTTTTGTTTTCCAACTTCTGCATTGCAATCACCAGTAATTATCAGTGTATCTTGATTGCTTGCATATTCATTTCAGACTGCAGATGTTGGTAAATACAGTTAATTTCTTCTTCATTGACATTTGTCGTTGGTATGTAAATTTGAATAATAATTGTATGCACTGGTTTTTCTTGGAGCCATCTAGATCTAACCCTAATTCTTATAAAGTTGTACATCAAGATAGATTTTTAAATATTCTTTTAGACAATGAATGTCAGGTGTTCTTTCGTTGTCATTCCTGCGTAGTTGACTGTGTGATTGCCTGTGCAAAGTGGCCAAGGCCAGTCCATTTCAGTTCCATAATGCTGAGCATATTTATCTTCAAATATTCTACTGCATTTTTGGCAACTTCCAGTGTTTCAAGATTCATACGTTATATGTGACTATAAGACAGTATCATCAATTATATAAAGAGAAGGACATAGCTTATATAAAAATAGTAGAAGGGGCATTTATATTCAACTTCAAAGCAGGGGAAGACACTTTCCAGAGAAAGTGGCCTTTCACCTGAGACACCAACCATAAACAGAGGTAAACTTGTTGGCAAAAAGTAGGCCGTGGTACATTTGGGTTTTTCTAAGTAGCTCAGTAGCATGACTAGACTTTCAAATAACTTCTCAAGAAGACCTACAGAATCTCAAAATGAGCAAGTTGTTGCTTCTGCTAGATCTAAATCTGCCAACATTGCTGCAAAAATTGCAAACAAAACTGACATATGCTTCAAAGAACTCTAATCTTTAAAATTAACTTATTGTTAATACACTAGGCTAAGAGTCAGCTAACTCTTGAGATGGAAGAGTCAATCCTGTCTCTCACAACATTGGAAATAAAAATATTGCAGAGCTTTAAATAGGTTTTTACCAATACATGAATTCACCATTATATGAATTATATCCTTTGAAATTTTTATAAATTTAACCGTGATTGTTTTATTTTCATTTTCAGTTTTACTTTGGAGCAAAAGTTTGCCGATCTTAACTCTAGGCCCACTCTATTGCATGAATCTTGTTTATTAGGCAAAGAATTTCTTCTCTTTACCCTTACAATTTCTTTCTACATTACTCTTTTTATAAACTTTCATGCCCTTTCTTAGTGACAAATGATTGGGACTATCATGAGATGCTGCAGTTTTTGTCTCCCAAGATGACAGCCATTGGCACACGGTGAATTACAAGAACAGTCTGAATTCTGTGCCGTGTGTGTTTGCTGGGAAGCTTATGTCAAGCATCTCTCACTTTTCCAGTGTTCGGTCATTCAGTACCTCTGTGAGGATTTCTTTCATGAAGCTTTGCACAGTGAGCTAAGAGAGTCACACTTGAAATAGATTTAGTGTTACTATGTTTGGATCTGACTTTCTTAAGTTCTGATGGACGAATGCACACGTTTCTTTTGATGATACTGATACTATATTTTTTTATTAAAGCAAACTTAATGGAAGACAAATATAGTTGCCCCATACCTTTTTAGTTGCAATGGGCTTAATAGTACTTAGAAGCTTTCATTCATACTGTGTGTTTATAATGTGTGCTATAACATTTGCATTTTGACCACTGGGGCATCTTTTGGAGTGTGAAATATTTGTATTGCAATTTTCTTCTTTTTAAATCATTTTATTAGGGGCTCATACAACTCTTATCACAATCCATACATACATCAATTGCGTAAAGCACATTTGTACATTCATGGCCCTCATCAGTCTCAAAACATTTTCTTTCCACTTAAGCTCCTGGCATCAGCTACTCATTTATTCCCCTCCCTCCCCACTCCCCACTCACTCATGGACCCTTGATAATTTATAAATTATTATTTTGTCATATCCTGCCCTATCCAATGTCTCCCTTCACCCACTTTTCGGCTGTCCGTCCCCAGGGAGGAGGTTATATGTAGATCCTTGTAATCGCTTCAAAGGAGTCACTCCATATTCCTTTTGTTCAATACTGATGGTACATGGTACATCCAGCTCACCATTGTCTGGTGAGACTACATAGGGGGATGTCAGAACTAGAGACCAGCTAGTTTTATATCTGAAGATGCCGAGACTTGAATGGGTTTGGCGATTTTCCTTGAGTCAAGCATGATACCTGTTATAGTCTCCATTGCCAATTACATGCTCCCAAGTCATCTTTTTGTATTCTGATGGGAAAGAAAATTGTGTTTCTTTTATAATGAGCATTATGTTAATTTTTTTAACTCAATGTTACTTTCCCAAGGGCTTGTAAAAAGTTGCTACAGATATGGATAAACGTATGACTTCACACAATACAGTGGGCATGTTACATGCTCTTCAACCCACAAGCTATGCCATCTCTTTGGTGCATAGAAAAGAGAAATACCAAGATAAATGCCTCAACAGCTGTCAATGTTAAAGAACCCTTTAAAGCTGTGAAAGCATTCATTTGCCGTCAAGAGTTGTGACATATGGTCAGAAATGGCTTAAAGATTTATTGTGTCTTCCCGGTTGGATGAGATTCACAATATACTTTCAGAAAGATTCCAGCCCTCATCATCCTTGAAAAGATCCTTCAGAACTCACAGAGCATGCAAAATGCAAGCAGAGATCGATGAAGGTCAAATGCCTAAAACTGACAGCCTCTAATCAGAATGGCCAATTTATCACAGAAAATTACTGGGGAAATGCAAATCTTCTACTGACACTACACTTTGGAACACTGATATCTCATTGACCTAAAGCAGTTCTAGATAAGACATTTGCATCGCAGGTCTCCAATACCACAGTAGGGTTTTTATTCCTCCTCACAATTAAGGTTTAAAGAAGCAACCATACCTTAACTTAAAAATGAAAAAGTGAAGAAACTCCAGGGCACCACTGGTCAGAAAGAAAATCACCCAGCCACTTAAGTTGTATAAACACTAAGGGAAAAGAACCGAAAAGGAAGTGCTCAGTGCAGATAAATGAAAGAGCACAAGAACTCCTGGACGAAAACCATCACAGCAAAGAGGTCACCTAATGTAATAAATTCGCCTGGTGCCAACAGGAAATAATCAAACCTACTGTGTATCTCAAAAGGGAAAGATCCCGGCGGGAGAGAACACAACAACCCACCGTGTGGTGCGCTGGCCAGGCAGAGTCTGCATTTCACCTTTGTTCTTCCCTTTTCTTTGCCCACCCTGGGCCTGCCTTTGCTCCACTTTCTAGCTATTTGCCTCCTAAGGTTTTCAAATGCTGCTAAACACACTTCCGAAGTCATCCTGACATAGGGCCGCTTGGGCCTGAGTAATTTTATTTAATAATCAGGCCAGCCTTTGAAGCCGAACAAATTGTGCTCCCATTTCAGGGTACCAACCAAAACCACAATGTACTTCCACCTCAATAGTATGTTGGACATTTCACATCTAGCCATCACATTCGGTGTAGCTTGTCTAGTTATTTGTGGCAAACCCTTGATAACACACATGGGGTGGCACTGCTTCATTAGGTAACCTCAGCTTTGGTGTTGCCCTGAGGAGGAGAAGGGGATTAGGCAAAGATCCAAGTTTACTCTGATGGCTATTACCACCACTCTTTGGGTACACCAGAAGACCAGGTAGATTCAAAGACTCTTTTGAATAGCGAAGATCCAATTGTGCGCTCCAATGACCAGAACTGTTCAAATAAAAGACTTTGTGCTGCTGAGACTGCAGGTACATTTAGGATTGTGGCTGGTTTTTTGGCGGTTGTGCTTTAGCAGAGTTTAGTGTCAACATCTCATTAGTAAATTTTGGCGGTCCACCCGTATCAGTGTTGAGCATTGTTGGTTGAAATAGAGGTTATACTAGGACTTGAATGGCAAGAGTTCTTATTAACCTGAACTGAACTACATTTTGGAACACCTTTTGAAATCCTTGTAAGTAAACGATCAAACATTTTTTTCTCTGCTAATAAACGGAGAGTTCATAATTCAAAGGATGCTCGCTCTTCTAGTAATTATCAAATACCAAGTACTCCCCCAACCCCTCTATGCCTGCCCCCAATCTAGACTCAGAGCCTTTTCCTGAACTCCCCCCCATCACTGTTTTTTGCCTCAATAAATCTCTTCATCTTCTGCTTAAGTATAATATCATCTCCTTAGAAAGTCCGTTCCTACCCTTAGCAAAGTGTTTTTTGTAGGTATTCTGATTCAGTCTTTAATTTCCATCACAGAAAAAACACAGTAATGCTTTTCTTTATTGTTTTTTTTTCACCTCCTCAACTGCTATGTAAGCTCTATGGGAGGCTACAAACTGTCTCTAACCTCTCAGAGTTAGATTTCTGTATTTGTATCATGCCTGTTATTCAGTCAATATTCACGAGTCCAGGAGTTATGGCCATCAATATTAGTCATGTTTTAGAAAAATTAAATCAGAAAGAAAAATTAGGATTCAGGTATGAACACCAATTTAATTTCCCATTAGTTCTGTTCGATGACTGTGATGGTTTACTTAACGAGAATTTCATGAGCACCCAGGAGTGTCCAGTGGAGGAATTTTACAGTGTTGTACATTGTCCCTGTTCACATACTCTAGTAAAGAACTCCACAGAGGAGTACTGGGAAGATGAAGGAGAGAAAAATAAACAGTCTCACCTTGAGAAGGTCAAACCTCAAGGTGAGAGAAATATTACAATTATTGTGTGATGGTCATTGTGATAACAAAATACTATCGTAGCTCTAACATTAAGCTCATTGTCTCATCATTACAACTGTGTTTTTTAATATCTTTGGCTACTAGTTAATGGGCTTCAGACCATATGGTGTTATCCACAAATTAAATTATGTAAGCAATTGTTCCCTTCATTTTGATGATAAATCAATCGAAGTCAAAGATGTATAGTAGTTTTCCAAATACTGTACAGTTAGCAAGGTGCAGAGTCAGAATTCAAATCTATATTTTCCAAACCCAAGTCTAGAACATTTTTCTGTTAATTTAAGCTGTAGCTCCCTAATTTATTCATAAACTCTTAAGCACATTATATATATGTATATATATATTTAAAACAAGGGTTAACAAAGTAAATGTGTTTGCTTTTGTTTTTGTATGAGAATTTAACCTTTACTTAACAATATTCGTTGATCATGGGATAAACATTATGAGGTTATTATACCAACTATGGGTTACCAAACCACATCACTTCTGAAATGACCCCTGATTGGCAAATTGAATGTTGACTATTGGGGATTATCAATGCATTGTAAATTAATCTGACATTGCTGCCATAGCTTTGGCGCTCCCCAGAGTCTGGTGACTTATCAATGCCATATCTCATGACCCTTGAAGCTATGGCTTTGGGATTGTCAATAAGGACTTCCACAGGGAAGGAAACTTGTAACCTGACTCCTATACCTACTTGATATGTCTTCTCTCTTTGCACCTGAGCAACTCTGAAGATGGTTTCCTAGGATCTCCCCGTGCTTCTCTTACCAGCAAGCTGTGACTGATACTCTGTAACTCCATAATCGACTGACATATGTCATGGTGGCCTGTGATAACCTTGTGCGCCTGAAGGTTGCGTTGGGCCAAGAAACACTTGAGGTGCGTTGTGTCGCATAAACTTAGAAATATTTCCACTGCTGTGACAATGATCTTCAGTAAGTAGTCTCTACTTTTAATGCCCAGTAAAATTACATGACGGGATTGGGAAATTGGATTTAAAAATAATGGTTAGGTTAGCTCCCTTGCCTCAAGATCAGCTATTTCTTCCATTTACCCTGAACACCATAGGAGAGTCATTTCAAGGGCATTTGTTTAGTCAAAACTAGTTCCAAATTCCTTGTGGTACAACATTCCCATAGAGCATGAAGATTTAATTAGCTTATATATCTTACTGTAATAAAGAAGAATATTATAATTCTGAGTTGGGACTGGATTTTGAAAGAAATATGATTTTTCTTTTTTATTTTTAAGAGTTAATTAGCTTCTCATTCACATCACTGTACATTTTTTAGATATATAGAGTGCTGTTCACATTCAAATGAGTTACAATGAATAACAGCAAGGAATGTAAATAATTCTAGAGAAAAGCATAGATGATATGCAGGTCAATGGAAAAACAACAATGATTTAAACTAACGGAACCATTAAAATATAAAGTAAACTGAGGACATTTCTAATTACCATATATACTCAAATATAAGCTGACCTGAATATCAGCTGAGGCACCTAATTTTCCCACAAAAACTGCATTAAGAATGTGCTGAAAATCTTGGCTTATACACGAGTATATGCGATACTGTATAAGGATAGGGTCGTTTCATTAGTTTACATGGAAATAAATGTTTGGGTTTATTTTTATAAATTGTCCAAGGAGCCAAAATAACGCTTCGCTGCTTCAGTATTTCCTTTTAAATGACACTAAATAGAACCTGTTTTTTCATTTTTCTCATAGGGCATAGTTTTTAGAATTAATTCTACGGTTCAATCTGGCTGTGTTTCTCATCACGTGTTACTCATCAGGGTAATTCAAAGGGACTTCTTTTGTTTTATTTTTTACAAGAAGAAAACATTTTCATGTACATTTTAAAAACAAGGTTGTAAATATTTAATCATCACACATATCCAAAAATGCAGCTGTGGATCATAATCAAAGGTCAAACATCCATAAGAGCATTTTAAAAATTATCTCAGAAAAATAACAGTGGGTTTACAGAAGGCAGCTTGATATCAGATATTGTAGAAAATACAATAATTTATAGTATTGGAAGTTATGGTCCTAAGAGAACTTGAAATTCAGAACTTTTATTTAATTGCACATTGCCTTACTTTATTTCATTTAAATAAATATATAGTGAAAGCAATTTGTGTGTCTGACTGCATACTACTCTCTCAGGAGGCCTTAGAGAAAGAACAGATGATTATATATAAGCTGTTCTTTAGGATAAAAGATGAGACTGTCAGCTCCCATAAAAATGTACACTTTCCAAAACTCTAATAAGGTCACTCTGAGTAGGAATCGACTCACACGAACACACATACAAGCATGCACTCACACGGATGTTATGTGTCTACATACATACATAGATAGTCAGGAAGACAGACAAATAGAGAAGGCAGACAGACAGAGTGACTGATTTACTTCTAGGAATTGAGTCACATGTTTAGGTCACTGTGAATTAAAATTGAAGTCAGTAGTTATTAATTTGGGACAAGTTCAACATCCCTAAATCAGGTGACAAAATAGTGAAGAATTCAGAGCTTCTGGAAAACCCAGAACCATTGTGGTGACTTAATGGTTATATTATGGTGTCAATGATGGCAATGTTGGCATTATGGTGGCCTAAGGTCAGCAGTTGGAAGCTCCTTGGGAGAACAAGGCTTCCTAAAGTATTCTAGAGAAATGAGAATTTCTAAAAACAAACAAATATACTTACCTGGCAGGGGAGATACCATGATCACGAAGGTGGTTTTCCCAGGGCGAGGCTTATCCATTGCACTCCGGATGTGCTGACCCCTGCGATTTCCCCAAATGTGGGAAACTCGACTGCATAATTTGTGGTAGTGGGGGACTGCGTTTGCGCTCTCCCCTAAAAAAAAAACAAAAAACAAGGCTACTCCTAAAAAGAATTAGTCTCACAAACCCACTGGGGCGCTTCTACCGTAGTCTACATGATTCAGTCCGTGTGATTCAGAATTGACTTAATAGCAGTGACTATAATGCAGTGTTGTCTGCAAGCATTTTAGGGGTGCGCCTTTGTTGTGCTTAACACTTTTAATAGATTAGTTGAAGGCTCCTCATGATGCCAAGCAAGCTGTTTTGCCCGAGGTCTGCTGATTTAATCACCTGTAACCCCATCTTAACAACACTAGACTAGTTTGACCAAGCACGGGCACTACAGCCTAGCCAAGCTGGCATTTCAATTAGCCATCATACAAATGGACAAGATGCTGCACATCTATGATTGTTACTGTTGCCTGCGAGTGAATGTCTCTGGCTCATGATGACACCAGGTACCTTGGAATGAAATGCTGCTCGGGTGTGCACTCTCCTACAGTCTGTTGAGGCTTGCACCGTTGTGATCAATAATATATCATAAATTGATTGTTGGAAATATATTTCCAGGCCTGGTTTTCATTTGATTCTTAATCTGGAAGGTCTATCAAAACCCATTAAGTAATGTGGCACAATATGAGCCTTTATTCCTAGCTGACTGGTGGTTACATGTCAGATATATTAGCCAGGAGTCAAACCTGGTTTCACACATGAAAGAAGAGAATTCTGTCCCGGTGCTACCAGGAGGCCAGCGCATTTAGTTTCATATAATCACCATCACAGTCAAGATGTGGAACTAGGTCACTATTTTGCAAGTCTGCAGCTTGCCTTTGGATTCTGTCAGGAATGCTTATTGTCAAACAGAAGTTGTAAAATTTTTTGAAGGAAAGCTTGTTGATTGTTCTTTCAGGAACTAGACTTGGGGTTTCCTACCTTTATATAGTGCCCGGTAGCAGAAGTGTTCTCCACCATAGTTGTGCATTTAAACCTATGAGTAACTTTGGATTGAATTCCATTGATCATGTGAAGTCTCTATAACTGTTTCATCTCCCCTTCTGCCAATGGGATGCTCAACCCCTCCAACACCGTTTACTGAAAAGATGATATATTCTCCTTGGAATCGTTTTTCACCTTTTGTCCAAAATCCAGCGCTCATATTGGGTCAATTTATTTTGGGTGTCTCTACTTTGTTACGTTGATCGATAAGTATATTACATAATCAATTTCATACCATTTTGACTATTTTAGCTTTATGCTAATTCATCCAAGCGTGTTCCTTTTATCCAAATTGTTTTAGCAATTCTAGGCTCTTGTTAAGTTTGTGGATTCTGTAGTGTTATTTCCTCTTTTACTCCTGATACCATTAACTTATGTCTGCTAGCTTGTCTTACCAAAGAGCTATCAATTTTATTGGTATTTTAAAAAAATAAGCCTTTCGGTTTATTGGTATTTTCTCTGTTGCTTTCCTGTTTCAATTCCACTGATTTCTTTGGTTTGCTTTTCTCTGTTTGCTTTGGGCTTATGTTGCTTTTCTTTTGCTGGTTAGTTAATGTGCAAATTCGGTGACCTTTTTTGCCTTCTTGAATATCAATAGTTACTGCAATGAATTTTCTCATACACTTGAGCTACATTTTATAAGCTTTTACATATTCTATTTTCATATGCAATCCATTCAAAATATTTTTTAGTATCCCTTGAGACTCTTTGTCCTACGGGTTAGGTAGAGGTGTATTGCGAATATCCAAACCCTTTTGGAAGGATGGCCTGTGATTTTTAGGTCAATTATTTCTTGTTTAATTAATTTTTTTCAGCTAAAATGCTTTTTATTATTTTAAATTTATTACTATTTGCCCTATGATCTCCTAGGACTTATATTCCATAACTTATTTCATCTACCACCCAATTTTCAAAAAGAAAAAAAAATCATTGCCTACCTGGCAATCAGAAACATTTGTGTTGCATCCTACAATCCAGGATAGGGTGTAGGTAGTCACCCCCACCCCTACCCCATGGTGTCAGTGGCCCAGAGGGGCAGTGTGGGCCCTTTGGGAAACACTGTTCTCTGATATTACATGCCTTTGTGACTACTCCAGAGGCTCTCGGGTGCAATATGTATCCATCTGTTGCTGGCTGGGGTGACATTATATAAATATATATATATATATATACATATACATATACATATATATATATACATATACATATACATATACATATATATAATCAATTACATTGAGTTGATTGATGGCATTTTTCACTCCTTTATCCTTATTGATTGTCTGACTACCAGTTCTATTCTTGTGAATGGAATATAAGAGTTTTCAACTCTGTTTGTACATTTGTCTTTCCCTCTTTTGAGTGTTATCCATTTTGGCTTCATGTATTTATCACTGTTTTTCACTCATACACAAATAGGATTATTATATCCTCAGGTTGAATTAATCCCTTATCTGTATATACTATCATAATTTTTACATTTTTCTGTACAATTATTATTTTCTTCTTCATATGCTGAGTAATTTTGTATTTTATCCTGAAAGTTTTACATACAACATCTAATTTACATCATATGGAAATGTTATACACCCCAGCACACAAAGCTGCTTCATAAGTTTTGAGGGAAATGGAATAAAAATATAGCTAAATTTTTCCAGCAACATTCGGAAGCTTCATATATATATTTTTTGCATGGTCAGTTAACCTGGGTTGGTTTAGGCCACAAGATCCATTTCTACCATCAGTTCAGTTTTAAAGTCTTTGTAGCGCCAGTTAGATTTGGCCAGCACACGTATCATGCAGTAGACATTCTAGGCCCTATATGTTAATGTTACTCAGTTGTCAATGTTTTTGTATGGAGAATAGGATCAGATCCACACATGTGTAGTTAGAGGTAAGCAGAGTCACACATGTGTAGTTAGAGGTAAGCAGATTCACTCATAGGGAGTTGGAGGTAAGCAGAGTCACACATGTGTAGTTAGAGGTAAGCAGAGTCACACATGTGTAGTTAGAGGTAAGCAGATTCACTCATAGGGAGTTAGAGGTAAGCAGATTCACTCATAGGGAGTTAGAGGTAAGCAGATTCACTCATAGGGAGTTGGAGGTAAGCAGATTCACTCATAGGGAGTTAGAGGTAAGCAGAGTCACACATGTGTAGTTAGAGGTAAGCAGATTCACTCATAGGGAGTTAGAGGTAAGCAGATTCACTCATAGGGAGTTAGAGGTAAGCAGATTCACTCATAGGGAGTTAGAGGTAAGCAGATTCACTCATAGGGAGTTAGAGGTAAGCAGATTCACTCATAGGGAGTTAGAGGTAAGCAGAGTCACACATGTGTAGTTAGAGGTAAGCAGATTCACTCATAGGGAGTTAGAGGTAAGCAGAGTCACACATGTGTAATTAAAGGGAAGCCTAGGTATTCATTAAAACCTTTATGAGGTCACTTTCCCAGTTCTCACTCTCTCCATGAGTTTCCCAGAAATGTCCAGTTTCCTAAGGTGTCTCTTTTTACTTCTCACAAAACACTAAGACTGCCTTGACCTTTCTTTGCCTACACTTCTGAAACTGCACCTGCATTTAGGACCAGATGGTGGGAAGGTAGACAGAAAACAAAACAAAACAAAATAATAGATCAGGTCAGCCATTTTGAAATCCTCACTCACTGCTCACTTCTCACTCACTCATTACTCACTCACTGCCATGGAGTCAATGTCTACTCAGTAGAACGAAAGGAAAACGTAAACTCACCATTGGTTTGGGGTATTTCAAGTTCGGGTTTTCTTTTCTGGTCTGCTTATAACTGTTAACTTTTCAGAAAGTTCAAATATCTGCTCCTTGCCTTGTGTCCAGGTTTCTTATCACTGCATCCAGTGAGAGAGAGACACAGGAAGGAGTGTGCTTACTCCCATCTCACCCAAATCTGGAACTTTTCAATTTTTACAACCATGTTCCATGATGGTGATGTTGTTATGCCTTCCGTGATTTAAATCAACATTTTGGAAACATACCGCATATACTCGTGTATAAGCCGAGTTTTTTTTAGCACATTTTTAATTCCGTTTTGTGATAAAATTAGATTCCTCAGCTGATATTCAGGTCCACTTATATCGAGTATCTACAGTCTGTTGATTGATATGTGTTGTGATCCAAATGCATTACTACCTTTTCTTAATGTAATCTGATGTACTTTTAGAGAATTAATAAGATAATTATTTACATTTCTTATAGACCCCTCCAAGTTACTCAGATCAAATTGCTTAAAGCACTTTCTCTTTTAAAGTATATAATAAAAGCCAAATTTTTTTTTGCTGAACGAAAGTATATACACAGAATCTTAATCATGTTTATTTGTAGTTCAATTCTCTCCCCTATCCAATTCAATCAGAATTAAGAGAATCTCTGTCTGAGGAATCCTGTAAAAGGTGATAAGCTGGGAGTTGGATGCACAAGGAGGGAATTTGCTTTTAAACCCAATATGCAAAAGCAGGAAACTCACTGACTCTATGGCTTTTTCAAGGGATAAGTTACTAGTCGAACTCTTGTACTATTTTCAACACAGTACTGAGGGAGAAAAAGATTAATTCATTTTTAATGTTAGGAAAATAGTCATTAAAAAGCAGATAATACAAAATGCCAGAAATGCTTTTAACATTACAAGAAGTGCACTTCTTTCTTAAATAGATTGCTACTTTTGGAGATCTAGATATGCTGAGGTATTAAATATTAAAATATAGGTTGCTTTTTAAAATGCAGTGTTTCTTATCAGGAAAAAAACAGTTTGAACAAGCATTCCTGTTGTTTAATTCATGCTGCTGCTAATAAGACAGTCTAGGAGAGTCATTTGTTATTGTTTTGAGAAGGACTAGGATGGCTCATGAGAAGTGTTCTCATGTTCTTTTCCTCTTAAACATATGTGAGTGTTGTTCAAGTGCAGGGAGAGTCACCTGCCCGATTTTGTCATATTAATGTGGCTTCTCCACATTTCATGGGACAATCAAACCAAACAGAGATATTTCTGTGTGATAGGTGGAGAGGGGGTGTTTGGGGGCAGCTAAGCCTTATGAGCTTACGACGTTAGTCATGCTTTCCAGTCCTTTGTTGCAATTGGGGGATAAATGTTAAAGAATGTTTCTCTCAACTTTTGCTCTGTGATTTTTCTGGAATAGAAATGAAGGTGACCTCTTTCTTTTTGGTAAGCAAACCACACTAAATGTATATAGCTATGGGCATTGATCTTACTATGATAGTTTGTTAGTGTGATCTTCCAAATACCATTGGGGCAATAAATAGTAGCTTTGACGAGTTGCCCAAGACCAGCCTCTTTCTACTGGTCAATCCAACCGCAGTGTTCCCTGCACTGCATCAGCTCAGAACGAAGCACAATCTAGATTACGGTCATCCACGCGTTTTTGCGACACGGTCCTCATTTATCCGACTAAATGTTCTTGTTAGGTGCCATAGTGTTAACCCTTCAATCATAGCAACCAGAAGGAAACACTGCATGCTCCTGTGCTATCTAAACCATTGTGCCTGTGGCTGCGACTGTGCCTGCCTGAGCCCACTGTTGGAGCCATGGTGTCGATCCATATCATTGAAGGCCCTCCTCTTTTTCGCTGGACTGTACCAAACATGATTCCTTCTTCAGGGACGGGTCTCTCCTGATAATATGTCCAAAGTATGTAAGATGAAGTCTTGTCTTCCTTTCCTCTAAGGAGCACTCTGCCCTTACTTCAACCGAGACAGATTGGTTTGTCCTTTAAACAGTGCGTGGCATTTTCTTTTCCAACACCGTGATCCAAATGCATTGATTCTTCTTCAGTCTTCCTTATTCAGTGTCCAAGTCTTGCATGCAGATGAGGCAATGGGAAATACCATGGCTTGGATCACGCACACTTTAGGCCTCAAAAGCAATATCATTGCCTTTCAATATTCTAAAGAGGTCTTGTGCATCATATTTACCTAAGGCAATGTATATTTTGATCGTTTGACTGCTGTTTCTATGAGCATTCATTGTGAATCCAAGCGCGACCAATTTCTTGACACCTTCAATCTTATCTTCATTATCATGATGTTACTTATTGGTCCAGTTGTGAGGATTTTAGTCTTTACATTGAGCTGAAATTCATATGGAAGGGTACCATCTGTAATCTTCATCACCAAGTATTTTGAGCCCTCTTCAATTTCAGCAAGCAAAGTTATATCAGTGACAGTGAGAATATCATATAAACAAAATACTAGCATATGCGAATATGAGAAAATTAAAATATAGTTTACCCATCTATACACATGTAATTGTAAACACTTTCATTCTTGAGACTTAGCCCATTAATGTAAAGGTAAATTTTGAATAGTATCCCATTAATATAGGGGGCTTTGGGAAGATCTTCTGTCTAATCTAATTTTGTAATCCACTTGTACTTCTAAATTAATGCTTATTATTATATTGTATGACAGCTCTAAGAATTACATCTAGATAATCTAAGAACATTGTTGATGAAGAAGTTTCGCTTTTTTTTCGACATAGCTATAAATGTTATTGAAAGCATGTGCCCCAGTTCTTAAATGGCTTTGCATTAACATCTGTATATTAAAATATGTTTAATTTATGAGAACAAAATTGTTTTCCAGATTATCTCCCCAGATTAATTTAATTTCGTTTTCTTGGATACGAAATTCAGAAGTTTTTATATAATCAAGAGAATTAAAAACATCTTTGGTTAATTCATGGCAGTCCTGGGTGGCTTTGGGGATAGAAGGTTGGATAGTCGCCAACCACACAATCAGTGGTTTAAACTTACCAGCCACTCCTGGGGAGAAAGCCAAGGAGGCATTCTGCTCCCATAAAGACTGACAGTCTCTGACACCCTATTTGGGGTCGTATGCATTGGAATGGCTAACTCAAAGCATATAAATCACCTTAATTCTAAAAGCATGTTACCTAAGATATACAGGGGGAGGGGGAGGGCCGTAAACACCCTTGCTTTTTGACTGTTCGTGTTTTATTCAAATGCCAGAGTCATTGCTTTGCCATTTTTCGTTTGTGACTCCACTCTGGGGTTGACAGATTCAGACATATTTTTACGATGATCAAACATTGCTTTATGCTTCCAAAAAAAATGGAAGAGAATGAAAGGGGTGGTAAAATCTGGGAGCATATTAGGAAACATTCGAAATGCTGTTAACTCAAGAATCAAAAGCAAATAGTTCACAAGGAATTTTTTTATTTAATCAGATGAGAGGAAGGTACAATGGCAATGTACATATCATTTACAGGAATGAGTTTCAGTACCTTTTTAAGGACAATTCTCACAAATTGAACTAGGAATAGAAATACAATAAAATATGCCTTTTTTCTGCATAAAGTTTCTCTTGTCTTAGGATGCTGGTATTCAATGATTTTTTTAATCATCCTTAATTATTTGTGCACAAAGTAATTATCTTATGCACAAAGTAAATACAGCAGCAGTTCCTTTTAATATAAGACAAATGTATAAAGCCTTTTACCCTTAAAATACTGCTGGGTGCAAACTGTTTGTCAAAAATTATTAAGATGCTTAATGTATTTGGATAGGCTGTTTCCTATTGTAGATTAAAAGTAGAGGCTTTTAAGAATAACTGAAGTTATTTTTTTAAGTACTTGTAGACATTAATTTTGCGCTTGCCATTGGGGTTGATAAATCTAGACAAGAAACTCCTCTAGTCCTTACAAAATTTAGCCTTGAAATCATAAGATGTTAGAAATGATTGCTGCCTAGACTGTTTTGGTCCATAGTTTCTGGACTATTCTTGTCTGCAGTGATGACTTCCATAAGACAAGATCCAAATCCTCCAGGCATGTAGGTTTTAATTCTCAGGAGACCTAGTGAAGAGCCGGGAATAAACAAAACAAAACAAAAAAATCTGCCCGCAAGACATTCTTGCCATGTGCATACCACCTGACACCCCAATTGTAAATCCATCTGAGACAGGAAGGCTGAATCATTTGGTTAGAGGTGCATCTCTATGGTTAAAATTTATTAAACCGTACCCAAGAGCATCATAATTGAATACATAAATGCTGGAGTTCAAGTGCAATTACTCAAAATAACCCCCCTCTCTCAGTGTTTATCTGAATCTTCTGGATTCACTGGACAATAAGGGATGTTTCAGAATAAGATCACCAAGTATTGAAAGTGAAGGAGGACTGAAGCAGTTGGGGGGGGGGGGGCATAGAGGTGTAATGTAAGAGAGATATGAATAGAAAAAAGACAGAGAAGTAAAGTTATATGTATGCGAATGGTCAATCGGGAGATGGTTTGTCTCCATGGAATATACCGGAGTGTACTGTAAAGTCTTCTAAAACACACCTCAGCTGTTTCATTTGTGTTTTAAGAGAAAAATAACATTGTAAAAAGTAATTGTGGAAATATCTCCAAAGACTACTAAAGCTCTAAGTATGCTGTATTCTTTAAAAAATGGAGAATATAATGTGTTCTTTAACTGGCTATGAACAGAAATATAATCAGAAAGATACATTTTTGCGTTTAGGGTTGTAACTTTTGCTACAGGAGTGAGTGAACCATAAAGATTTTCTTTGCCTGGAGGCTACTTGAATTAGATGACATTTCAAGTGTGAGGAACAGACTTTACATGTGGATAAAGTGAAGTTTTCTTTAAAAGGAGCACACCTGCTTTATGGAAAACCATTATATGTCTAGAATATAAATGTGAATAAATATTAATTTGGCATCTCTAAATATGTGGGAATCAAAGAATCAGGATCCAAAAAATGTTCTGCTCAAACATGAACTATGAGCACAAACAATGCTCAGAGGTGGAATTATAAAGTTCTAAGATTCAAAACAGAAAAACAAGCAAACAAACAAAAAAGTGGGTAAAGCACTATCAGACACTGAACATCTCTAAGTATGCAGGAAAAAAGCGGATTGTGTGTGACAACAGAAAACACAGCTGAGATCTTCAAAGTTAAAAGTCCAGAAAAAGAGAACTTCTCACAGCTGCAGAGGAGTCAATTAAGATATGCATCTGCCTTTTGTTTTTCACAGAACTGGGCTCTCTGTAGGGTTTTCAATGGCTGGCTTGGGGAAAGTGGATCTGCAGGCCTTTCTTTCCAGGGATTTCTGAGTAGACTTCAACCCCCAATGTTTGCTTAGCAGCTAAGAGAATGAACTATTTTATCATAAAAACTGCGTTCTCAATTCTAAGGCCCTATACTCAAATGTAATCCCATTTGGGAATAGAACTCTCATTGCTCTGTTAATAAGGCTACCTATGTAAGATATGCTTTAGATTAATCATTTTTGAGACGTGTGTTAATCTGGGTACTTTGGAGAAACAAATCTACAGAAACTCATGTATAAGAGAGAGTTTTATATAAAGGTTACGTGCACATCAAGAAAACATCCCTCACCAAAGGGTTGCCTCTGAAGAGCAGGATTTTAACCAACCCAGTGCTGCCCAAGCCCACAAGTCCAACATTAACCCATTAACCCATATGTCCAACATCAATCCAAAGTCCTCCTTCATCTCACAAACTACACACAATGATGCCGATTGCAGGAGGAAAGCCGAGTCAGTGAATGTGTAAGCATCTTAGCGCTGGCAGGGGTCGCCATATGACTGCTCCAGCACCCAGGGCTGCATGGGGGTAGGTCCATGTGGCTTCTCCTCAAGGATGTCTTGCAGGAAGTGAGCCTTGCCAGCTGAAGCAGGGAATTGCTAAGGCAGCTGCACCCTGGCCGGACCATCACAAAGCAAGAGACCTAGAGAGAGAACTAGAAAGGCAAGGCTCACTAAGCCATTTATCCCTCCGCCCTTCAATTAACCCCACTTGTGTTTATTGGCCAGGTTGGCACAAAAAACTAACTACCTCAAGGCGTAAAACATTTAGGTTAGGCACAGAAAACAAGGACAAACTGGGGATGATGGCTGCCACTTGAGAATCGCCAAAGAATAGAGGAACAAAACCTAAAAACCGATCAAGTATCTTCTTCACTTAGAACTGACAAAGCCGAAAACTTGCCCAAAAGCTGATGCCGGACATACCTGCTTTGGCCTCCTCCTGCACTGTGAGAAAAGACCTTTCTGGTAGTTACAGACACGGCTTGTGCTGAAGCTGTATAGCGGCACTAGGTAAGTAGCAGAACAGCCAAGCAGGCTAACCTCTGCACTCACCAAGAACTCCTATAGCTGTTCCTCATGGGAGGAGTGATTGTAAGGTCTCTCTCTCCGGGACTAGATTTCAGCCTCGGTCCTTGGCTCCATGCGAGAAAGATTTCATGCCGAAGCCGGGCTCGGGATCCAAGTGAATTTAATGAAAGTTCAAAGAAGCATCAGGTGTTACGCGGCACCCATAGGATTCCTTTGACCATGCGGCCTGGCAGAGACTGCCCCAGGTCATGCAAGGATCTCTCTCCTCCCACGAAGAACACCAAGCAAGACAAGCCAAAAGACCCTCTCCCTCTCGGTTCCTGCCTTTTTAAGGGTTCCGGGGGAGGCGTGGTGAACGACCCCAGGTCGATCCCACTGGCTGAATTGCAGTCACCTGGCCCAGGTGGGCTGCTCCAGGTGTAACACCCATCTCCACCCACTGGCGGGAAAATCCAGCTTTTGTCCCTTGCTGGCTCTCCTGGGCATGCGTAAATGGACTTCCCAATTCCCTAGGCTAAGCTACCTAACATGATCACATAAAGCAGCTGTTTCCCAGTTTAATGCTGGCAATTTAAACCATTGGCTTAGATGGGATATTGAGGAGGGAAGATTTATGCCCAATGGTAGAGGATTTAACTCAGCAAACTTGTATCGATCATCAACTTTGTTCTTTAAGCCAGATTGCCTTTAGGATCCTTTTCAATCAGCTACTCTGTAATTTGAGGATCATTACAAAACAGGGTGCAGGTGGGAGACTGAAAATTGAGTGAGTAATTATCATACATCATGATGTTTTAGACTAAAACAATGATTTATTTCCCATGAAAGTGAGAAAATGACAGGTTGGCCAAGTTTTCTCATTTAATTTCTTCTGGAAACAAAAACTATGAGACCTGCATATGAAAGCGGAATCTATGAGGTCATTACCACAAAATAAGTTTCTAAGGCGAGATAAGACCTGCATTTTACAACATTGATAAGTGAATGTCAACTCATACATTTCTGATGCGACACTCTGGTTACTTTGGCAACACAGACGTTATCTCTCATTTCTGATAAGCAGCATTCCTTTTGTTTCCACTGAGGCTTTTGGCACGGCGTCTCCAGGGGACCGTAATGCTTCTTATTATTATTATATTATTAATTATTATTATACTATGTTAAAGATGTTTAGCATTATCAAATAGTTTTATAAATGTGTTAAAGCATAGAAAGAGAACAAAATCATACCCAATGTGATGTGGAGACCCAAAGCCCATCTGTGGACAATTGTCCATCCCCTCACAGAGGGCTCACAAGGAAGAGATGATTCAGGCATGGTGCCGTCAGTATAGCACTGATGAAACACACAGCTTTCCTCTATTTCTTTAATGCTTCCTTCCCCATCATGACCTCAGTTCTGCCTTACAAATAAGATTAGACTGGAATATGCACACTGCTACAGATAAGAGCCCCCTCAACACAAGGAATCCAGGATCGATAAACCCCTCAGGGCCAACAATGAGTATAGAGATACCAGGAGGATAAGGGGAAGGTGGGGGAGAAAGGGGAAATTGATCACAAGGATCAATATATAATCCCCTTCTAGGGGGACAAACAACAGAAAAGTGGGTAAAGGGCGATATGAAAATAATCATCTATGACTCATCAAGGGTTCATGAGGGAAGGAGAGCAGTAGAGGGAGGGGGAAAATGAGGAACTGATATCAAGGGCTCAATTAGAAAGAAAACGCTTTGAAAATGAAGATGGCAGCATATGTACAAATGTGCTTGACATACTGGATGAATGTATGGATTGTGATAAGAGATATATGAGCCCCCAATAAAAGTACTTAATTTTAAAAGCATAAAAAGGTACACTATATGGTATATGTAACATTCGAATGGTGTTTGACATGAATGTTAGTTCTGATTTTGATACAAATTCAATAGAAAACATACATAGGAAGAGACCTAATTTTCAATGTGGGTACTGTCTGTATTAAAATGGAAGACGTAAAAGCTTCTGCATGCGCTACAAAGGAGAGTCTTCTAGTAATGGAGCTGACATTGCCAAAACCAAATCCAGAGTCTCATCATACGAGTAGCTGAATTACAGTGTCAACTGAATTGGAGGTCTGGAACACTGTCTGATATTAAAGTAAGGGCAGTAATTGGAAAGAAATGGTACCCTGAAACATGGGATGGGAGCATATGGACTGCTGATCCAGAAGAGGAGGATATTGAGCCCCTAGAGCAGTTGTTCTCAACCTGTGGGTGGCAAGCCTTTGGGGGTTGAATGCCCCTTTCGCAGTGGTCGTGTTAGGTTTCTCTCTCCGGCCTAAATCTCAGCCTCGGTCCTTAGCTCCACGCGAGAAAGATTTCACGCCGAAGCCGGGCTCGTGATCCAAGGGAATTTAATGAAAGTTCAAAGAAGCATCAGGTGTTACGCGGCACCCATAGGATTCCTTTGACCATGCGGCCTGGCAGAGACTGCCCCAGGTCACGCAAGGATCTCTCTCCTCCCACGAAGACGACCAGACCGCCCAAGCAAGACAAGACCAAGAGACCAAGAGACCAAGAGACCAAGAGACCAAGAGACCAAGAGACCAAGAGACCAAGAGACCAAGAGACCAAGAAAGAGACCAAGAGACCAAGAGACCAAGAGACCAAGAGACCAAGAGACCAAGAGACCAAGAGACCAAGAGACCAAGAGACCAAGAGACCAAGAGACCAAGAGACCAAGAGAGCTCTCCCTTCCGGTCCCTGCCTTTTCAAGGGTTCCCGGGGGAGGTGTGGTGAACGACCCCAGGTCGATCCCATTAGCTGAATTGCAATCACCCGGCCCAGGTGGGCTGCTCCAGGTGTAAAGCCCATCCAAGCCCACAGGCAGGAAAATCCAGCTTTTGTCCTTTGCTGGCTCTCCTGGGCATGCGTAAATGGACTTCCCACTTCCCTAGGCTAAGCTACCTAACAGTCACCCGATTCCTAACAGTAGCAAAATTACAGTTATGAAGTCGCAACAAAAATAAGTTTATGATTGGGTGTCACCACACATGAGGAATTGTATTAAAGGGTCTCAGAATTAGAATGGTTGAAAACCACTGCACTGGAGTCTGTTGAGAAACGCCATTCAATAGATCCTCCCCCTGAGGGGATTAATCTACTACCAGTAAAACAGCTCACACGTGAGCAGATAAATCAAACTGTGCATGCTGAAATGCCATGTGGGGCTGCATCTGGAGTGTTGCCTGGAGGAGTTGCCTTATGAGATATTGCTGAGAGCTCCCAGCATACACCCCACTCATGGTACCAATTGTGTTAGTCAGGCTTCTCTAGAGAGAAAACACTTATGATTAGATAGATAGATAGATAGATAGATAGATAGATAGATAGATAGATAGATAGATAGATAGATAGATAGATAGATAGATAGACAGACAGATAAGTTTATGTAGCTAGAAGGAACATAAAAGCTAATTAATCTAAACAGCAGTAAAGAAAGCTCAGTTCAACGTCCTTTTGTGGAATAGCTAATATACTGAAGGGATTTCAACTCACTTGGGCTGCTGTTCCAAAGTCAAGTAAAGAGACAGCTAGCTGAGTCTGCCCTCAGGCAGGACAAGCAGGGTGAGGCTTGGAAGAGGCAAGTACCTCTCGAATGTAGCCAAGTGTCCTGGTGGTTTCTCAAGAAGCTTGGCAAAGCAGGTCTCAATGGCACCTCAAGCTCTAGTGATGCACAGCAAGATGACACCATCTACAGGTTGACTCAGCGCATAGTAACATGACATGCAGTTGAAGCTCAGGCAGCACTGTGCTGATCCAATCACGAGAGAGAGAGAGAGAGAGAGAGAGAGAGAGAGAGAGAGAGAGAGAGAGAGAGAGAGAGAGAGAGAGAGAGAGAGAGGAAGGAGGCCGGCTTTGGTAGGGTGCCCTCCACTCAAGCTGCAACCTGATTAAACTGTGCCACATGTTCCTACAGAGCTGTCGTTGGCAAAATAAACCTAACTAGCACACCAGGCAAGGACTTTTAGGTGTGAGGTTGACTAATAAAAATAGTTTCTATGCCGTCCCTCTCCCAGGGAGGAGGTCACATGTGGATCCTTAAAGGGGGGGGTAGACTCCGGATAGGGCAAGATATGACAAAATAACAATGTATAAATTACCAAGGGCACATGAGGGAGGGGGGAGCGGGGAGGGAGGGGGAAAAAAAGAGGACCTGATGCAAAGGGCTTAAGTGGAGAGCAAATGCTTTGAGAATGATTGGGGCAGGGAATGTATGGATGTGCTTTATACAATTGATGTATGTATACGTATGGATGGTGATAAGAGTTGTTTGGGTCCCTAATAAAATGTAAAAAAAGAAAAGAGGAGAAAAAAAAGAAAATGATTAGGGCAAAGAATGTACAGATGTGCTTTATACAATTGATGTATGTATATGTATGGACTGTGATAAGAGTTGTATGAGCCCCTAATAAACTGTTTAAAAAAATAGTTTCTATGGCAGAAAATAATGTATCTCTAATGTTCCTTGAAAACCCCTGTTGGCAATTTGGTTAAGAGTTAGGCTGCTAAAGGAAAGGTTAATGTTTGAACTCACCAGTTATTCTCTCTTTGTGGAAAAAAGACCTGCATATCTGCTCCAGTAACTATGACAGCCTCAGAAGCTATCTGAGACAGTTCTAGTCTGTACAATTGGGTCAATGTCGATTAAAATGTACTTGACAGTACACAACAGCAGCAACAATGCTTAATTACTGTTCTCAGAGACATGCATTACGAAGAGGACCTGAGGGTGTTGGACATGGCAGTTGACTGAGCATTGGTGGTTCGGCAAGAATGATTTCATTTGGTAGCAGTGAATTCGAGGTCAGTCAATGAGCCGGGGAAGGTAGAGCGATCACTTTTGAAAGAATCGTGCATGACAAGAGGAAGAAAGAGCTGGCATCCCACAGAGCCAAAGGAGGATTTCCTTTTGCAAGAACTTTGAGTTCATTTCTGCAAACTTGGCTTTTGAAATACTGTTAATGGGTACTGCAAGAAGTGCTTTTCTGACTCATGAAGTTTGAAAAACGCTAGGTTAAGTGCACAGATTGTTAGGAGCAGCGCCAAGACTTTAATATGTGGATATGCATGACAGTTCTCTAAAACAAGAACGATAATGTGTCTCCTGAACAGACTTCACCATTGAAATGAAAGCACTCTTCAAAGACCTATTGACCCCCTAGTATATGAGAACAATTGAAATAAGACCTTGTCAGCTGTGATTCCTGGCTATGGCCTGTTTAGTTGGGTGATATTGGGTACCGTACTTGAACTTGCTAAGCTGAAGGGAATGGGATACTCGGCACACTGGCTTCAAGGCCGACATTTGGCAGTTTGCACACTGTCGTTTTGCCTTTTATGGCCAGCAGCCATCCTAAATTATTGTGCATATCTTGACCTTCATTCCTACCTAATTTCTCTGCAGTATTCTGAGAATTAAAGGAGGCACCACGAAAGACACTTAGCATAGGGACTAATAGTGATATTTGTTATCACTTATTTATTACTCTATTGACCTAAGGATGTGTTAGGACACATTCCAGAAACCCCTTTTCATTTTAAAGGGAAAAGACAGGAGAGAAGGTGACAGTGACTGGGAAGTTACACGTTTCAGATGCTGCAGATTCTGAATTTAAGTGTGCAAAGGTTGTTGAGTGTCTAGGAAATCGCAGAGACAGTGAGGCAGCGGTTGCTGTAGAACCAAGTTTGGAGAGTCTTCAGAATGTTGAAGGAGAACTAAGTTCTTGAGTTAACAGTGTCCACCAATCACTTATCCTCCCTGTCCATACTGCATTATCGCATTTCCTGTCCACACCATTTGTCGTTAATACAATGCTGTTTTCAGGAGCCTGTCAGTGAAGTCATGAAAACCAAGATACCTTTCTTTCCCCATTCTTTTACAGACAGTAAGCTGTGGCATCAATGTGCCCCAAGGGAAAGGAGCTTATCAAAAACGAAATTTGAATTTCAATTAAAGTTACATCTTGAGGTTGTTTTGCTGATTCAAAAATTTTTTTGATTCAAATCTTTAAAGGTTAACATCTACAATGTGTTTTTACCAGGTTTACATTAAGAATTCTTTGTAAATACTTAAATACATACATATATAAACATAATTTTTTAGCCACATTTTGAGGTTGTATTGATATTCCTTCTTTGAAAAATTACGTAACTAGTGTTTTTCAGAGGTTGTAAAGGATGGACATTCTATTCAATAGTGCTTTACAGAAAGAAAAATCCCATTATCTTGGGAAGTACATAGACTTTGGAGCCAGACTGTCTGACTCAACTCTTCTGTGATCTTGAACAATTTAGTTAACCTCTCCGTGCTGCCTCTTCTTTATCCGTAAAAGTTAGAAATAATATAGGATCATCTCTCTTTGGCTTTAATAAGATGAAATATATGGAATTCAAATCCAAACTCACAACCATCAAGTCAGCTCCAACTCAGAGAGACCCAGGGGGACAGAATAGAGCTGCCCCCATGGGTTTCTGAGACTATAAATCTTTACAGACCTGGGAAACCTCATCTTGCCTGTCTTCGAACTGTTGACCTTGTAGTTAGCAACCCAATACATAACCCAGAAGACCACTAGGACTCCTTACGAAGTAATGTATTAATATTTGTAAGGCACTTAAAACAGCGCCTGACACTGAAGACGTAACATACAACTGGTGGGTGTTCCATGTAAGAAATAAAAGATGAGGTCTCTTAGGAAGAAAATTCATATTGGACGATCATCCCACCCACCCCTTGTTAATGCAGAGATCTCTTAGCAATGTGAAAGTGACACCAGCCCAGAAATGGATTCCTCCTGCATGTTCTGGCTTGTTCGAAGGAAGGCTGTCCCTGCTTATGAAAGGAAATGGTGACACGGATGCCATCATGCTGTTTGAACATGACTCTGTGCAGTTGATGCTCTCTGGCCTCTTTTATGAATAAAAGATTCAAACAACAAAAATCGAGATTTTTTTGCTCATGTCAGATGAAAGCATTATGTTTAACTTTAACGCTGGATCAGGTAGTCGCCTAGAGGATCTACATTCATGTTGTGTTTTGATTGCTCATGTGAAACCCAAAGAAACACCATTTTCTTTATCATTATGTGATGAGACCTGTCACCCGGCTTTATGAACAGCAAATTCTTAGCTCCAGGAGCAGCCAGGGGCAGATCATAAAATAAAGAATTATAGAGCAGAGATATTAGTGAAATAGAAGCATCAGCACTTCTTACTGTATTTAACTCAAACATGAGGAGCCCTGCCTGGGGAGCTAATACTACTTAACTGCGTTTGGGCGAAAAGCCAAAAGGAAATTGTATTTCAAAGCGGGAAGGTCTGGCGTTCCATATGCTGGTTAATCCCGGTCAGTTAAGAGGGATGCATGGCCATTGAACACAGAAACTCAGACGGAAAATGAAACTTTCATGTTAAAGATCACAGTGTTGACATACTTTGACACTGACCGGCAATCAATAACCTATCGATCCTTCATATTCATAAAGTTTACATAGTTTAGACACAGTGCCGGCATCTTCCATTGCAGAATAAGTCCCATATGACATTAATTGGTGCTCTGTAATCTCTGAACTGTAGCAGTATTCATATGACAATCTTGACAAATGGGTGAATCAGAGGTTACTACACAAGTCTCCTCGAGTCATGGAGAGTCAGGCGTGCTCAAACTATGGCCCACGGGCCACATGAGGCCCACCGAGGACATTTATCCGGCCCTCCGGGTGTTTTTGCCTAGTTTGTGTTTTTTACTTCAAAATAAGATCTGTGCAGTGTGCATAGGAATTTGTTCATAGTTTTTGTTTTTTGTTTTTTAACTAGAGTCTGCCCCTCCAACGGGTCTGAGGGATAGTGAACTGGCCCGTTTAAAAAGTTGAGGACCCCTGGCCTAGATAGGTTCTGTGGGATTGCAAATGTAGCTCAGATGGAAGTCTGCCGAAAGACACTGGATTTGAGACGCCTAGAGAAGGCAGTGAGTTTCTTCGATGTATGGGGGTACATTGTGCTCCAAAGTTTCTAACGTTTCAGTTGACGAGGAAGACATTCTCGTCTATTCCATGACTCTTTCTTTCAGTTATTGTCAAGAACTGAACCAGTGCCCTAGAGGACCATGCTTTCATGATGTCTCCATGCTGTGAAAGCCTTTCTTTGGTTGCTGTTTTATGTTTCCTCCAACCTGGCAATTTGCTTCCACTGTATAACCCGAGCGAGCTCTGAGAAGCTATTAAGTCTTGGTCACCTGCCTAGCTTCTAATCCTTTCATACACAGTGGGTGAACGTCCCTGCCACTGCATGTCAATATGATCTTTAATCAGATAGCCCTGCTGAACTTTAATTATAGGCAATTATCCTCATTTAAAATATATATACCTACAGAAACCAGAGGATTACGTTTATGATCCCCTTGCCCTGTCAGAAAGTTACAAACCGGACTCTCTCTGAAATACTGAATCTGTTCGGTGTTTCCAATTGCATTTTCAATCAGAGCCCATGCCTCAAACTCCGACTTTCTGGCCACGTTCTTCTCAGAAGTGTTCCTTGGGCTGAATTTGTTGTCAGTGCTCTGAAAATACTGCTAGGATTCGGTGCAGGTAATTGCGATAACTAAATAAAAAACCCCGTGCATCCATCTTACGTTTTTTCTACTTTCAGCACATGCTTATAGAGGCTGGAAATATATGTGGAGGAGAACAATAAAAGTGATTGTGCTTTCTCTCCTCCTAATTCTTTAGGCATGTCCTCAGACATGCCCCTATACCCACAGACATAGACACATGTACACACATTTGGAGGATAGGGTCAGGGGCAGCCCTGGCTTCTAGTAATATTTACTAATGCAAAATTCAGCTGACTATCCCAAATTATCCTCATGGTTTGCTTAAGATGTGAATTTTTTGTTTATTGATTTTTTTTTAAAACTTTATCACTGGGCCAATTCGCTTTGGACTAAACTGGGTCTAAAGAGAACTGGTATGAAAAAGGCCAAGTTTCAGACTGCATCCAGTGTTGATCCTGACCACAAAGGCTTCCTGGTGGTGTCGTGGATCCCGCACGAAATGCCCACTGCAAAACCGGTGTTTGGAAACTACTAGTCCCTCCAAGGGAGACCGATGAGCCTGCTTTCTCGAGCAGTTCTCTCTGCCCTCTGCGGTGGCTTTGAGTTGAGTTAGACTCAGGAGTTGTGATGCCATCTGGGTTTCAGTCTTTACGCTTGCTTCATGAGAAAGGAGGCCTGGGTTGGTATACCAGGATGGCCGGAAACGTGATTGAGTCGGGACACCTGCTCTGTTGTTGTCCTAATCACTTTTAAAGGAAGCGACAGTGCAGTGGAATGGCCCCACATAGGGTTGGGATGAGGGTGGATTCTCCTGCATGGGGGAGGTACAACACCTGAATCCAAATCTAAATCCAATAGAAGGTGGGAGCAGGGTCCTGATGTTAGGTAAGCAGCTTTTGGATTTCTGAGACTCAGAAGCAGAGGATCTCTGTAAAATGGGAGCATTATTTATGATTTTATTAAGTTTGCTTACACTGGACGATTTAAGCACGCTTTTCCTTTCTCGTGTTAACGGTTAATGTGGCCTCCTGAGGTTTCAATGGAAACTATTTTAAAATTCCAAATACAGGTGTCTGCATGGACTTTCCCCATCAATTTCCCATCCTCCTCTACCAGTTCAAAGATTACTCATTCTAGAAGGCTCGACTCCCCGATGAAGCCTTGACCTAATTTTTCAGTGGGAAATAATCACCCAGTGCTCGACGCAGTTGACATAGTTAAGGTTTATTGTGCCAACGTGGCCGATAAACATATGTGGGATCTATTGAAGGGCAGCGAGATAAATGGCTTGGCGAGCCTTGCCTTTCTGGTTCTTGGGTCTCTTGCTCTCTGGTCGGACCAGGGTGCAGCTGCCTTAGCTAGTTCCCTGTCTCAGCTGGCAAGGCTCACTTCCTATGAGACATCCCTGAGGTGAAGCCATATGGACCTACCCTGATGAGGCCCTGGGAGCTGGAGCAGCCACATGGAGACCGTGCCAGCGCTGAGATGCTGATACCACCTCTGGATTCAAAGACTTTTTACCCAGTAGCCTATGATCCTCCTGCATTTGGCATCATTGCGTGTGTTTAGTGACTTTGAGAAGGACTTTGTACTTTTGTGTTGGACTTATGGGCTTGGACTGGACTGGGTTGGGGTGCTATTTGAATGTACACTTACCCTATATATAAAACTCTCTCTTATTTACATGAGTTTCTGTAGATTTGTTTACCTGGTTTACCCACACTAACATAGCACTTTATGTTTTTGATTCTCTTTTGTTATTTGGATGCTTGATTTCATTATTGTGGGGTTCTCTTTGTTACACTTGAGTTTACCATAGCAGATAGTCTTCTTCAATGCACCACAGACACCATTCTGGAGTGATGTACTGTGAAGGAGACTATGGAAGCATGGAGAATGAGGTACTGACTGGAGGGACCATCACTGCGGAGAAAGTGGCTTTCTCTGATGGTGGAGACTAGGCTGGTGTGTCAGTCTGGGTACTTTAGAGAAACAAACCCACAGAAACTCACGTGTAAGAGAGAGTTTCATATAAAAGTTAACTGTGCATCAAGAAAACATATCAACCCAGTGCTGCCGAAGCCCACAAGTCCAACTTTACCCATATGTCCAACACCAATCCACAAAGTCCTCCTCCATCTCACAAAACAGACACAATTATGCCAACCGCAGGAGGAAAGCCAAGTCAGTGAACATGTAAACATCTCAGCGCTGGCAGGGGTCTCCACACGGCTGCTCCAGCACCCAGAGCTGCAGCGGGGTAGGTCCATGTGGCTTCTCCTCGGGGATGTCTTGCAGGAAGTGAGCCTTGTCAGCTGAAGCAGAGAACTGGTTAAGGCAGCTGCACCCTGGTGCAACCATCGCAAAGCCAGAGACCCGAGAACTAGAAAGGCGAGACTCACCGAGCCATGTATCCTTCGCCCTTCAATTCACCCCACATGTGTTTATTGGGCAGGTGGGCACAATAAACTAATTACCTCAGCTGGCCATAAACATGGTGATGAGTGAAAAATCACAAAAAGACTAAAAGCAAATTACCCATTAAACAGCTTTTAATTAGTATCAAAAGTTCAGTTTTTAACAAGTCGCTTCAAATCTGCATCGCAGTTGTGAGGTGTTGTATTTGGCATTTGGAACTCATTCAAGATGTACAATGTCTTACGGTTCAAATATTCAAGTGAATAAATGAAAGGGATAATGTGAAGGCCTGCATAATCTTTCTCTTGAAATCAGCAACTGCAACATTTTCACATTTGTGGGCAATTAGATTAAATCATCATGCAACAGTGAAAAACTGGATGAAAAGACTGGAGATTTGGAGGCACGAGCAGGATTTGAGGCACAGGCAAGGCCAACTGGGGCCTGCAGGTAGGAGGGCATCTCAGTCTGCGCCTTCAGAAAGGGCAAGAGAACAGATTCCTAACATGCAAGACATCCAAAATGTGAACAACATTTGCCTGTTGCTTACTATTCCACAGGCATGTATTTGTAATTGACATCTTCAGAGTGCTTTTTTTCAACATGAACTCATCTCTTTTATTTGGGATAAAAATATGAATTAGCTGGTGCATGCCAGAAATATTTTTAAAGTTTTAAAACAGTTCGGTTTACACCTCATATTTCTCCCCCACAATGAAAATCGTGTTCACAAAACACCGAAATTGGTTCCATATGATCACTTTTTAAACCACATAGAAAGCATTATGGTTAAAATAGAAAAAGAGCAAGAGGGACACTGTATTCACAATTTTAATTCTAAGCTGGTTCTCTCAATCCCATTGTCCGATCCCCTTCCACTGAGAAGCCCTATCAAACAGGCCACACCCAAGAAGCTGATGCGTGTAGGTGTGCTACAATTTACACCTGGCTAACGGCTCAAACCCCTTTCCAAGTCTGTGGTGCATTAAGCATTAATTAAGCATATTAAGCATACCTTTCCTCCCACCTTTTGCACACATTTTATACTATTTGAGAAATGCCAAGATCTTGTCCTCAGATGAGAATTCCAGACTAGATACTTCTCATTTCCCTTCCCAGAAATATATGAGAAATCCTTGGCACAGTGTTCTCTAATCAATACCTTATTTAAGTACAGATGATGTCCAACAATGCGGAGATAGCTGGGATGGGATTTTGAAGATGTAGAAAGTATTTTCCAAAGGGTTTAAACCCCAAACTTCTGTATGATAATTAGATTCGGGTGCCTCTGAAGACAAAGAGCACCCCAGGGAATAAGTGGTCCCATGACCTATAGCCATACTCAGATTCATCTGAAATAGGCCCAGAACCCCAGCAGGGAGGCAGGTTCCTTCTCTGGAGGAATTGGGGATTGGGGGGCTACTGTCTTTTCTTGAAGGCAGTTTTGGGTCTGCTAAATGTTCCTGTGAAATCAGTCCTGAATTTTCAGGCTGTCAACGTTGACAGAAAAAAGGAGCGGTGGTTTATTATTCATTTTTAATTTTGCATGACTGTATCCATTTGGAAATGGGAGTTCGCCTGTAAGATTGATACAGTGCCTGCCATAAAAATGTTAAACAGAAAGAAAAGAAAGCTGTATGGGGGAAATTAAGAAGCAACTCTTTTTAGGAGAATGTAGACATTTGCTGACAGAATCATTTTCGACAGATCTGGCCTTGGAGGAAAATATCCGGAACCAAGCAGAATTATGTTTAGAATCTAAACCTTATTTTTCATACCTCCAGCACTGCCACAGCAGACTGTGTTACATCTTCCACCTTGGGTCATACATGACTAATAGTTACAAATCCATACATGTTTGCTCATTTGCTGCACCCCCATTCTGCAAGAAAGGAAGGGGAGTTGAAGAAAAGGTGACCAGGATTGGGGACAGACATGGGGCTGATTTCAGACTGCCAGAGCCAAGTCATTGCCGTCGAGTAAATTCTGGCACATACATAGCACAGCGTAAAACTGCCCCAGTGGGTTCACAGTGACAGGACATCTTCATAAGAGCACAAAGCTGTGCTCCATGTGGATTCAAACCACTGACCTTGGGGGCAGCAGCCCAACTTTAAACCCAGTATGCCATCAGGTGTCCTATGGGGCAGCAGCCATGACAAATGCCTCTGATCTCTGGGGCGTCACGTGTGTTTTATTCGCGCTCACACAATGGTCCTGGTAGTGTGTGTTGAACTTGCAGAGCAAGGTGAAGCCCAACTTTTCCGTGAAAGCCCAGAAAGGAAGTTCCCTAGACTCCGCAGCTAAAGGGCCAAACGGATCAACTCTCATCCCCAGAGAATAATAGTCATTTTTACACAGTCTGTTTCCAAATGTGAAAATCATTCTCTGCCCCGCAAACACAGGCCAGGGCAAGATTTTGCCTGTGGACCATTGTTTCCTGTCTGTGATTGGCTCAGCCCCCTGGCGACCTCCGTCTGAGGATTGCTCTACATCAGGACTTGGTCTCTTGGTCACTACAATGGGGACTGATGAAGCTCTCTGCTCCCATACAGGTCTATGGAGTTGGAAACCCCATGTAGGGTCTATGAGTTGAAAGCAACTTGCTGGCAGGGGACCTGGATGAGTGTGGAAGAGGTCCCTGGTGGGCACCGAAGATGTGCCATCTACTGTCAACCTAAGGGTTGGTGGTTTGACCCTTCCTAGAGGCGCCATGCAAGAAAGACCTGGCAATCTGCTTCCATACGGAAGCTAACCAAGAAAATCCCACATAGTGAGCACTTCTGCTCTGTTACAAATGGGGCCATAATGAATCCAAAGCTCCTCTGAAACACGCGCCAGACTCGAAGGCTCTGTTTGGGGTATTTGCCTAGGGCAGTGAAAGAGCAAACTGGCAATGAAAAGCTTCCACCCAGAAGTCACGCACTTCTATGTATAAGTAACGGGGGCACCTGTTCCTTTATAAGATGGGTGAAGAAACGCCCTCTGTGCTTGTAGGTAAAGAATACATCGATCAGGCAACAGTAACTATGCTTGACTAGTGTCTGAGTGTGTAACAGAGCGAATCCCAGGTCATCGTCTGCAGTGTTCACTGAAGCAGCTCAGTCACATGCTAGTGTTTCAGCGATGCCAATGGGTGGGCTTGAATAGCCAGCCTTGAACGGGTTCTCCATCTGTGGGTCGCGACCTCTTTGGGGGTCAAATGACCCTTTCCCAGTGGTCGCCTGATTCATCACGGTAGCAAAATGACAGTTCTGAAGTAGCAACAGAAATAATGTTATGGTTGGGGTGGGGGGGGCAACACAATTTGAGGAACTGTATTACAGGGTCGTGGCATTAGGAAGGTTTTGGACCACTGCTTTAGACTAATAGGCTAATATAGCAATGGAATTTTGGGGGGCGTGGCAAAGAAACAAACCAAAACACTGTAAGTGAAGGAGATCAGACTCACTGCCCTCCGGTCAAGGAGTGAATTTGCCACCTGTTGGCTAGGGCAGAACTGCTCCCTGGGGTTTCTAAGGCGGTAAAATGTGACAGGATCAGATGGTCTCGTCTTTTTCGGTGTAGCAGTTGGTGAGTTTGAACTGTGATCTTGTGGTTCCAGACCAATGCCTAACCCACAGGGTCATCCGGGCCCCTTGTCTAGATGAGACATGGTGTAAAAGAAATTCTTAAGTGGTAAAAGCAGTGATATACACTTTAGCTTTATCAGAATTAGCCAATAAAATGCTAATAAGGGCAATGGAGATGTTTTATGTTTCTAAATAGAACCAGTTGTAGAGGATGTTACATCGTTTGTGGACTGTGTTGATAGTCTTGTATTTAAAATAGATGAGTATATAATATTTTATAATTTTTAAGAAATAAAATGCACTTTTTAGATTGAGCTCCTATCTCTATTAATAATGTTATTTCTGGAAGGGAGGTGGTATTTTGCATTTTTCTTTAAAATTTTTTTACAGATAAACAGATTTTCAAAACCAAATATTGTACAAAATAGAACGGTAAAATTAAAAGGAAATACAATATTAAGGTATTGGAGGATTTTTGCGTAGGACGGACTGAGCAGACAATGCAACAGTTAGAAATCAAATCGCTCTGACTGTACAAGCCAATGGCAGCAACAAGCAGAGATAAGGAATGTGGTGAAAGCAGAAAACACCTGGACCCCCACCCCCAACCCCTGTGAAAAAAAACCAACAACAAAAAGAACAGCCAGGGAGCCAATTCTGACTTACAGGGAAAACAGGGACGTCATTAAATTTAAGTTTCAAATATTGGCTAGGGCATGCTTACACTTAACACACACTAGTTGCGTAACTGAAACTCAAATTTAACTCGGATTTTTCAGATGTAAAAATCGAGGCTCCAAAGTCTAATTTACATTTCAGGAATCATTCAGCTAGAGCTCCTATCTGTGCCGAGGAATGTTTGTATTGGGACTGTTTTCCCACACTATATAGATGGCTAATAAGGATTGTATGTCTAGTAAAAAAAATCCAATTAAAAAAATCCTTGATTTATTTCATGATACCCACGCATTTTTGGTTTAAGGCAGAAGTAATAAAGAGATCATTTCTGGAACATCAGCCTCACCCTTTGCTGATTTCTTCCCTGAATCCTTCCAGTGAAGGACTCTGGGTTGCTAAGTATTCCTCTGTCGTTCTAGAAGCGTATTGCACACATGCAGCTGTAATCCTCCGTCAGTGATATTGGAATGATTTTCAGAGTGACTGGATTTATGCCACAAAGGGAGGATTAAGAGTTCAGGTAGAGACTAAGCCCCAGGAGCCAGCTAAATATTGAAAAATGGAGTCTGTTTTCATGCAAATATACCATAATGAAAAAAAAGAGAAGACAGGACCAGTAAAAAGGATGACACTTGGGCTGAGCTATTTTTAAATAGAAAGTAGCATTCTGGAATTGCCAGAGGTTTTCCCTGCTTTTAGCTGTGGTGGAGTTTATCCCCGTGTGTGTGTGTGTGTGTGTGTGTGTGTGTGTGTGTGTGTGTGTGTACGTGTGTGTGTGTGATGTTATGGTCTCTTGATGACTTCCTACAAACTCTTCAAAGCAAGGGACTAGGAAACCTCATTTTGTGGTTATGATAGCAAATACTGCTTCTGGATGTCGTTGCAAGTTTTAGCACACTCAGTTCCTACTTCCTTCTTTGGGTGGAGAAACCAGATTCGCTCTCTTAGGAACTGAAATGCTATGACTCTCATTTCCTTGGCAAACGTGCTATTATGTTAAGTGATTTAGTATGCAAAGTGGAGAATGTATAGACCTGTCTCTTAGGGATAGAATTGAGTCCTGACCAAAATAATGTGTTCTGAATCCTAACCTCTTTACCAATGTTTATAATCCCATCTGGAAAGCAGTTGCCATTGTTATGTTAATGCAGCTGATTAGTGGTGGGTGTGCCTTAAGTCACTCTTTTGAGATATAAAGGGGATTAAACTAGGGAACAAGTAAAGTCATCCACTAGAGATACAGCTGTAGCTCTAGATAACTAAGACTGGGTCCCTACTGTACCGTGCCTGTTCAGTTTTTGTTTCAAGTTACATACCCAAAACTGTCTTACAACGATTACCTAACTACTCTGAGAAATGACTAAGGAACTTTCCAATGCACTTGACCCAATAGTTTTCTGAATAGTATATAGATCACAATTTTCATTAAGAAAAACTATTTGTAATGTATTGCTCTATCAATGCTAACAGATTAAGTGACTTCCAAAATGTTCCTAAATTACATATCAAAATGCCTAAGAGATACCGTGTTCTTCATTTCATTCACAATGCACGGGGACTTCAAAATACTTCATCGTAGCCACATAATCTTTACTCAAATAATCATAATCATTACTATTTTCAGTTCTTCTTTGCGTTTATTCGGTTAATTAAGTAAGTGCACAACAGTTGTTCAGCACTTCACAGATATGTGCTACTGTGATATTATTGAGCATTTGATTTTTGTTAGAAACCTCTCTTAGCATCATATCTGGTCCTCTCACTAAAAGAAAATACAGATCTTGAGTCAAATTAGAGTGAGTCAGGCGCACCTTAGTTTTCAAAGTGAGCTCCTTACTTTTGACATTTTAAAGAAGGCCTGAGCAGCAGATTTTGCCCAGTGCAGGATGCCTCATGCCTTCTGACTACTGCTTTTATGAACATTATTTGTGGGTTCAAGCAAAATGAAATCCTCAGTCACTCAATTGTTTCTGTTTATCCATCAAGATGTTGTCTGTTGGTCATGTTTGTGGGGGTTGTTTTGTTTTCCGTTGCATTGCAATCTGTACGGAAGGATCAGCAAGTGCTTCATCGTCCTCTTCAGTTTCAGTAAGCAAGGTGTGCCATCTGCTTATCACTGTTTGTCAACGAGCCTTCCTCCAATTCTGAAGCCACATCCTTCTTCACACTGACCAACTTCTTGGATCATTAGCTTGGCATGCAGGTTGAATAAGTATGGTAAAAGGATACTTACTCAAACCAAAAGGATCTGGACACAGACCTGTGCTGGATTTATACCAAGCATTGTTCTCTTGTTCTGTTTAAACAACTGCCTCTTCGGCCACATACAGGTTGCTCAGAGCACGATGAAGTGTTCTGGAGTTCTCACTCTTCTCAGCGTTCGCCATAGTTCGTTAGGGTCTGCACGGCCGAACACCTTTGCATAGTCGGTAAAACACAAGTAAGCACCCTACTGATATTCTCAGTCTTCGGTAATTATAATTATTGCTAATTTCAAAGTGATAGTTATTATCAGAAAATATTAGCTATCACTTTGTATTATTTGTTTCCTAAATGAATGATCTTGCCTTGTTGCAATCTTTTGACATATTTCTATTACAAAATAAACAGAAAACCAATGCCATAGAATCGATTCTGAGTCGATGGAGACTCAGAATATATAGAGTTGCTAAGGCTGTAAATGTTTACATGAACAGCCTCACATTTCTCCCATAGAGTGTCTGGCAGATTTGAACCACTGACCTTGAGGTTTGCAGTCCAAAGCTTATCTAACAGCACCATCAGAACTCTTTTATGATAACATAATCATTTATATGAGGGGTACCCAAACAAAACCAGAATTTTTTTTTCAAAGCTCTGTATTTAATTTTTTTTTTTTTTTTACAAAACAACCTTATCACCTCCAAAGTACTCTCGATTACACTTAACACATTTGTCAAATCTGCAATTCCATTCTGGGAAACCTTTCTCCAACTCATTTGTTTAGATGGCTGGCAGCATCTCCCTTCTTTTTGTCTCCCCTTCTTTTGTGTCATCAAATTGCCATCCTTTCATGTCCCTCTGCATTTGAGGAAACAAAAAGGAGCTACACCTAGCAAGGTCAGGTCAGTCAGGTGTATCGGGCAAGGGAGGTGTGCTGTTTTTAACCGAAAACCAGGACAAGGAGATTGCTGCATGAGCAGGTGCATTGTTGCGGTGACAAAACCTGTCTCCCGTCTGCCACAAATCAGGCCATTTTTGTCGCACATCGTTACACAATCTTTTCAGAACCTCTAAATAGAAAGCTTGATGAACAGTCTGACCTGGTGGAACGAACTCCAAATACGCTATCCCCCTCACAGCAAAAAACTAACGAGCATAGTCTGATTTTTTATTTCACTTGAGCTTTCTTCCCTAGCTTGATTAATGTTTGCTTTCAAGGTCATAAGAGCAGCACCCTGCCTCATCACCAGCAATGACCTTGGGAAAAAACTGTCTGAGTCACTTCAGGGCTGTCCTTTCGAAGCCTGGCATATTTCCACTCAGTGCTCGTTTTCCTGGCCTCCATTGTCACAGTGAGGCACAAATTTCACATGACCCCTCTCATTCCCAACTCCTCTGTTAAATTAGCTGAAATGAGCTTCAAAATAACCCAGATAACTTCTCCATCTCTTCAGTGGTCCATCCTCGGTCTTCGAGCACAAATTGTGTTGACGTTTCGTCCGTTTGCGAAGTTGACAGAAGTCCAGAAGATTTGTCATCAATGGACATTTAACCTTTTAGAAACATGGAAGCCACTAGTACATTTCAGTTTTTCCCATAGCTCTGTCCTTGTAAGCTGTGTCCAACATCACAACAGTTCCTCTGGCTTTTTTTCCCGCAGCAGGAAACAAAATGTCACATCCGCATTTTTAAATCGGCATCTTAAATCGGCATCTCTTAAATCGGCATCACAAAAAAATGAGGTTCGAGCAAAACTGCTTTTAGAAAAATATCCAATGTTACCAGAGAGAAACTTCCCAGGCAATGCCACTGGGTGAACTACCCAGAGCAAATTGCTGGATGCCCGCCTAGAGGAAAAAAATGTATATTTTTCTGCTCAGTATGTGTGTGACCAAGTTTTAGACCATATAGTTAATATAGTTAATCTTTATCTTCCATATAGTTAATCTTTATCTTCATTTTTTACCCCGTTATCATCAGATACAGACTTTGGAAACTAGACTTTTCTTAGTGGCCAGTTGCCTTTGATATAGAAAATTTCTTCTGATTTGAGAAATCTCTGTATTGGTCTAGTACAGTAGCTCTCAACCTTCCTATTATTGCGACCCTTTAATACAGTTCTTCATGCTGTGGTGACCCCCAACCATAAAATTATTTTCGTTGCTACTTCATGACTGTAATTTTGCCCCTGTTATGAATAGGACAGCCCCTGTGAAAGGGTCTTTCAACTTTCGAAGGGGTCGCGGCCCACAGGTTAGGAACCACTGGTCTAGCACATTTGTTCAGACCCATCCTGAGGCTGGAGAGTGTATTGTTTATCATGTGAGATAGGGTTTAGCAATCTCAGTTAAGCCCACAGAATATCCTCAGGTAGTGAATGAATCTGTTCAGAGAATTTTCAAAATATAGTGAGGTGTGTAGTTGGAGGGTTTATTGACTCTCCAAATGCCAACAAGACATCCTTTGCTTCTTCCGGTGAAACAGTGCCCTTGTAGGAACGACTGTTCATTAAGCTTCAGGTGACCATTAGGAGATTAATCAAAGCATCCTTTTGCTGGCACATTCAAACGTCACAAGGAGGAAATAAAGTGTGACTGTTCTCTATGAGGTCGGCTTACCAATGGGTAGCCTTCTTCCCCTCTGGGCAGGGTCGGCATTTATGGGAGCCAAGATCATTCTTTCTGGCCACCAGTGTGCCTGAATTTTTCAAATGGTCCCCTCAAGGTGTCATATCTCAGGCTCTCAGCAGACTAGTAATGGTTCTATAACTCATTGAAGAGCCCGGCGGTTTCAGTTTCAACAGCCTGCCTCCAACGTTCTTCATTCAAACTGTAAGGAATGTATTCTAAAGGGCCTGAAGTCTTTTCAGAGCTCCGGACAAGGCCTGGAAGAGTTACATCCATTTAGGTGAAGCATTTTTGAAGGAAAAAGGGGAAAGCAGGAAGCTGAGAAACAGCAATTTAATGAGTAGCTTTCGCCAACTTGACCAAATCACTCATACTTTCTAGATCATGGTCCAGAGAGTACAACTCGAGTCTACGGCCTCTTTCCCCCTTTATCCTCACGCACAGTTCTTTAATCTAGTGGTCGTGTCTTCATTTCCTCTTGGCCCACAGACATTGTTAGGAACCACCCATGGTCGCTGCAGGTAGTTCATTCCAAATGTTTGGAAACAATTCTTCGTTCTCCCCAGTCCAGTTATGGAGTTACTATCGTGAAACATTTTTTGAGTTATTATTTTATTGAAATCTTTTTGCTCGCCTCGCCAATGATTTTCATTCCACTAAACAGCTTCAGACAGGTAACTTCAATATTATGAACAATAAAATAGGCATATATGTGTTACATATTTAATTATAGAGATTTTGTTTGCCTTCTTATTTTATTTTCTATTAGCCAATATTGACAAAGGCTAGTAGAGTATAAAATATGTCTAACATGATTTGAATTTATATTCTCTAAATATTTTTTTCTGGTCTGGCATATGGAATGTTTTTAGAACTATGTAGAAATGATCACCTTGCCTCTGTTTATGGTGAAATAGATCAAGATCTGAAATGCTTTTCTCTTCAATAAGCACACAGATTGAATAGCTTCTCTCTACCAATTATTGTACTTTCCAGTGAGTCTGCTAAAAAATAGGCCCTCCAAAAATTTTCAATCTAAGAGATACAGTAGGAGAGACTGTAAAGTAACATACATAATGTTCATGTGTGGAGCACATTTCTCTTGTGTGGCTATTATGTGCCTTGGACTTTTCTACTTGGTAGACAGCTCTAGACTTACAGACATATTCTACCTAATTTGAGAGCGAAGATATATAACTGTACAGCTGAATAGCACTGTCAGCTTGTGATCCTCACTGTTAGGAAAAATAAGCAGGATAAGGAGAAAAACAGTGTTGGCAGGTGCCTTTCTAGAATGCATAGTCAAGAGTGGACAATATGCAATAATGTATAATTGTGAGACCAAACTAGGTAAACAAAGTAAGACTTAGCTAGTAATTGGGGAAATTTAAAATGCTATTAAAATTGTTCATCAGGAAAAGCCTCAGTGACAGGTGACATGTGAGCAGAAAGCAGGAGAATGAGGAAGCAACTCATTTGATGTTTAGGCAAATAGAGCATAATGTGTTCCCCAAATGGAACTGTGTTTGGCAGGTTTAAGCAGTGGTGTGTTAGTCTGGGTAGACTAGAGAAAAAAATCCACAGAAATTCATATGTTTATGAGAGAGTTTCATGTATATATAGGGTAAGTGTACATTAAGAAAGCATCCCATCCCAGTGCTGTGCATGCCCATAAGTCCGACATTAGCCCATATGTCCTACACCAATCTACAAAGTCCTCCTCAATCTCACAAAATACACGCAATGACACCGACTCAAGGAAAATAGCCAAATCAGTGCGTGTGTAAGCATCTCAGCACTGGCAGGGGTCTCCACGTGGCTGCTCCAGCACCCAGGGCTGCATAGGGGTAAGTCCATGTGGTTTCTCCTCAGGGATGTCTCTCAGGAAGTGAGCCTTGCCAGCTGAAGCAGGGAACTAGCTA